>NC_041393.1:411863941-411864995 GCF_002162155.2 Triticum dicoccoides
GCACGCGTCTCCGGGGTTTGGCCCCCCTCACGGACGGCGCCACCGCCGGCACTTGGAGGGGGGAAACGGACGCGTCGGGTCTACACAGAGGGTATCTTGCTGTGGGTCTGGCCCGGATGTTGCTCCAAAGTGTTCCTATGGGCTGACCTAACACAACCGGGTGGATAGGTCCACTGGTCAAATCCCGTCCGTGCAAAGTCAAAGGGCTAGATCCCTTGGTCAAACGCTACAGGGTTAGGCGTGACAGGGGCCCTGGGAGGGTAGCAATGCCACCGGAGCATCGCACCGGGCCCTCATACATGCGGGGTGGTGTGGTGGCATGTCCGAAGAGGCGGAACGTGTCTCCGGGGCGTGCCCCCCCTCACGGACGGCGATGACACGGTAGTAGCCATTCTGCGGTAACGATGCGGCGTGAATATTATTAAATACTCGGAGCGCGATAAAATCATGAGTTTTTTTGCACGATGTGGGCACATGTGCTATAGGAACGATAATATTTTTTTCATAATTTTTGGTGATGGAGAAGTATCCGAAAAATTCCCTTTACGCGGATTGCCCTTCGCGCGTCTACGGTTGTGGCCGGCGGCCTCTGGGGCTAGCATGCCGCCAAATCTTGCGTAGGCGGCCTCTCACGAGTTTGGAAGTGTTGTGGTGGTTGCAAACGCCCGGCACGCGTGTCTGGGGTGTGCCTCCCCTCACGGATGGCGCCGCCGCCGGCACTTGGAGGGGGGAAACGGACGCGTCGGGTCTACACGGAGGGGATCTTGTTGTGGGTCTGGCCCGGATGTTACTCCATAGTGTTCCTATGGGCTGACCTAACACAACCGAGTGGGGAGGTCCGCTGGTCAAAGCCCGTCCGTGCAAAGTCAAAGGGCTAGATCCCGTGGTCAAACGCTACAGGGCTAGGCGGGACGGGGGCCCTGGGGGTAGCAATGCCACCGGAGCGTCGCACCGGGCCCTCATACATGCGGGGTGGTGTGGTGGCATGTCCGAAGAGGCGGCACGCGTCTCCGGGGTTTGGCCCCCCTCACGGACGGCGCCACCGCCGGCACCT
>NC_041393.1:411866546-411871417 GCF_002162155.2 Triticum dicoccoides
GCCCCTCTCGGTGAGCTACGTTTTTTTCATTTTTTTTCCATTTTTTTCTACTGTTGGATGGATGAATGAATGCATGGATGGATGTTGGATGTTAGATTGTTAGGTTAGATGTTAGATGTTAGGTTGTTAGGTTGATATATAGTTGAATGTTGGATGTTAGGATGTTAGATTGTTAGTTTGCATTATTTTTATCATGATGATCTTGTCATTTGAGATGTGCTCTAAAATTGGTATAAGATGAGTGATTATTTTTATCATGATGATCTTGTCAAAAAAATTGAACCGGACAAAATTTGACACTTGACAAAATAAGATTTTTTTCATAGTTTTAAGTGTCAGTGCTTAATGTTAAGTAGCTATGTGAGATGTGCTGCAAAATTATGATATGATCAGTGGTTATTTAATCATGATGATGTTGCAAAAAAATTGAAGGACAAAATTTGACACTTGACGAAACATGATTTTTTTTTGATAGTTAAAAGTATCAATGCTTAATGTGAGGTGATGACCTAAATTTTTTTCACTCGGTGTAATTAACAGGATTTGTGGTGTTCCATCTTCGTGGAGTGATTGTCGACGTTGGAGGTGTTGGTCCACGATCGTCCGTCTTCTTTGATCGACTACATCGGAGGGTGAGCAACAATTCCATGACCTCGTCCACTTTTTTTCCATGTCACTAGATTAAAATTTCACATCAAGTCGCGTAACCTAGGTCTCCCGTCCGAAAGGGTTGCATCGATAAATATGCATTCAATTGCATATTTATCACCGCAGCTCTTTCGGATTGTCCAGCGCTTTCCACAGACAGCCCGAGGATGTGTAGATTGGGTACGTTGTTCATGCTCTACCCCGTTCCGAGACAGGATTTCGGCGGCGCCTCCCTGTTGTTCTCCGGATGCACATTCTCTCGGCATTTTGCCGAGACGTGTATTTCGAGAACAGCGGGGAGGTGCTGCCGAAATTTTGTCTCGGAATGGGGTAGAGCATGGACAACGTACTCAATCTACACATTCTCGGGTGGGATTAGGACCCATCTTTACCTATTAGAGATGTAGGTGGATTAAATGTCGTTTCTCGTCAACCTTGTAAAAAATAAAATATTGATGTGAGTAATTTAAATGAATCCTTAATTTTGTTGTGTGGCTTCCAATAAAGCAGAGATGGCAGATAATCAGTGGATGTATAGCGGGTTTTTCCGTCGGAATCAAGTAACAACAGAGTGGGTCGAGAAAACTGATGTGTTTTTGAAAGAGATATTCCGTAGTCCAATGAGGATGGTGCCAGAATGCCCGTGTGCCAGATGTAAGAGGCGTATTCGCAGAGATAAGAGTGAGATGACTAAGCACCTTCGCGTGCATGGATTTATGCCCAACTTTAATATGCCGATAAACTTTGCCCAGCGGGACCGTGGTAGAGAGGATGTGATACGACAACGCGTTGCTGGTTATGAGGACGATGGGGTTAGAGACATGCTAGATGATGTCGTTGCTGCACAGCCGACACCTCCGTCACATTCAGCGAATGAACCGGAGGAGCCGGAGGAAACCGCAAAGGCCTTCTTGGAAATCTTGGCCTCGTCAAAGAAACCTCTCTATGAGGGTGCCAAGCTGTCTGTGCTGGATGCCATCTCGCAAATGATGGCAGTCAAGGCTGAGTACGGCTGTAGCCGAGGTTGCTTCGAAGCATTTCTGGGAGTATGGGCTAACAGCCTGCCTGAGGGCCATGAACTGCCGAAAACCATGTACGGTACGAAGAAAATCATGAAGGCGCTCTCGATGGACTATGAGAAAATACATGTTTGTCCAAAGAATTGCCTTTTGTTTAGGCATGAGTATGCGGATGACAAGTACTGTAGGAAGTGCGGTTCCTCTCGGTATATTGAGGTGGTCGATAAGCATGGTCAGAAGCAGCAGCTAAAAATCCCTGTGAAGGTTCTTCGGTATCTTGATTTTATAAAAAGACTGCAACGCCTTTTCATCACCGAGGAGTCTGCCAAAATGATGAAGTGGCACAAGGAAGGGAAAAGGTACAATCCAAAAAAAATTGTACATCCATCAGGAGGTGAAGCATGGAAGTCATTCGATATAGAGTACCCGGAGGAAGCAGCCGAGGCTGGGAATGTCAGAATTGCTATAACAGGTGATGGGTTCAATCCATATGGTATGTCGTCTAATCCATACAGCTGTTGGCCCGTATTTGTTATTCCGCTGAATGTCCCTCCCGGCGCCATAATGCAACGCAAGACCATGTTCCTGTCGCTTATAATTCCGGGGCCTGAATATCCGGGGAAGAATTTGAGTGTGTTTATGCAGCCGTTGGTGGATGATTTGCACCATTCTTGGTACTTCCTGAGGTTGACATATGACCGACATCTGTAGAAAAATTTCTTGATGAAAGTTTGGCTACAATATTGCATGCATGACTTTCCCGGTTATGCCTTGTTCTGCGGATGGTGTACAAGTGGAAAGATGCCTTGCCCAGTGTGCATGCAGTCCTTGATTTTCATTTGGCTGAAGAAGGGTGGCAAGTATGTTGCATTTGACCTGCATCGACAGTTCCTCCCTCCAGACCATCCTGATAGGGAAGACAAGAAGAACTTCACAAAAGGCAAAGTTTTCCATGAAGTAAACGGGATTCCAACGTTTTCTGGTGCGGATGTGCTTGCTCAGCTGAAAGCTCTTAAGCCTGCCGGTGAAGGGAAAGGCAAAGGCAAAGGCAAAGGCAAAGCCACAGGCGAAGACGAGGGCGAGGGCAAAGGAAAAGGAAAAGGTAAAGGGAAATTTTTTGAAGGATATGGTGAGACGCACAATTGGACTCACATTACCCCCTTCACGCAGCTTCCCTATTTTAAGGACCTCAAACTTCCATACAACATAGACGTGATGCACACCGAAAAGAATGTCGCAGAGTCCCTTTTTCGCACAATCCTCAACATTCCTGATAAGACAAAGGATAATGTTAATGCTAGAGTTGATCAACAAAATATTTGTGATAGACCACGTCTACACATGCAGCCTCCCACAGGCAGTCGAAAATCTTAGTTCAAGCCAGATGCTGACTTCGTACTTAAAAAGGATCATAAGATGGAGGCATTTAAGTGGCTGAAACACGTCGTGAAGTTCACTGATGGTTATGCGTCAAATATAAGTAAGGGGGTCAATCTTTCAACGGGTAGAGTGACCGGGCTCAAGAGTCATGACTATCATGTATGGATTGAGCGGATTATGCCGGTGATGGTTCGGGGCTATGTTCCCGAGCGTGTCTGGCGTGTGCTTGCGGAGTTAAGCCATTTCTTCCGCACGCTTTGTGCTAAAGAAGTATGTCCTGAGAAGATGAAAGAAATGCATAAGAAGGCGCCGGAGTTGATATGCAAGCTAGAGAAGATCTTCCCGCCAGGCTTCTTTACTCCGATGACACATCTCATTTTGCACCTCCCAAACGAGGTATTGTTGGGGGGCCCTGTGCAGAATCGTTGGCAGTACGGCCCTGAGAGACAGAACAAGCATCTGAGACAGAAATGTGTCAACAAAGCTAAGATTGAAGCTTCCATAGCTGAGGCAGTCATCCTAGAGTAGGTGGTAGACCTCAGGACAACCTACTATCCGGACCATGTTCCCACGTTGCACAATAAGGTGTCTCGATACAATACAGAAGAACCCAAGTATAAACCCAAGTTGCCTCTATTCATCGGGCAAGGTGGTAGGGCTGGATGCTCGAAACCTTATCTCATGCCACGAGATGAGTAGGAGGATGTCATGTTCTATATCTTGCACAACATCAAGGAAGTTGAGGATGAGTGGATGAGGTAATACCTTAGCACCATTCTTTGAGTCAATTCGTTATGTTCACTTTGCCTAGTTCTTATACCGCTTTTCTTATTGTAGTCGATTCGTTGAAGAAGAATGGACAGGAATGCTGCCTCCTACTGAAGCGGAGGCACTTGCTCTTCTCCGAAAGGGTGCTGATGGAAGGAAAAATTTCGTTGCGTGGTTCATGGAGAAAGTAATTTTTCACACTTTCAATTAAACTCATGCACCCTATAATTTCAATTAAACTCATGCACCCTATAATTTCAATTAAACTCATGCACCCTATAATTTCAATTAAACTTGTAGGGAAATGATCCGACCGGATCAATGGATGAAGAATTGAGATGGGTTTCTATGGGTTTTGATCCCATCGTCATGACATGCGAAAAGTATGATGTGAATGGGTATCGCTTCCATACAGAGGAGCACCAGTACTTCCTCTTTATCTTTTTCTATCTTGCATTCTCAGTTTATTTTCAGCATTGCTCACTTAGAAACAACCTAAATTATGTAGGCATATAAGGAGTTTGTCGAGCATAGGAATCTCGAGGTGCGGGAGTACTTGAAACGAGTGAAGGCAAACGATGATTACAACCGTCAGATGATAACAGTTAGTTTTGCCCTCTTAAAACCAACCTAAATTTTTGCACTTTCATTCCTTCTGATCTTCTAGTTTGCTTGTTTAACTAACATTCAGGCTATGTTGGCGTCTTGGACTAACCGCACGGATCCACCACAAATGGGACCCCCACCACCACCTGCGGGAGAACCCCCACACGTGCCCACGTTCGATGAATGGGTGGCACTAGGCAGTGATGGTCCGGTTAGTACATTTGCCTAACTACTAGCAAACTAGTTCTCGTTCATGAAACACTATCATATCATATTTACCGTTAGAATCTTTTCTGAAACATGTAGGGGACCGGTGGCTCGACTCCTGCTCCGTCGACCCCAGTCACTCCGATCTGGCAGAGTGGTGGTGGTCGCGATGGCGGTTTTGGCGGAGGTGGTGGTGGTGGTTTTGGCGGAGGTGGTGGTGGTGGTTTTGGCGGAGGTGGTGGT
>NC_041393.1:411871985-411874944 GCF_002162155.2 Triticum dicoccoides
GGCTAGGCCGTCGGCATAGATTTCCATCTATGCCGACGGCCGAGCCGTCGGCATACATGCGCCACGTGTCGTCCCCTGAATCGCCAGCGCTGTTGACGGCGCCGTCCGTTGCCGTCAGACGGAAAACAACGCCGACGGCTAAACTATGCCGATGGCTCTCCCACGGCCGTCGGCATATGCTCCTATGCCGACGGCTATACTACGCCGACGGTCTGACACATCTACGCTGACGTGATCTACGCCGACGGGGGTATGCCGACGGCAGCTGTAGGCATAGATCTATGCCGACGGCAATGGACCTATGCCGACGGCCCTGGGCCGTAGGCATAGCCCGCGAGTCCGGTGGTGGGGCCCACCCACGTGCCGGCTTTATCTCTTCATCTAGGGCGTGTTCATTGGAGTTGTGTCGAATATAGTGTACGAGGTAGGTTACAGTTGGACTTGTAGTTGTATTGTGTTTAGATAGGATATGGAGCCGTGCCAAGTAGGACACTTTTTTAGAGAAAAGGCCATAGCCTGACTTTATCAATAAAGCCACACGGCAGCGTCACAGACCCGAACATAAACGGAACCAACAGGCGAAACATCACGAATTCGCCGGCAGAAGGTTTGAGACCAGCAAACGAAAGTACGGGGTACAGGCAACCTGCCATACTCGGCGCGCAGGCCGGCAAAGAGAGACTAGAACCAAACTACGAAAACAGCAACACCCTGATTAGACGACGGGACCAGCCCGGAGATGTGGGATGCCGAAGCCCGAATTTTGGCGATGAGCAAGTCCAGGGCATCCCGATCTTCATCCTTAGTCAATGATCTCCACTGCTGCAATAGAATACATGATTTGAAAAGAACTTCAGCAGGCTTAGATGGGAAGATATGCTCAATAGTAAAAAAATTCCTAATAGTCCATAAAGCCCAGCATAAGGCACCCAGGCCGACCCAGAACACCCTCTTGGTAACCCCAACCAAAACTTTGGCTAGGTTTCTAAGCTCAGAGAATGAAGAAGGGTTCCAAGAAACCTGAAGCCAAGATCTGACATAAATCCAAACTAACTTGGCCAGCACGCAATGGAAAAAATGTGTTCCGAGTTTTCCAAGGCACCGCACAAATGACAAAACTCTGAGCCTGGCCCATTTCGCTTGTGAATCTGGTCAGCCGCCGGGAGGCGGCCACGAAAATCTTGCCAAAGGAAAATTTTAATCTTAGGAGGGACTTTGGATCTCCAGACACAAGAAAATCTGCTCGAAGGGGTACCACCGATAAGCCTAGAGTACAACAACTTAACCGAAAACCTGCCAGAGGCCGAATGAGGCCAAATCACCGTATCAGAAGAATCCGAGAGCAAAGGGAAGAGGGCAGAGAGACTTTGCCAGTCTTCCAACTCTTCAGGAGACAGGTAACGGCGAAAAGCCAGATCCCATATATAGCGGGGCTAGACACATGATGTAACCTATGCCAACATAATAGCACAGGCGCGCAAGGGGGAGCCGGCGGCGTGTGTCGGCGCCCGGATGGCCGTTGTGCGGTATTGTGACGGTGTCACGGAAAGGAGCGCCCATAGTCAGACCCCGGGGATGTAGCCATATCGGTGAACCTCGTTAACAAATCTCGGTGTCGTGCCTCATGTGATGGCTTGGTCCTTGGATGATCGACAGTATGCCTCAGATTTATTCTAACAAGTGATCCCTCGTCTCTTTTCCTCCACAAGCCCGTTTCCAGTAACCTTATCTTCTAAAAAACCAGTGGACCCCTTTGTCTTCGCACGATATGCCATGGCTCCGTCCAAGTGCGACCACCATGGCCTGCTTCTCAAGCTTGACATGCTGTTGTTCAAGGTCCACAGTGTTGTGACGCGGTGATTTTTGTTGACGGAACAGCCGGTGCTGCAACGCAGCCTCGTCGTTGACTTGATTACTGCCGGCGCTGCGACTCGACGGTGCTGCCGGTGTTGCTACGCGACGCTCGGTGACGCCGGTGCTTCGACGCAGTGCTCGCCGGCGCTGCAATGCAGCACACTGGAGGAGAGGTTGGGCTGCTCGCGCGGCTCTGTTGCAACGCAGAACGAAGGCCGGAGTCGAGTGCCGCCTGCCGCCGGTGATGCAACACAACACGCAAGGAGGAGGCTCGGCTGCTCACGTCAGTGTTGCCCTGGAGCTTTTGTCGCGCCGCGGGAGCTGCAATGGAGCCGCCGCGGAGCTCCATTGAAGCATCGCCGAAGCTGCACAGAAGCATCGATGGAGCTGCACTCAAGTGCCAGAGCTGCACTGCAGCGTCGCCGGAGCTTCAATGAATCTTCGCCGGCGGCGTCATCGGTTCTGCGTTTGAAGTTTTTCTGCGGCGCGCGGTGTTGCAATGGAGCAGCACCCCCGCATCTCCTGATGTTGCGATGAAGCGGTCGCCGGCGGCTCCCGTGCCGGGAGGTCGCAGGCGGAGGTCCCGCGGTGGGAGGTGTTGCGCTATCGTCGCTGATTTTTCAAAGGAAGCATGTTGTCTGAATTTAATGAAGAAGGAATCAAACAGCTCTAATCAATCCTAGGCGGGCAAATTGGACGGCTAGTTAGAGAAACTCCAACGGACCAACTCAAATGGACGGCGATTTCATCCGCCTTTTATCCGTTTGGGTCGACCAGACGGACACGGATGCCCGCTTTCGCATTTGGGTCGGCGCGTGCGTCCAATGTTGGCCTGAGACCCATTTTGACGGCGCCAAAGAAATGAATGCATGCATATTAAAAAAAAGAGAAACAACATTAATTAAACATTAAAGCCGGCCACGAAGGCCGGCGAGAGTCCACGCGTTCACATTTGCATTTAAAAAAATAACATAAACTACGAGGCGGCGCGCTGCCCTAGGCGTCGTCGTCGTCGTCCTCGGGGTCCGTGAGGTCGATGAGCGTCGGCGCCGGCCCGGCCCAAGCGAACGCCGTGTTCCAGAGTGCCGTCATGTCGGGCTGTGCC
>NC_041393.1:411875169-411899513 GCF_002162155.2 Triticum dicoccoides
CCGCCTGTGCAGCCGCGGCCTGGCGCGCCTCCTCCTCGGCCTCGCGCTGCTCCTCCTTGAGGTCGCACTCGAGCATCTTCTCGTACTCGCCGCGACGGCGCTCCTTTGCCAGCCGGCGCTGGCGCCACATCTCGAGGTACGCCTGCTCCTGCGTCGGCGTCGCCCCCAGCCAAACCGGTGGCGCGGACACCCACTCGCGCACCACTCCATTCCAGGAGAAGCGCGCGATAGGCTCGGGCTCGGGCTCCGGCTGCGGCTCCGGCTTGATGGGGGACGGCGGGGCCACCGGCGGCACCACGCTGTCGCCCGCCGCGGAGAGGGCAATGGCCTGCGTCATTGCCTCCTCGTACCGGGCCTCCTCTTCGGCCTCCGCCGCCTCCGCTCGTCCTCCCCGCTCTCCCGATAGACGGCCACAAGGGCCGCCTGGTAGGCATCCTCCGCCGCCTGGTCCTCCTCGCGGACGACGAGCGGCGTTGGCGGCGACCTTCGGTCGACCTCGCGCACGCCCCGTCGCCTCGCCTCCTCGCGCTTGAAGGCGAACCACCTCGCCCAGTTCGGCGAGTTGGTTGCGTAGGCCTTGTCGAGGCGCTGCTCCGGCGTCAGCAGCGCCCGCCGGCGCCGCACCTCCTCCGCGTGAGCACGAGCCGTCCTCGGTGCCGCCGGCACTGGGATCCTATCTGGATCCAGATGCCAATCGTGGGGCAGCGTCACGTCCGGATACGGCAGAGGCTGGCGGTTCTGCCAGTGCCACTCCGCCTGGTGCACTGGCACGTTGACGCGCTACCTTTGACGGCGAGGCGCCGGCGGAGGTGGGAGGAACTCGGAGGGGAAAGGGGTGGCGGGGGACTTGCCCTTCGCCTTGCTGCCGATGGCGCCGGAGAAGAGGCCCATCTCGCTATGATTGTGGTGGCTAGGGTTTGCCGGCGACGAGGGAGCAAAGGTGGGCAAATGTGGACGACGAGTTTGGATGAGGACGGCCCCGCCGCACGGTCGTCTTAAAAAAGGACGAGCGCCGTCGCTGACGCGTGGACCCGCCGTCATAAATTAAGCTGACCACGTGGGCAACGGGTAGTTGGACGGCTGCCATGTGGGGACGCGGCGGATAGCGAGAAGGCACGCCAAGCGTCCGTTCGGCGTCCGCGCCGACACATTTGAGGCGCAAATGCGTCGGCGCGGACGCGACACGGACGTGATTTGGGTTTCGGTCGGCGTGTTGGGCCGCCACTTTTGTTCGTGCTGACCCAAACAGACGCAGGTGGACGAAATGGGTCAGCCCTTTGAAGTTGCTCTTAGGCGTGCAAAGATCAGCCAGTTTATTTGTAGTAGCCGCCGAGGGAGTACCAGAGAGGGAGTATCATGTTGCATGCGACCATATAACACATACCATATAACACATGGGTTGTTGCTTAATTGAACAAGGAGGTTACCCACGGCAGAGCAAAAAGAGAGGGCCTTCTATGCCGCGCCAGCATCACGTCAGCTTCCACGTGACCAAACCGTCCTCTAAAACGGGGTCGAAACTTGTTATTTTGAGCTAGCCAACATACGCATATGCATGCCAGACAGGCATGCCGAGGAGGCTGTCGCGCACGCACTGGTACTACTTTTTTTTTTGTTGAGGCAAACGTACTGGTACTACTGTGAACGTAGGCGTGGTCCAAGTCCTGGCCATGTGACATTATTCAGTTTTTTTTACAATGCTAACACTTTTTTTCACCCTGGGAGCAGCACACAAATCAAGGAGATCATCCTAGTCCATTGCGATGTAAGATGAACAAAAAAAATGATAATTAAATGTTTATTACGAAAGGGTGGATCCTAAAGAGATACCACTTCTTCATGAATTTATCTTGAGTCTGCACAATTTTTCCAAACATTAAATTTAACATAACCTCATGTTTAGGGTGAAGCTACGTGTTGCCATTTGATCCGGAAAATTATACTTTCAAAAAAACAAGAACATGCCAAACAAAATGTACCAATGGGAATGCCATCTATAAGAAAAGGTCTAGTTTTATTGGCAATGTCTATTATACTAAAAGTGCAATACAAAAGCAAAATAGGGAGAGCGCTAGAAATTAAAAGAAAACATCGGACCACTGCTTCATAACTGTATCTAGACATGTCCCAACCATTAGATGTTTTTTTTAGAAAAGGAGGAATATCCCCAAACCATTAGATGTTTATAACAGTAACTAAACATACTAGTAATTTGTTCGTGCTTTCCATTCCATCAAATGTATAACAATAAAATAAATAAATGTAAACTCAATTAAAAGCTCCAACAGACCGTCACTTTTGTTGATCAAAGCAAAAAGGTGAAGTGTTCTTGGTGCAAACTTACAAATGTGATTCAGTATGAAACCAAAAACACCAACAATACAATTTATTTTTGCGAAAAGGATGTATCTGGGCATCATGGGAAGTACATAACTTTGTGTATCAATAGTTTTTATATCAACATACACATTTCCCTCTATATTACATTAGTTGTGGTTGTGCTTTATTACGCTTCAATATTTTATGGTTGCATTATGAACATTTTATTTCCTCCCTGTGAATCATATTGGACCCGGCCCAACTCTACCGTAACTCAGTCCTCGCCCGTCCAGAATCTTGATTGCTATCCATCTCCTTTCTATTGGAGAATCATGGAAAATCCTTGGTGCGGGAAAACATTCGTCTAGAGTTCTGTGAGATGATAGGGTGGGAGTTAAATTAGAAGGCGACGTGAAAAAATTCTTATGAGATAAAAGTTTATCCAACAGATGATAATGCTTGGAATTGACATATCTCAACCGTTGGATGGAGCCTATCCGATGGCCATTATTTGATTTTATTATCACACTATATAGGGATATAGATTATGGTTGTTAGATGTTCATAATTGTACCTGAACAGAACATGGCCATTAAACATGCCGCCCACAAAATGGTCAAGTGTCTAGCTACAATCTAAAAACAATTACCGCACACAATACCGCTGAACTAATGACCCACAAAAACTCAAGATCTAATCTTTAATTCAATGTACGCACGATCTAAGATTGTACGACCGTACCATTCTCTAAGAGCATCTCTAGCAGACCCCACAAAATCCTGACCTGCATAAGACGTTTACAGTTTGACAAAGATCTCATTTACGGGTCGAAAATGTGCGTGGCAGAACAAAAACCATATATGAAACTGCATAATTTGAAAAAAAGTTTCGTGGGAGAAATTGCAACCATAGTAGTTTATCACATACTACATATACTACATTACAAACACTAGTTCATACTACATTCAACATTCACTACTAGTACTAGAGGGGAATGAGGATCTCACGGCGGCGACCTCGCGGCCATGGGCGACGCGGTGGAGGAGCTCAATCCTCCTCGTCGGAGCTGCCGAGGTCGATGTACTTCTCCCTTTGATCCTCGTGGATGCGCCGCCACTCATCGTCCTTCTCCTTGGCGGCAAGGTTCGCTGCGACCGCCTGTTAGAGCATGAGGGCTTTGAGCTCCTTGTCATGGCGCCGACGCTCCACCTCATCGCGCAAGCTGCGTTCGGCAATGGCGACCGCGACCGCGTCGACATCGGCGATGAAGTCCTCAGGCCCGACGACGCCGTGGCGCATGATTTCCTCGAGCTCCTGCGGTACGGCGACTCCGTCGCGCTCCTCCAGCTCCTCTGACCACTCCCTCTTCACAAGGAGAAGCCTTGCGTCGAAAGAGGAAGATCTCGCCACGGGGGTGAGCCACGCGGTGACCTCGAGCCCGCGGCGAAGGAGCCCGCGATGGTGGAGCCCGTGAGGGAGGAGCCCGCGGCCTGCTGACGGTCGTACTCCTCCATCTCGCGATGGAGGAACCTCGACGGCGGCGAGAGGCCCCGGTTCGTCCACTTCTTGGCCCCGCGCTTCCTCGCACTGTCCGAGTGGACACGATGCTCGCGTTCGGGGTCGCGATGACCGCCGAAGCTGCGGCCGGAGCTCTGATACGTCTCCAACGTATCTATAATTTTTGATTGTTCCATGCTATTATATTATCTATTTTGGATGTTTAATATGCATTTATATGCTATTTTATATTTTTTGGGACTAACCTATTAACCGAGAGCCCAGTGCCAGTTTCTATTTTTTTGCATGTTCTAGAGTTTCACAGAAAAGGAATACCAAACGGAGTCCAAACAGAATGAAACTTTCGTGATGATCTTTCTTGGACCGGGAGTAAACCAGGAGACTTGGAGATGAAGTTGGAGACTCAACGAGGCGACCACGAGGGTGGAGGGCGCGCCCAGGGGGGTAGGGCGCGCCCCTACCTCATGGGCCCCTCGGAGCTCTCCTGACCTAGTTCCTTCGCCTATATATACTCTTATACCCTAAAACATCAGGGGGAGCTACGAAAACACTTTTCCACCGCCGCAACCTTCTATACCCGTGAGATCCTATCTAGGGGCCTTTTCTGGCGTCCTGCCGGACGGGGATTCGACCATAGAGGGCTTCTACATCAACACTATTGCCCTTCCGATGAAGCGTGAGTAGTTTACCACAGGCCTACGGGTCCATAACTAGTAGCTAGATGGCTTCTTCTCTCTCTTTGATTCTCAATACCATGTTCTCCTTGTTGTTCTTGGAGATCTATTCAATGTAGTACTCTTTTGCAGTGTGTTTGCCGAGATCCGATGAATTGTGGATTTATGATCAGATTATCTATGAATATTATTTGAGTCTTCTCTTTAATTCTTCTATGCATGATTTGATATCTTTGCAAGTCTCTTTGAATCATCAGTTTAGTTTGGCCTACTAGATTGAGTTTTCTTGCAATGGGAGAAGTGCTTAGATTTGGGTTCAATCTTGCGGTGTCCTTTCCCAGTGACAGTAGGGGCAGCAAGGCACGTATTGTATTGTTTCCACCGAGGATAAAAAGATGAGGTTTCATCATATTGCTTGAGTTAATCCTCTACATCATGTCATCTTATTAATGCGTTACTCTGTTCTTTATGAACTTAATACTCTAGATGCATGCTGCATAGCGGTCAATGTGTGGAGTAATAGTAGTAGATGCAGAATCGTTTTGGTCTACTTGACACAGACATGATGCCTATATTCATGATCATTGCCTTAGATATCGTCATAATTATGCGCTCTTCTATCAATTGCTCGGCAGTAATTTGTTCACCCATTATATTATTTGCTATCTTGAGAGAAGCCACTAGTGAGACCTATGACCCCCGGGTCTCTTTTCCATCATATAAGTTCTATTTTCCATCATACTAGTTTTCAATCTACTATTTTGCAATCTTTTACTTTCCGATCTATAAAACAAAAATACCAAATATATTCACTTTACCGCTTATCTATTTCTTCTAGATCTTACTTTTATCGCATTGGGTGCAAGTTTGTTGATTGTTTGTGCAGGTATTCAGTGACTTACACGTTGTCTCCTACTGGATTGATACTTTGGTTCTCAAACTGAGGGAAATACTTACTCTATTTTGATGCATCACCCTTGCCTCTTCAAGTGAAAAATCAACGTAGACTCAAGAGGTAGCAAGATCCACATGGCGTTTCGAGGCGGACGCGGGCTTGCCGGTGGCAAGAAATGCAAGGGGGGCAGTGGGGAATCGCGATGGAACGCGGCGGCGGAGGGATAGAGTTTCGACCCGTATCCCCCCCCTTGCAAACCCGTAGATATACCGCTTCTAGTGGGCTGTTTGCGGGCCGCGGTCAATTTTTTTTTTGTCCGGACATGTATACGGGCTCTGTTCTAGCCAGAAAATTGGGCCGAGCCCGTATACTCGCCAGACTTATGCGGGTTTTGCGAGATTTACAAGGTCTGCTAGAGATGCTCTAACCCACCCGAGGCAAACGTAGCAATACTTTTCTTCATCAACGACACCATTGTGAATATATTATTTTTGAGAATACCCTCATCATAATTGGTTAAAATACCCTCATTGCACATGGCACATGGGCATGTTGCTGCCAGCCGATCGCTAATTTATTTGAAAAGGGGATACAAATTAAACTTAATGTTTTTGAAATATTATATAACTAAAACAAAATATATTTGACTAGCATGTATTCCGAAATGATGTGACTCAGGATGTTGGGAGTAGGTTTGAGCTTATTGAGATTGAGGCCTGACATGCTGAGGGAACTTAAGTTTTTGCACCAAAGTAACTTAATTGCACAATTAATTCGGCTGCCAAAAGGTTGATTAAATGCTCTGCGCATAATGTTTGGTTTCATCAAGTCCACGACGAGGGCGAGCACGAGAGCTTTCATGTCGTAACCGGTCCCAAACAAATTCGGTAAAACCTTGATGAACGAATTATAGGATACACGCATGCTATCGTACTAGGTAGCATCAACCCAACCCAGTCGACTCGCACAGAACGATTATGGATGGAGAGGAAGAGTACTAGGTTGAGCGGAGGTAGGCAGAGTTTTGTCCTTGGCGTCCCCATGTATTAGAGAGGAGTATTAGAGTGAGGGACCATGGGCGTGTGAGGATATTGGACCATCCATGCATGAGTTCCTCGTATTGGACTGGTAGGACTGAGCTGGTGCTAATCTACCAGCCCTCTTGTCTTAACACATTTAATTTTTTTTCTGCCTGGGATTATTAATTAGCATGCCAATTTTTCTGTAGTACAAAATACATGAATATAACATTGCATGCTTGAGAAAAATACGCATGTTAGGCAAGTAGGAAAATGGAGTTGCCACTAGGGCAAGCAGCCAGCTGCGGGCCTCACGCTGTTTCTGCGTATCCTATACGTACGGAAGGCCAGTCCAGTCAATGACCGATCACAAAATCATGACCCAGACAGTCTTCTTAAACCGGCCCGATATATTTGAGCTGACTGGCACTCCTCATATCTAGCCGATATCCAGTTCGGATAGGAGAAGACCTGTTCGTGTCCGTCACGTCAGACTAGATAGACCGGACCCAGCACAAATTGCACCAAACTGATCAAGTCCACCGGTTGTCGAGGCAATGAACCTGACAATCAGTACTAAGGGTACGAACAAAGGGCGGAGCCTAGCTACGACACAGATATACACATGATTTATCGAGTTCGGACCCCTCTTGAAGAGGTAACAACCCTATGTCTCGTGCCCGGGGGCTTGTGTTTTCTCTTGGGATGTATGAATGCAATGGATGCTCCACCCTTGCCATGGAGCAGAGGGGAGGCTTATATAGAGTGCACATCGGCCCATTACTACC
Source organism: Triticum dicoccoides (assembly GCF_002162155.2). Classification (NCBI taxonomy): domain Eukaryota; kingdom Viridiplantae; phylum Streptophyta; class Magnoliopsida; order Poales; family Poaceae; genus Triticum; species Triticum dicoccoides. Next base: position 411,882,383 of record NC_041393.1, read on the forward strand.
TATAAGGGAGTTGAATGTGTATAACTACAACAGTTACTGGTAACGGCAGCCATAACTACACTTGAAGTCTAACATTAAGCTATTAGAGCGTTGCAGTTCCCAGGTCGCCCCTACGCCTCCTCTGTCTGAGTGATGTTGGCTGGGCCGACTGAAGGGAAGACGTCCGAGTGTTGTTGGTTGATCCGAGTGGATTTCGAGGACACGCATCCGAATGCGTCGGTGGTCCTGGAACCTTCCAATGATGGTGTGGGCCCTAGGTAGACCCTTAGATGTCAGGTCTATGACCCGACAAGTACTAGGTGACCCCATCATTAGCCCCCCGAATCGATTGAGGTTTCGTAGGACGAATGAGTTGAGCCCTTGGTTTGGTCCGAGTGCTTCGGTGGCACTTGGAGTTCGCTGCCAAGTGATTACTCACCATGACCTAAGCGAAACCACAACGGATTCTGGACCAAAGGTTTTCTGACGGATAGTGTTGATTGCTACGCAAAACTTGGTGGCATTTGTATGTCTCTCGGGAGAGATAGACTAGAGGTTCGAATGAGGACATGCCATAAAACTCGAGTGACGATACCAGCGCGTGGTCTGACTCTCTGGAGAGATGCCACTCATTATCCTAGGGGAACGCCAACATGGGCCATCTTCGAGTCCAAATTTATGAGGCTCGTGCCTTGGAGCCTAGAAAAAGGGCCAAGTTAACCCGTGGAGTGGCGTCGAGCTCATCCAATTGCAATTCTGAAGGTGACTTCAGTCGGGCGTTTTAAGTCTCTGAGTGCACGACGACCCTTGGAGGGCGGTCGGTCGGACCGACGAGTGTCCCTTTGGAAAGGGGCAGAGGGTAATCAATCAGGTTGATTCGTTGATGAAATTTCAGGATTTGAAATTGCGTGTACGCGCACGGAAGCGGGCATGTCACGGTTAGTGGGGAAAGTGGGGCATGATGCTTGGATCTCTGCCTTGAAATCCAAGATCTGATCCGTTTATCCTGTGCATGCGACCGCCGTGGTTGCCGTATGATCCAGAGATATGTAGCTACAAATCTGTGAGGTTATTTTAACCGCGGTACAAAAAGTGGTTGATCTAGGGTAATTTCCCAGATCCCCCTTCTCCCTTGCCTCCTCCACACCCCGTCTCCTCTCGCTCCTTCAACCAGCGCACCAGAGCACTCGAGCCGATGGGGAAACACTCCACCGTCAAGCTGGAGAAGGCAAAGAAGGCGGGAAAGGGTGCGTCGTCGAGCTCTGGCCCGCCGGCTGGTCATGCTTTGGGGGATTGGATTCCCTCGCATGTTGCGATGAGGTGACTGGAGGAGCTCGCCGAGGAGGGGCTGATTCCTGGACGGATGGAGGCGGCTGGAAGCGGGCGAGATCGAGCCAGCACCGTAGGGGGACGAGCGCGTCCTCCTCGTCACCCACATAGAGCGAGGTTTTTCAATGCCTCCCCACCCTTTTTTATGTTTGTTCTTAGATTATTTCGGGGCACAGCTTTATTACCTCCCCCCAACACAATAGTCTACCTGTCGGGCCTTTGTTTTACTCTGCGAAAACTTTATCTGCTGCCATCTGCACTGGGGATTGTTCAAGCACATTTTTACTTGCCGGTCGATGACCATGAAGGACTTACCGGATGGTGAGAAAATGCACGTGACCCAGTAGTGCACCAGACTGGGCATATAGGTCAGGGGTAGGAGCGCTTTCCCCAAGATGAGCTTCCCTGACTCCATAAAGGGGTGGCAGGACAGTCGTTTCTATTGCAAGGACACCATGAGTGTGGGGTCTCCAAATGTACTCCCTCTCGGGGGCGAGATTTGTTGCCCCCGTCCCTTGAGGTGACCAAGAAGCAGAAGGTGGATGTGGGGATTATGACCGGCGCTTTGGTTGGAGTGGTGAATGCCGGAGTTAACGGGATGGACCTATAGGAGACGTTTCTCAGTCGGCGGTCCAGCAATTGCTGGCGAGAGTGCATTCGATGTGGATGTATGGAGGCCCGAGTGACCCCACTCAGGTGCATCAAGAGGAACTAACCAGGAAGGCCGTGGAGTGCAACATCAAGGACATCACCTCGGCTTGTGCTAATCCACGCGGAGCCAGGAGAGTGCCCTCGTATGGGAAGGACACCCCGCTAGTCGAGGTGACTTCATCTTTGATCAGTCGAACTGACTCGATGTTTGTTTCTGGGTATCTGGGACTTGAACTTGTGATCTTCTTCTTTTCTCTTTTAGAGCTTCTAGTAGATGATCTCCCGTGTGCCAGCGGTCAACCGGTCACCTGAAGACGTGACGAGTGACATGGAGCGCCAGCGCTCCGAGGAGAGCTACGAGGAGGAGGAGGAGGAAACAGATGATGAGGAGGAGAGCTCCGAGGAGGGCGAGGAGGTGGAGTCCTTGCCGTCCGAGAACATTCCCTGGGAGCACTGCACCAAGATGCATCATTATCCGAGTGGTCGTGCGAGAGGCGTTCAGTCATCGATTGGGCCAAAGACAGCTGTTCCGGCTCCCGCCGCTCGCAGTACGAAGCACATGCTGGCTGAGTCCATAGAGTCAGCTGAGAATCAACCCAAGCACATCGCCACCAAACCCTAAAAGGTTGCCTTGCCAAAGATTAAGGTGGTGGTGCTGGTGGCTTCGACGTAAGTGCGAAAGACCGAATCTCTTCTTTGGATAGCTTTGACTCGACCAATAGCCGAGTGACTTTGTGATTTGCAGCAATGAGATGTCAACGACCTCGTTGGACCCGAATGCCCCCAAGCAACGCCAAACTGAAGACGACGCCGTGGGCGCCGCCACTTCCAAAGGTATTGATGCAACGACTGATTTATCCTTCGAGTACCGTCCGATTGGTTTTCAGACTAAAATTTCATCATATGTGTCGATGCAGCGCCAACTGAGGTGATCCAGCTAGGCGACGACAAGGCCGACCCGCCCAACCCGGAGGCTGACCCGAGGGCGACGATTGGCGCCGGCGTGGCCATGCGGGACACTTTGCCGACCCGAGTGGACCACATTTATCCTGCCAAGGCGGCTGCAAAGCTCGCAGGTCCGAGTCCCCTGGCTCAGGTAGGCTCCGAGCACATGGCAACCTTCCCAGCATCTAGGCCCATGCCTGTGCTGAACCCGTCCCTCGTCACCGCCTTCACATTGTATAGAGTCCCGGAGGACCAGGTGGGGGCGAGTAGGAAGGACGTGATCCATGTCAGGGTGATGGACGAATGGCTGAAGGAGGCATATGATGCAAGCTAGGCACTGCAGACCAACGTCCGAGTAAGTACCATTGTAAGTATGATTTTTAGTCGATGTCTTTAGGTTTTTGAGTTTTCTTCTGTCTCCCGAATGGGTAGTTGTACTCCTATCAGTGGGTTTGCGCGGGGCACACCCACTGTCACAACCCTAGAATATTTGTTGTAATTCGCAGCATTTGCGAGCATCCATGCATCATGTTTAAATTCCAAGGAACTTGAAATGGGGATGTTCAAACCCTAGCACCAAATTAACTCAACTAGGCTCAACTGAAAATATTATCGATGAACCCAAAATGCCCTTCAGAAAAGTTCATTATTTTTGTTAAAGGTGAAAACCTCTGCAAAAAATCATGCACCCATTTTTGGGACATTTTTGGATTTATGGATTAAATCATATTGTATTTGAGTTGGAGCAAATAAATCCTATAAATAGTTTTATAGCTCCAATAATTCTGGAACTTTTTCTGGGGCTCTGGAATAATCCATGATTCATCCACAAATAGTTTTAGAAGTTACAAAATAGTTTGGTCTTTGAATCAAATCAAAACATAGTTAACGAAATAGAAAACAGAAACAAAGTAGAAAAAGATAGAGAGAGAGAGAGAGTACATGTGCAGCCCAGATGCGCAGCCTAGCCCACCAGGGGCACCTCTATCTTCTTCCTCTAGACAGAAGGACACGACGGCGCATGCCCAGTGCGTGTGGCCACATGCCAACAATCTCTACCCTGCCTACGTGCCCCCTCGACTGCCTGGACGTCCCTTGAGTGGCCACGCATCCCCTGGATCCTCTTACTCCCCCATGCTTTTCCCCTCCTCGGCTCTCTCTCGCTTGGACCTGAACGCGTTCGAGAGCATTGCCGAGCACCGCCGCATCCACAGGCCACCTCCAGCCCTACCACCGTGTCCACCAGCACCGACGTTGAGCGCTGCTTCTCCAGGCCAAAAGAACTGAGCCTGGACAACCTGCATCGCCGTCACCCTCGCCGTCTTCTACCTCGGATCCGTCGGCACCATCATCAATTCGCCACCGTAGAAGCCTTCCCGAGTCCACTGACCTTCTCTGCGTGCTTGCTGTGAGCCCCTGAGTCATTTTCCCCTTCTTCCCTAGTCGCTCTTGCCCTCTAACCCACTGAGCCGCCATGGCCAAGAGCTTTGCTCGCCGGTCATGTCGCCATTGTAGCCCCGCTCCCCGCAACTCGCGTCCGAGCAAATGGTTGTGCTCCTGATGGCCCTTAGCTGTTGTTCCACCGTTAGCTTGGCACGCCCGTGTGCTCTAACACAATCGCTGCGCACATCTGATCCCCTGCCGCCACCTCCATCATTGTCGTGCTCCGTTCCGTCCTTCTCGTGACCAGCTGTTCGCTCTGCTGGATGCAACACTCTGCCTGCTCCCGAACACAACCACCCGCGCGTCATATAGCCACCGAAGTAGTGATTCTGGCGAACCTCCGCCGTCTATGGTGGTCACCGTCATCGATCAATTAGCCTGGGTCACTGCCATGTGGGCCCAGGTCGTCAGGTGATTAGCCTTGGGCTAACCACCATATCTAATTAACCAGTGACCCACTGAAAAGTGGGCCCGGCCCACCTAGTAGTGTTTAGTTTAGGTTAATTAACCATGTTACTTTTCTGAGTCAATGACTAGTAGGCCCTACATGTCAGATTTGACCTGGACCGGACCTTTGACTTGCTGACGTAGTGCTGATATCACTCTCACGTCACAAAGCTTTTCTAATATTTTGAATAAATCTAAAAAGGATTTATGAATTTCAGAAAATGTCCTAACACTATTGCAGGATGCTGCTAACGTGACACTACGATCAGAGACCCTTTGACGATACTGTGTGCGATGCAATAATCGCAAACGGTGGTGTAAAAAACCCGTCAAAAAAGGTGCAAAATGTTTGCGATGGCGGATGCATCAAACACGGTTCAGATTTTTGTTGCGTGTGCGGTTCAGTGCATAAGGTTCAGTTCAATTAACTGTTTGCAATGAGGAGGAACAAAAGAAACGGGCTGCCAAATGAAGGTGTGTGCGATGTAGAGCATACGGTTCATTCAGATGAACTGTTTGTGATGAGGCGGAACAACAGAAACGGGCGGCCATATGAAGGTGTGTGCGATATAGGACATACAGTTCACTCAGATGAACTGTTTGCGTTGAGCCAATAAAATAGAAACGGTTCAACTTAAGAGGATGTGTGTGATATGCGGCAAATAGGTCTGTAATCGGAAATGTGTGGGAAGACCGATAACAACACAGACGATTCCTATTAACAAGCCGTGTGTGTTGTGAGCAAACGATTGCTGGTATACAATTATCAGTGATTGATGAAATCATCACCGACGGGTTCCATTGTTTAGTCCGTGTGCGATATGATTTGCTCTGTCTACAGAGCATCAACATATATATACTTAAAAAGACAGTATTGCATAACCAAATTAAGCATACAATTACACAAGTGACTACACACATAACATTTTCACACACCAAAGTAAGCAATTACATGCATACTAAACTAGGAGAAACGAGGATCTAATCATCTACTTCTTGTTGCGACGATGCTTGCCATTGCTCTGCTTCCGGCTGGATCCCTGGCCGTTTTGGGGAAGGAGGCACTTCCTCATGTCAATGATCCGTCGTAGCACATGTAAGCTTCCTTGGCCGTGTACACGGCATGAGCTTTGTTGAGTTTCTCCATCCAGGCCGAGTGCCAGGCACGCTTGTCCTTGTTGCAGGAATCCTTCATGTCTCTGTAGTAGGGGTTGATCATGGCCTCGGTGAGGTGAACCAGTGAGTCCTTCTCATGCTCCTTGCTGCCCAAGATCTTGTATTGGCGCTGGATGTCGACAAGATTCTGGCAGGCGATGCCTGAATTCTTGAGCACCTTGACATAGTTGGTGATGTCCACCATAGAGAACATGAAGTCGGGGTTGTTGACAAACCTGGCGAAACACTCGCAAGGCCTTGTGTCCAGGCAGTAGTGGTAGAGGAGGACGTGGTTGCGCACGCGCATATGGGAGAGGACGACCTTGGGACGAGACTCGACACGAGTGTGGGTGTACTCGAGGTCGAACCCGACCACCTTGTACTTATCATCGGCAAAAACATCTCCATGATGTGGGTGGAGTGCTCCACCCAGACCGGGTTGTTGGTGTAAACCACCGAGAGCTCCATGAACCTTCGGTGGGTGTCCACCATGGCATGCATAGTTAACTACCGCTTGTTGTTGGCAGCCGCTCGGAGCGCCATTGGAGCCGCGCGGGATACCCTCTAAGAACTTGTCATGGTGGGTGTGCTTCTTGCAATGGTGGAGCGCGATCGAAAGGTTGAAGAGACAAAAGAGGCTTAAATGACCGCTGTAACAAATGGGGCCCAGCCATGCTGTAATCGTTACGTCTTGTCACGACGTTCATAGAGGAGGATTCCAGTGCATGCTTGACAACACCGCACCGTAGTTTGACCACGCGTGGGGTCGAAGAGGCGCTAAATGTATCATCGGTGAGCCTGTTTCCGCGCTACCGCGCAGTTTATCGCACAAGTTTCCCGCCCGGCTTGGTTTGCCACGCGTCAGCTAAAAGAGGGACAAATCATGGGTGTTTATTGGCAAAAAGTTGGTAAAAATGAAGTGTGTGGAATGACTTTGGTCATTAGTTTACCCATGGGTGATGAGGTCAAAGTTACACAGAAGGGTGATGATGGACACTCGAGTGCGATAATTAATTCTGCGCTCTACAGGGCACATGGTGGAAGAAACCAACTGTGTGCAATAATGTCGAAGATCGCAGTCGAGTTAGCTATACATATCGTGTGTTCTGAGATTGACAAGGTAAACAGATTCAAGAATGGTTAATAAAATCAAATCTAAGACCATTGCATATTAAGGTTAAAATAATGCTACCAATATACGAGTCTCATATGATGCCCTTTCAACGATTGTACCACAAAAGCTCAAAATATTACAAGGTTCAAATTCCAGAGTTATATGGCTCAAATTCAAAGATTAAAAGGTTCAAATTGATATTAGAAATGAAATTCAGCTCATCAGCTACATACGCTCGCGCTGATCCGTTGAACATGGATATCAGTGAGTTTCAAACTAATATTACCACTTCTAAGTCTAGTTTCGAAATCTCACAACTTTTGCAAAGGGGTCAGCCACTGAGAAGTCATGTATGGGGTTGACATGATGAGTTCCGATTACTCTATCATCTGAAGTTCCAAAATGAAATTCAGCATTTTTGGAGCCTATTCCATTTTGCCGCAGGCACCGGCGCTGATCAACAAACCATTCATTTTTGCGAAATAAATATAGGGCAAACCTCATTACCTTCAGCACCCTTGCTCTAACAACAAAGAACCTGGCGAATAGAATCTCTGGTAAGGTCCCTTGGTAGGAGTTCAAAGTAATTTCTGAGAGATGCAGATCTAGGCATTCGACATGATTGTTATATCGTATCACATTATCCACCACTAGGCCTACTCTTATCTGCAAAAGAAGAAAACGTGTTAGTGCCTAAATGCAGTTTTGAACACTACTATAGGCCTATTTGGGTTGCAGGATTTGTAAAGTGCACTAACATGCCACCTTCAATTTGACATGATTAACATGGGCATTAACATGCCATCTTCGATCTTCACAAGATGTTGGAGTGGATGAAAAGTTCCCTAACAAAACTAGTACATATGAATCCAAAGGAGAAATGCATATGGATTGTAACCATATGGATCAAGCATTGTCATTGTAAACTTGGAAAAGGAGACATCTATGTACTGAAATCCTCCAAAAGAATCCTTCAGAAATCATAGTACATTGTCATTGTAAACTTGGAAAAAGGTGTCACAGATTGAACTCCCTTATGGTTAACATTTAACAGGAAAGGAACATCACCTTGATATATAGCTTCTCCAGGCATGGAAAGCATCTCAGGAAACTGACAACTTGCTCCAGGTTGGGGCCAATAGATTCTAGTGCCAAGACCTTCACTGTGAGCAGTTTCGCGGTCAAGCTTGTCGGAATCATTTTCTGAATGACAGACGAACAAACATCTTCAAAATTAGAAATAATGTCAATTTGTAGAAGGAGAGGTAGAAGGCGGCTATTGTACTTGAACAGGTGTGGATAGAATAACAACTTCAGAGTATTTGTCAGACGAGTAGCCCAACACTATCAATTTTTCCGCAGAAATGACATTTATTCTTGTTGGACCTACTTGATCAAGTACAAGTAATCTCTCAAGTGCAGGTGTGTCCTCAATGACCATACCGTGGTACACATCTTGTGATGTCTTCCTGCCGTACCAACATGTCACAGCCTGGTTTTTGCCCTCATTTCTTTGCCTGATTTTCATCTGAGTTGGTTTGAATTTGGAGTTTTGAATCATTCCATTTGGACTTGATCACTTGGGTATCCTTGATTTTCACCCAAGTGCCCCACTCCTCTTCTAATCCATCATTTCACTCCTGGCCAACCCAACAAAATTTCTTGGAATATTTTTCTTAAATGAAAAATATTCATTTTGCCTCCTAAACCCTAGCTAAAATCTTTGACCTCCAAAGCAACCCTCATTTCTATTGCCCCAAAAATCCTGAGAAAAATCCCAAATATTCTTTGGACCCTAGGGCACATTTCTGAGCAAAAATATTTCACCATTTTTGGAGTATTTTTGCTATAGAAAATATTTTCACTTCTGGGCTAAAATGGTAGTTTCTACAACAACTACCTTTTCACTAGCTCCAATGCAGCTGGTTTTCTCTGTGCTTATTCACCTTAGTAAGAGTCAGTAAAACCCCAAAGATCAGCCCTTGAATCACTATGGTTTGACCACAGTAACTGTTCAAAGTTTCTGTCTAGTAAGTAAACATCTTCACCATTTCACTTCTACTGTACCTGGAAACCAACCGAGTCGTGGTGACCCCTAAAGTTACTAAGGAATACATGCCAGACATCATGGTTAGTGCATATGTGGCATGATGTCACGGTCCACGTGGTGACCGCGTTCGTCCGAGGGTGCTGGCATGCCAAACGCGCGCTCTGCACGTCGCCAGCGCCTCTGTGGCGCGCGTGCCCGCTGCTCGGCCAGCCTGGGCGTGTCCCCCCGCGCCACCATCCTCGTCTCCACCCCCTTAACTCCTCCCTGCCGCTCGCCGACGCTGGAGCTCGCCGCAGCGAGCACAGGCATGGTCCGGCCAACGGTATAGTTCCCGCGCACCGTGTTCGTCCCGTTCCTCCTTGCTCCTGTGCTTGTCCGCGTCCGTGCACAGCTCCCGCGTGAACCCCGTCGCCTTCTCCCTCTCTCTCTGGAACCACTCTTCGCCGGGCGCCGGCGACAGCGGTCCTCCGGCGGAGCCCGAGCCCTCCTCGCCGCCCCGCCTATAAATAACCCCCTCTGCAGCCTCCTGGAGCACCGCACCTCACCACATCTCCCTCCCATAGCCACTAGAAGCCGCAGCCCGGCTGGGCAGGCCGCAGGCTGCCGTCCCCGAGCTGAGCTCACCGGCGATCCCCCTGGATCGATCCCGCAGCTCCGGCCACTCCCAAGCTGAGGCGACCCCGCCAGGGCCTCCGCCTCTCCTCCGTGAAGCCAACGAGCCAAGCCTGAGTCCCTGGAGCCGCCCCTAGCCGCCGTCTTCCTCATCTCCGGCGACCTCCGTGTTCTGCCTCCGCTTGCGAGGAAGAAACCGACATCGTCTGTTCACCATTTGCCACGCCACAGGTACGAGCAGGTGTGCAAGAACCTTCTCCGTCGAACCCTCCCTCTCATTTTCCCCCAAGATGCCTCAACGCCAGCATACGCTCCGGCGAACCGCTGCGCATCTCTGTTTTCTTTCCCCCTCCCTCCAACCTGACTAGCAGGGCCCGCTAGTCAGCCACTCATCACACACGCGAAGCGGTATGAGTGGTGGCGCCCGGGAAAATACGCCATCGACGTCACCCCCTCTCTGTTTTTCTTTTTTCAAATTTATTTAAATTCCAGGAGCATTTAAACAGCCATAACTTTTATTCTACAAGTCCAAATGCAGTGATTCTTTTTGCATTGTGTTCTTTGTCCAAAAATCTAATAGATCCCAAAAGATGGGATTTTTCCTTGCTGTCTAGATTTTCTGGAAATTTTCAGAAGGTTTCTTGATATTTTCTTTTGTGGTTTTTGAATGTTTTCAGAGGAACCATCTTGTCTTGAGGATCACCAGGAGCCTTGTGACCCTCATCAGTACTAAGGCAAGCCATAGTAACATTTTCATGGTGCCACTTCAATATTATTGATTTTCATACTTGAACTTATGAATATTGATGCATTTTAATTAGTTATATAATAAATATATTATGTTATATGCTTATTATGTTAAAATGCTTGAACTTCAGTATGTTTGATTGTTGGTAAGATGATGAGAACTTAGTTGTTAGAGTTAAATAGATAATATGGTCATAGAATTGATGAGTAATTTGGATATTATTTTTGCATGAGGTATAATGATGATAATTGCTAGAAATGGTTCTGGTATAAGTAAAGAAAAGTTTTTACCAGTATAGTAGCATGATTTTATGTTGGCTCCGTGGGAGCGTAGTTGGTGCAGTTTTGCACGGTTATGTGATGCATATGTTAAGTTATGCATGGTATGGCAGTACGACACCGGTTATTTTCTTTTCACATTAAAAGTTGAACCTGATTAATATTCAACTTGAACATGTTGTTGACCGGGTCGTGGTGCCGCTGAAATGAGTCTTTCCCAGTGCAACCACATTTGCCGGTATGGGACGGCCTTAATGCGTTTCATGGTCGTGCCTCTGGTCGGTACCTCAAATTAGGGAAGGTTATGGCCGTGCTGTACCCTGGCCCGGTAGGCAAGCATAACCTTGTGAGCCCGTTGTTAAGTTAAGTTTGGTACCGGATCCCAGTGTGGATCGTGGCCACGACGGTGGTCGAGGTGTCTGGAGGTAGACATGGGGCCACCCAGGACTAGCCCAGTTGGGTCTAAGTCGGAGGGGCCGGGAGAGTGTCATGACAGTGAAATGGTTTCGTCGGAACGCTGTTGGTCCACTCGGATGGGAGAGTGAGGCCATGGGTTCCGTAGTGTGGGTATAGTGTACTAACCTCTGCAGAGTGTATTTAATCTATCGATAGCCGAGTCCACGGATACGGACACACTCGAAAGTAAGGTACACCATGGGTCAACACTTAATAAATATGCACACTAAATTGCACTAAGGATGACAGTGAGGTCATCGTGTTGAGTTGGCCACGAGTTGGTCGGGTTGTGATCGCCATAAGGATCACAGGCCACGAGTTGGTCGGGTTGTGATCGACGTAAGGATCACGGGCCATGAGATGGTCGGGTTGTGATCGCCGTAAGGATCACGGCTATGTGTTGGTAATATCATGTTTGTTGGTCACATCTGGTAAGCAAGTTGGGAGAATGAGTACCTGTTGAGCATAGTCACATCATGTTGGTTATATAGCTGCATTGTTGATTAAACTGGATAAATATCATAATATTGTCTGTCATCTTGTTTATGCTTAATGTGAGCTTGCAAGTACATTCAATGTACTGACCTGGCATGTCATGCTAGATTTCAGGAAAGTCCCGTTGGAAAGGAGTGATGTCCGAGTCTAGACCGTGTCCACATCGGTGTCCTTGTGCTATGGAGTCCCTCTACGACGTTGTTCTGCTGCCGAGTAGTTGTCATGATCGAGGCCCCTTTATGTTCACTAACTAATGTACATATTGTTCAGCCACACCGTGTGTGCCGCTTGGCCTCACTAACTATTGTAATATGAATTATGTTCCACTAGCATGAATAAAGCGATTGTATTCTGTGCCATGTTGTTGTGTGTTGCCAGAAGACAAGGTCTCTGGGCTGGCAATGCAAGGTAAACCGGTCGCTCTGAGCCGGGGTGCCACACAACAACACACATAAATAGTTTGGAGAGTCATGGAGGTGATGTGGAATGTACTCAACCCATCGATTGCCTGAAGACGAAGGTACTCGAGTGCAATACAGCCACGGAGCAGGCGCTCCATGTCACCGTTTGAGAGGCAAATGACGACAAGATCGAGGTGCTTCATTCATGGTAGAATAAGAGCAGGCGCGTCACTAAGGGGGGATGGTAGTTTCTGAACTTGGCGACGTGCAACATGGGCGTGAGGCGGAGCACAGACGTTGACAACGAGCGCATATGACCATCATCAAAAGTGAGCTCCTTGAGCTGATCTAGGGTGGGGGATCAGAACCAGTTGTCAAGCTTGGATCGGTCCCTGTCATTGGAATGGAACTTGCCCATTCGAAGGCCTCTGGTTGGGCCAAGGTGACTGCCAAGGATCTTGGAGAACGCATCCAAGCTTTTTGCGATAGATTTGGCAGAGATCATGGGTGTCGATGAGGTCGAGAGGGGTGGAGTTCCATAGGGAGAGCCACCCCCGGGAAAGGACAGTTGTCCGTGCCCCATATTTGATTGGGAGGAGGGAGATGATGACTATCAACATATCATCGGGGAGGCTGCTGATGAAGTCTAGGCCTGCTGGAGTCGCTTGCGGTTCTCGCTCGCCCCGCCTCCGCTTGTTGGCAGCCCTGTACTCCACCTCTGGAGTCTCCTTGTCAGCGGCACTTTCTGATAAAAATGGGAGTACATGGAATATTTAGTTAAAACAGGGCAATAGAAAAGTGTATTGGTAACTAGAGGTTATTAGGTAGGAATATAGTAAGAAAAGGGAATAACAATTGGTTGCTTAAATGCTACACAATTCATTTGACATTGCTAGGTAAGTCAACATGCAGAGAGTTGAAAAGAAAACTTACTTCAAACAAAGTCTGGACGGATGATTTTGTCAGGGAAGTTAGCATATATCTCATGACCAGGCCCTTTTATGTGCAGTGCAATTTTAGTGCCAGCTTTCAGTACATAAAACTTAGAAATTTCTTTCCAAAAGCTAGCGCCAAAATAGGAGTCACCATGTTCATCAAGTGTTACAGTAGCAATGATTGTAAATCCATGGTTTGTGTGCAGTATGACATCCGTACAGCCTTGATCTATGTAAAGGGAAAAATTGTGCACTACATAATCTGTTGCATAGCAAGGGATGCGCTGCAGAAAATGGTAGGATTGTTAAAGAAAATATGGTAACATGCAAATATGATCCCAAATTGAAAGAATTGTACAACAGTTGAAATCAAAGGACAAAAATCTATAATTAAACAGATAGGGTAAACCTGATGTCACGGAAATATGAGAGTAATCGAAGGAACAATACATCATTAATTTGCCTAATATAGAAAGAAGAGGGGTAAACCCCCTTTGACGTATCTAGTGCATGTGGCACCTTTTATCCAAATGTAGCAATATTTAGAATATGTTCAGGAAAGTAGGCCATGTCAACTGATTTATGGTGAGATTGAACATACGACGCACATCCTCAAGTCATCTGGTACGGTGAGATGGAATCTCTGGTGGAGGTCGCAAAGTCCCAATGTGTCAGCGCACTGTACACTCTATGAATGAAAGAAAACCCTCAAATCAGCTCAAATAAAAATGAATTCACGACGATTTCCGCCGGGTGATTAAAGGAGGAAGATGAACTGGGATAAAAGATGAGATAATATCTCATTAAATTTGTTACCTTGTCATCGATGAGAAAGAACCCTCAGTACGACAGATTCCCCAACCAAGCGGAGCTGAGTCGACCGCAAGCAGAATCGAGAAAGTCGATGGCGACAGGCGGCAGCAAGCGGAAGTGGCGAAATGCGGCGGGGTTTGCCGGTAACCTGGCGGCGATGGCAGGCGTCGAGCTAAGTGGTTACCGCCGCGATAGGCGGTGCCATGCATAGACGCGGAGGAGCTTGTGCAAGTGTGAATGGGGACCGGAGGCAGGGGTGGTGGGTGGGGGTGAGGGTTTTTGTGATGTGGGAATGGCGAGGGTTTTCTTTTTTCTTTTTTTAATTGGGTGGTGAGGGTTGTCTGTCCCACAAAGAATTTCGAAGGCAACGGTTTGGTAGAGCCAACCATGTGTGATTGATACAACAGGAAAAACAAAAGTCATTGCACACGGTTCCAATTTTGGGAACCGTGTGTGATTGACATACTACCTCCGTCCTGGTTTATTGGTCCCCTTTGTAATTTGTACCAAATTTTAACCAAATATTTAACTAAGAAATGTTTATGCATGTCAACAAAAATTATATCATTGAACACTATGTTCAAATACGCATCCAACGATATAATTTTTGCTGACATGCACTAACATTTTGTGAGTTAAATCTTTGATCAGCATTTAACACAAATTACAAAGGGGACCAATAAACAAGGACGGAGGTAGATTCCATCAACTGAACTAATTGCATCCATATCCCACAGTTAGACATAAGTAAACATAGATTTAACATACTCAGACATAGATAATAAGCGTATATGTACACAAGCATAGTTCAACTGTCATTAAGCATGCTCAAGCGTACATAGTTCGATCCCACATCTCATCTCACATGCCGGCACGATACTGAAGCTTCTCCAGGTACTCGACATACGCACCGTGCGCCACCCTGCGAGAATACTTCTGCTTGAAGGAGCCAATGGCCCGTCCTCTTGCATGCGCCAGAACACTTTGATACACGTCATGAAGCTTGTAGTTGCAAAATGGGCATAGATAGCCGCTGTCCCAGGTCCTAATACGACTGTTATGCATTCCCGCATAAAGCTCCCTCAGGATTTGCCTCTTGTACCTCATCTGGACATCTTCATCCTCATTGTCCACATCGCCAGACAGCACCTATACAAATAGTAAAAAAATGTGGCGTCAAATTAATGGTTACAAACTAATCTCTAGCGAACATTTGGCAGTTGCCAAAAATTGGCATCAAATCAACGATTACATGCCGTGAAGTAGGATTAGGAATTTATGACTATTTATTTATACATATCCAGAGATTATGGTTTTATTTTTAAGCATATTTGTCTATGTATAGACCAATTTTGAAGAAATAATGGCACAAACATATGTAGGTCATTCAAAATCAATTGTCAAGTCCTGGCTAGGAATTATTAGCACGAACAATAACCCTAGTCGGATTACTAGCAGAAATCATTTCCACAGATGAAACAAGAATCACTTATTACTTGTACCATTCAAACAATCAATACACTACATGAAATTGACGGAACTTACTCAGATTTCATGGATTAGGAGAACATAATCATAGGATTTCTATTCCAAAAAGGGGAAGGCAGGAGTAACTAGCGAAACCCCGGGATCTATTTGAAACATAAATGGGTATAGATGACTAACTAGCTGTCTGTCATCCTCGGAGTCGTCGCCGGAGTGGTCGTCGGAGTCGTCACCACACTCTGTGTGGAACTCCGCCTCCGGCTGTGGAAGCTCGAAGCTGTCGACAATGTTAGGTTGCAGCGATAACTCGCCGGCGGTGGCGGCAACCTCTGTCTCCATCTCGATGCCGTGCTCCGGTGCTTTAGCAGCCCCGACATCGCCACTCCCTCCGATGGGGTGCTTCGACGGCATCCTCATACACTGACGGCTTTGATGACTGAGAGCAGCGTCGAGGATGCAAGCGGAGAGAGAGGATTGTGTGTGTGGCGAGGATGGGGGATGTGGCCGCTCGGGCGTACCATTAATATGGGAGAGCTCTTAGTATGGAGTAGTGGGAGTGAGGCGGGCAGCGGTCAACCCACTAGCTCGCCTCCCGGTGAGCCTGTGCACCGGACTGCAGGCATGCCTACCGTCGTTTCACACAGCTACTCGCACGCCTCCTGATGACACTGTGTAGCAAGCACGCCTCCGTCAATTCACACACCTGCGTGCACGCCTCCCGGTCTGCTTGTGCGGCGGACTGCTCGCATGTGTCCCGTCAACTCATGCCTGCTCACAGGGCATACGGGTCGCGTGGCGGCACGTATATTGTATTTCTATTTGGATGATTAATGATGCCGCTTTATTGCTTAACCGAAGCATGGTGATACGTCTCCAACATATCTATAATTTTTGATTGTTCCATGCTATTATATTATATGTTTTGGATGTTTAATAGGCATTTATATGCTATTTTATATTATTTTTGGGACTAACCTATTAACCGAGAGCCTAGTGCCAGTTTCTGTTTTTTTTGTGTGCCTATTTTAGAGTTTTGCAGAAAAGGAGTACCAAACGGAGTCCAAACGCAATGAAACTTTCACGATGATCCTTCTTGGACCAGAAGGAAACCAGAGGACTTGGAGATGAAGTCACACTACTAGGGAAAAACCTATACACAGAACTTTAGCAGTAGCATGGGTCAAAAAAGCACGCTGGTGCTAATTAGCAGTAGCGCGCCTGAGGAAACCACACTGCAGATAAAGATCTAGCAGTAGCGCGTCTTGCTGTACACACGTTACTACTAAAATTCCCACGGCTTAGCCCATAGGCTACACATAGTAGTAGCGATCTATGATGAACCGCGCTACCGCTACGTTGTTTGTAGCAGCGCGTTTTAATATAAACTCGCTGCTGCTAAAGGTTATAAAATTAAATGGAAAGAAAATGGAAAGGTAATTGAAAATGAAAGAAATAGAATAAGGTGAAAGGAAACAAATAAAATGTGAAGAAAACTAAATGAAAAAGGAAAAAAAGAGAAAGGAGTAGCAGTAGCGTGTATCAGAGAACGCGCTGTAGCTAAGATAGCAGCAACGCTTTTCCTGGAACGCGCTACTGCTACTTCTGACTTAACCACGGGGTTCGTCCTTCCCCACGTCACTTCCCCCAAATCCAACTCTCTCCACTCTCGCCGCCGCCGTCGCCCGTCGGCCGCCGCGCGCTCTCTGCACCCTCTACGCCGCCCCGACCACCGACCTCAATGCCGCCCCTGCCCCCGACCTCAACGTCGCCCCGGACGCCGCCCCGACCCCAGATT
>NC_041393.1:411900098-411912927 GCF_002162155.2 Triticum dicoccoides
GACGCCGCCCCGACCCCGACCTCGACGCCGGCCGCCATCCGCCGCGCGCCCGAGCCTCGACACCGACCTCGACGCCGCCCTGCCCCTCCCTCATCGCAGGCACCCGAGGTGAGCACGCCCGCTCCTCCCTCTCCCCTACCTCTGCCTAGGGTTTCTTTATATTTTAGTTGCATATTAAGTTTATTTTTATTTATAGTAAGTTTATTTTAGTTGCATATTAAGAACTAGGTACTAATTAGGTACTAGAATATTTTTAATTATAGTAAGTTTATTTTTAGTAAGAACTAGTTGAATTAATAGAACTAGTTAGTAAGAACTTGTTTCTATTTTTTAGTTAAAGCAATTTCTCCCGCCTCGACGTGGATGATGCCTATCCCGCATCCTCGTCGTCGAGTCGGCGGAGGACGACACCTGCTTGACCAGATCGGCCATGTCCGGGACTGGGCTCCGCCGGGGTGGTACTGGGAGGCGCTACCTACCGGGGGGCGCAGGTTGGTGGGGAGCCAGCTTGTCGTTGACCTGAACCTTCTTTGGTGGCGGTCGCGTGGGCCAGTGACGATCGAGAGTCTCGAGGACTCCGCGGAGGTGGTGCATCACCGTGTCAGTGAGGAGGACGCGCACGTCCGTCGCTACTTGTTTGCGTTGGAGCACAAGCCGTTCTCCAATACCTGGCAGGTTCTCCGGGGATCTCACTAGAGCTATGATCCCATGATGGTTCCTTCTCTGTGGGTGTCCACCGCCCGCGCCGATACCCGTCGTGTGCTAGGGTTATATGTATGACACTATTCGTGATGTATTAGTGATAATATTCGACGATGTATGGACGTATGAGATGATTTACTTTTGCTTATTGAATGCATGCTAATTTGAGTCCTATAAGATATTTTGAAATGTATATCTTGTGTTGCTCAATATCCAAGTGGCCCATCATGTTTGTAGGTTACACCTCCGAGTGGCCTATGTTTTGCCGGAGTGTTGATTCCGTTCCGGCAAATTTCAGGCGCTCGATATGTCCTATTTTAGCAAAGGTCATGCCGGATTTTTCCGTGAATTTTGGCATGACTTGTGCCAGAATATGTAGGAAATATCGAGTGCCCCGGATTTGTGTGTTGAGTATCTTGGTAGTTGTCTTCGATCAGTTTTCAATTAATGTTTTAACTATGAACATAGGAAATGTCTGACGACGAAAAGGATTTCGGTATTTGCAAATACTGTGAAGACGAGCGCGGCGTGTGTGACGGAATCTTCCTAGATGATGATAGGCGCTTCAGCATCAAGCTGGACGAGAACTTCGAAGTGGATACAGTAAGTCACAACGACAAGTCTTTTTTCATAATTAAGCATGACATCTGCTTCATTTGCTTCCACTTATATTTTTTTTTACTATTCTACTAGCGTATCCCCTGCCATGCAAGAGTTTTTGTATTGGATAAGATATGTTTCAGTCATAGTATGGAGGAAAAGAAAGTTTACTTGAAGACCGAGCATGGTTATATTTTCCATGCAAAATTGTACAATTCAGATGACTACACCTATTTTGGATGCAAAACATGGCCAGCACTATGCAAGACTTATGCATTTGAGCCTGATATGGTTATCACCTTTGATATTCGTCTGAAAGATGATATTGAAGGTAATACCGACATCTGGGTCGATGTGCAGACGCCTCCAGTTATACCATTATGTAAGTTTCTCAACCATATTTATGTCTTTGATATTGTTTATTCAAAAATAGTTGACAACTAATTTGTATTGTCATCTTATTTCGGTGCAAGCAAACATGTCCAGCGCTTGGTAGACAGGACCGTATACTGTCCTGGGGCTGAACTCAACTGCGAGGAGCTCAGTCATTATGTTTCATGGCTTGAGGGTCTTGATACTGTCAAGACAAATTTTCTTCCTGCATTTAGAAATGTTAGTACTGAAAATGTGCGACCAATAGTGTTCGTAATGAACTACGGTCACATCTATTTAGGAAGGATGGTAAGATTTTTACTATTTGTCATCAGTGCATCTTTTTCATACATTATTTTTGAAACTAAACTTCATTGCTAAGTATGTTAACATACGATGTTCTTCAACAGGGACTCCCGATGAATGTTGTGCTTTATGGGATCGAGACTAAAGGTACCATGAGTATTATCAGCTTACGGCCAAGATATCCTACAGATTACTTTAGTGCATTCAAGATTAGCGACGGATGCTTAATAGTGCAAGACTGGACCAAATATGTGATGGGGGAGCGCATAGAAGTACTAGGGGGCAGCAAACAGATGTGCTACCCACAATAAGGAGACAGGTTCATCTGCATGCTCCAGCTTGATCAAGGAGGAGAGCTATACATGTTTTATGTTATTTTACCTAAGAGAGAGCAGCAGGAGTGATTAGCTAGCTAGAAATGAGTTTGAGGGTGATGATGTGCTACACTATATTCCTATGATGATAAAATAGCTAGTGTTGGTGGTAATGACTATGATGATTATTATTAGCTAGTGTTAGTGGTGATTAAATAAATACTGTTTTTTTAGATAGAAATAAATACTGTTGGTGGTAATGACTATGATGATGATTAAATAGCTTGTGCTGGCGGATTAGATTCAAGTGGCGGCAACATGTGGTGCACATTGAAAGTACTACTAGTCCAAACTAGATCAAGTTTGGATTAGTAGTATACTTTTGACATGCACCACATATTGCCTCCACTTGAACCTAATCCACCTTAATTTGACACACTGTTATGGACATAATGATGTAAACCTCATAACTGGTATTGTACCAATATTTGTACGATGGCGCATAAATACACTAAAAAAAGTACTAGTAGCGATGGACAGAAAACACGCTGCAAGTAGTTACCTTAGCAGTAGCGTGGTACCGAACAAACGCTGGAGCTATTTGTCCTAGCAGTAGCGCGGACAGGCACGTGCTACTGCTAAGCAATAGCTGTAGCGCCTTATTAATAGCGCGCATACTCGCGCTACTAGTGAGCACAAAACCAGCGCTACTGCTAGGGTTTTCCCTAGTAGTGTCAGAGATGCAATGAGGCGGCCACGAGGTAGGAGGGCGCGGCCAGGGGGGTAGGGCGCGCCCTAATGACCCACAAGTGTAGGGGATCTATCGTAGTCCTTTCGATAAGTAAGAGTGTCGAACCAAAAGAGGAGCAGAAGGAAATGATAAGCGGTTTTCAGTAAGGTTTTCTCTGCAAGCACTGAAATTGCAGGTGATAGATAGTTTCGTGATACGATAAATATTAACGAGTAACAAGTAAATAAAGTAAATAAAGTGCAACAAGGTGGCCCAATCCTTTATGTAGCAAAGGATAAGCCTGAACAATTTCTAATAATGATAAAGGAGCTCCTGAGGACACATGGGAATTATCGTCAAGCTAGTTTTCATCACGTTCATATGATTCGCGTTCGGTACATTGATAATTTGGTATGTGGGTGGACCAGTGCTTGGGTACTACCCTTACTTGGACAAGCATCCCCCTTATGATTAACCCCTATTGCAAACGTCCGCAACTACAAAAGAAGTATTAAGGTAAACCTAACCACAACATTAAACATATGGATCCAAATCAGTCCCTAACGAAGCAACACTTAAACTAGGGTTTAAGCTTCTGTCACTGTAGCAACCCATCATCTACTTATTACATCACTATGCCTTCCTCTAGGCCCAAATAATGGTGAAGTGTCATGTAGTCGACGTTCACATAACACCACTAGAGGAAAAGACAACATACATCTCATCAAAATATTGAACGAATACCAAATTCACATGACTACTAGTAGCAAGACTTCACCCATGTCCTCAGGAACAAACGTAACTACTCACAAAGCATATTCATGTTCATAATCAGAGAAGTAACAATATGCATTAAGGATCTGAACTTATGATCTTCCACCAAGTGAACCAATTAGCATCAACTACAAGGAGTAATCAACACTACTAGCAACCCACAGGTACCAATTTGTGGTTTTGATACAAGATTGGATACAAGAGATGAACTAGGGTTTTGAGAGGAGATGGTGCTGGTGAAGATGTTGATGGAGCTTGACCCCCTCCCGATGAGAGGATCGTTGGTGATGACGTTGGTGATGATTTCCTCCTCCCGGAGGGAAGTGTCCCCGGCAGAACAGCTCTGCCGGAGCCCTAGATTGGTTCCGCCAAGGTTCCGCCTTGTGGCAGCGGAGTTTCGTCCCGTAAGCTTGCCCACGATTTTTTCCAGGGTAAAAGCTCTCATATAGCAGAAGATGGACACCGGGGGCCCACCAGGGGCCCAGGAGACAGGGTGGCGCGCCCAGTAGGGGGGCGCGCCCCCACCTTCCTGGACAGGGTGTGGGCCCCTAGTGTATTTCTTTCGCCCAATAATTCTTATTAATTCCAAAAACATGTTTCGTGGAGTTTCATGATTTTTGGAGCAGTGCAGAATAGGTTTCCAATGTTTGCTCCTTTTCCAGCCAGAATTCCAACTGCCGGCATTCCCCCTCTTCATGGTAAACCTTGTAAAATAAGAGAGAATAGCCATAAGTATTAAGATATAACATGTAATAACAGACCATAATGCAATAAATATTGATATAAAAGCATGGTGCAAAATGGACGTATCAACTCCCCGAAGCTTAGACCTCGCTTGTCCTCAAGCGGAAGCCGATATCGAAAAATATGTCCACATGTTTATAGATAGAGGTGTCGATAAAAATAAAATACAGACATGAGGGCATGATGATCATTCTTATAACAACAACATATATAGATTTTATCATATGATTTCCTATGCTCAAGTGACAATCAATTCACAATGTCAAGTATGGTTCAAAAACTTCATTGGGAACTAACAAACTATAATCTCAGTAATTGAAGCAATTGCAATTTATCATAACATCAGAAAGAGTCAACAATGGAGCTTTTCGGCAAGTTCACATACTCAACTATCTTGTAGTCTTCTATAATTACTAACACTCACGCAATATTTCTGGTTATGGAGTTTCAGCCGGACACTGAGAAAGATAGGGGCTTATTGTGTTGCCTCCCAATGTATTCACCTTTAGGTGATGTCAACAATAATAGCCCATGCTAACTTACATCCAATTGGATATATATATCATGATCTTTCAAACACGAGGAGCTTGCCAAAGGATAAAATGGAAAAGGGAAAGGTGAGGATCACCTTGACTCAAGCATGAAGTAAAAACATAATGTAAAAGATAGGCCCTTCGCAAATGGAAGCAGAGGTTGTCATGTGCGTTTAGGGTTGGATGCACAAAATCTTAATGCAAAAGAACGTCACTTTATATTGCCCCTTGTATGTGGACCTTTATAATGCAGTCTGTCGCTTTTATTACTTCCACAACAAGATCGTACAAAGCTTATTTTCTCTGCACTAATAAGTCATACATATTTAGATAGCAATTTTTATTGCTTGCAACATGACAACTTACTTGAAGGATCTTACTCAATCCATAGGTAGGTATAGTGGACTCATGGAAAAACTGGGTTTAAGGATATTTGGAAGCACAAGTAGTATCTCTATTTAGTGCAAGGAATTTGGTTAGCATGAGGGGTAAAGTCAAGCTCAACATGTTTGGAAGGTCAATGACAATATACTTTAACTGAGATGTGCGAAAACATAAACCATTACGTTGTCTTCCTTGTCCAACGTCAACACTTTTAGCATGTCATACTTAATGAGTGCTCCCAATTATAGAAGGTGTCCAAGATAATATATTTATACGTGAACCCCTCTTTCCTTATCACTTCCTATTAATTGCAACGATGACCAAAACTACGTTTATCAACTCTCAACAACTTTTATGCCTCATACTTTCTATATGTGAAGTCATCACTATCCATAAGATCAATATGAGCTCTTTTATTCTTTCTACTTTCTCAAGATCATAGCAACATAGCAAAGCCCTTGACTCAACACTAATCTTTATTATAGATAGCTCACAGACTCGATTACAAAAAGAGATCACAAAGCAAAACTCAAAACTACTTGATATCAAAACTTCAATCTACTAGATCAAGATACTACTAAAAGGATCGAACTAAATAAAATGGTAAAGATAGGAGTGTGATGGTGATACGATACCGGGACACTCCCCAAGCTTGGCAGTTGCCAAGGGGAGTGCCCATACCCATGTGATTATGTCCTCGGAGGTGATGGAGGCGGTGATGATGACGGTGGATAATCGCACATTGAGCGTACAAGCTCCTCCAACTTGCGAATAATGCCCTTGAGTCCGGCGATATGATCCTTCAACAGAATATTCTCCTGTGTGAGATACTTGTTCTGAATGCGAGCTAACTCAATCATCTTGAAAGCTTCAATCTCTGTTGGAGTAAAGATGTTAGGTAAAGGTTGAGGGATGTCTTCTTCTTTCACCGCCAGAGCTTGAACCTCCATGGCCTTCTTGATCCCTTCATCCTTGTTGATCTCTTCCGGTTCTTCTCTTTTCAACTCTATCTTCAATAGCCAAGCATCCTTGTCTTCATTGTTGGAGGAAGGCGACGTCATGGTGCTCTTGATCTGCAACAAAAACAGATCGAAACAAAAATATAGGATATTTGCGTCATACGGTGGTCAAAACCTTCGGGAGTATATATAATGAATTTTTACCGACCAAAATACATAACATGCAAGAAAACAGAGTCCGAGAGGCACACAAGGTGCCCAAGAGATAGGGGGCGCGTCCAGCAAGGGAGGGCGCGCCCTCCACTCTTGTGGAGGCCTCGTGTCCATTTCGGACTACTTCTTTCTTCCTAAAATTCTTAAATATTCCAAAACTGATAAAAATTGCCATTGGAGTTGTTTTGGAGACGGTTTACTTACCGTACCACATACCTATTCCTTTTCGGAGTCTGAAACGTTCTGGAAAGTGTCCTTTATGTATTCCTCCGGGGTTACGGTTTCAATAATATTAGTTTCAACATTGATAGGATTACCTGAAATATAATGTTTAATTCTTTGACCGTTTACCACCCTCGGACTTGTGCCTTCGAAGTTGTTGATTTTTATGGCACCAGAACGATAGACCTCCTTGATAACGTAGGGACCTTCCCATTTGGAGAGAAGTTTTCCTGCAAAAAATCTTAAACGAGAGTTGAATAATAACACATAATCACCTACGTTAAATTCACGCTTTTGTATCCTTTTATCATGCCAGCGTTTTACTTTTTCTTTGAATAGCTTGACATTCTCATAGGCTTGGGTTCTCCATTCATCAAGTGAGCTAATATCAAACAACCTCTTCCCACCAGCAAGTTTGAAGTCATAGTTGAGCTCTTTAATAGCCCAATATGCTTTATGTTCAAGCTCAAGAGGTAAATGACACCCTTTTCCATAAACCATCTTATAAGGAGACATACCCATAGGATTTTTGTATGCAGTTTTATAGGCCCATAACGCATCATCAAGTTTTTTGGACCAATTCTTTCTAGATCTATTCACAGTCTTTTGCAAAATTAATTTGAGCTCTCTATTACTCAACTCTACTTGACCACTAGACTGCGAATGATAAGGAGATGCGATTCTATGATTGACATCATACTTAGCAAGTGTCTTACGGAAAGCACCATGAATAAAATGTGATCCACCATCAGTCATAAGATATCTAGGGACTCCAAACCTCAGAAAAATAATGTCTTTAAGCATTTTAATAGAAGTGTTATGATCAGCACTACTAGTTGGAATAGCTTCTACCCACTTAGTAACATAATCAACAACAACTAAAATATGTGTATAACCATTAGAGGCAGGAAAAGGTCCCATATAATCAAAGCCCCAAACATCAAACGGTTCAATAACAAGAGAGTAATTCAGAGGCATTTCTTGACGTCTACTAATGTTACCTACTCTTTGACATTCATCACAAGATAAAACGAACTTACGAGCATCTTTGAAGAGAGTAGGCCAATAAAAACCAGATTGTAGTACCTTGTGTGCAGTTCTATCTCCAGCGTGGTGTCCTCCATAAGATTCAGAGTGAAACTTGCGTAGAATCTGTTCCTGTTCATGCTCAGGCACACAACATCTAATAACACAATCTACTCCTTCTTTATAAAGGTGTGGGTCATCCCAAAAGTAATGTCTTAAATCATAAAAGAACCTTTTCTTTTGCTGGTATGTGAAACTAGGTGGTATAAATTTAGCAACAATGTAATTAGCATAATCATCATACCAGGGAGCAGTACGAGAAGCATTAATGGCTGCTAATTGTTCATCAGGAAAGCTATCATCAATAGGAAGTGGGTCATCAAGAACATTCTCTAACCTAGACAAGTTGTCTGCAACAGGGTTCTCAGCTCCCTTTCTATCAATAATATGGAAATCAAATTCTTGGAGCAAGAGCACCCATCTAATGAGTCTAGGCTTAGCATCTTTCTTTTCCATAAGATATTTAATAGCAACATGATCAGTGTGAATAGTAACTTTGGAATCAACAATATAAGGTCTAAACTTATCACATGCAAACACAACTGCTAAGAATTCTTTTTCAGTAGTAGCATAATTTCTCTGGCAGTATCAATAGTCTTACTAGCATATTGGATAACATTCAATTTCTTATCGACTCATTGCCCCAGAACAACACCTACATCATAATCACTAGCATCGCACATAATTTCAAAAGGTAAATTCCAATCAGGTGGCTGAACAATAGGTGCAGTGATCAAAGCTTTCTTAAGTATTTCAAATGCTTCTACACAATCATCATCAAAGACAAAAGGAATATCTTTTTGCAATAAATTAGTCAGAGGCCTAGAGATTTTATAAAAGTCCTTAATGAACCTCCTATAAAAACCGGCATGACCAAGGAAACTTCTTATACCTTTTATGTCCTTGGGACATGGCATCTTTTCAATAGCATCAACTTTGGCTTTATCAAATTCAATACCTGTCTCGGAGATCTTGTTCCCCAAGACAATGCCTTCATTAAGCATAAAGTGACACTTTTCCCAATTCAGGACGAGACTAGTGTCTTCGCATCTCTACAAAACTCGATCAAGGTTGCTCAAACAATCATCAAAAGAGGATCCATAAACGGAGAAATTATCCATTAATACCTCACAAATCTTTTCACAAAAATTAGAGAATATAGCCATCATGCATCTTTGAAAGGTAGCAGGTGCATTACATAAACCAAAAGGCATACGTCTATAAGCAAAAGTACCAAAAAGGCAAGTAAAAGTAGTTTTAGATTGATCCTTCACTGACACAGGTATTTGAGAGAAACAAGAATAACCATCTAGAAAGCAGAAATGTGTGTGTTTGGATAGTCTTTCTAGCATTTGATCAATAAAAGGTAAAGGGTAATGATCTTTCTTAGTAGCCTTATTTAACTTACAGAAATCAATTACCATCCTATAACCTTTAATAATTCTTTGCGGGATCAATTCATCTTTATCATTAGGAACAACGGTAATACCTCCCTTTTTAGGAACGCAATGGACAGGGCTTACCCATTCACTATCAGCAACGTGATAAATTATACATGCCTCAAGGAGCTTTAGTATCTCCTTTCTTACCACTTCTTTCATCTTTGGATTTAGTCGTCATTGAGGATCTCTAACTGGTTTGGCATCTTTTTCCACTGTAATTTTGTGTTGGCATAATGGGGGACTAATGCCCTTAAGATCATCCAGAGTATATCCAATAGCTGCTCGGTGCTTCTTCAAAGTTTTCAATAATCTTTCTTTTTCTTGCTCTGAAAGGTTAGCACTAATAATAACAGGATATATTTTCTTTTCATCAAGATAAGCATACTTAAGATTATCAGGTAATGGTTTGAGTTCAAACACGAGATCACCCTTGGGTGGAGGGGAATCCCCAAGAATTTCAACGGGAAGGTTATGTTTCAGCATAGGTTCCTGTTTGAGGAACACTTCATCTATTTCCCTTCTTTCCTTCATAAACATATCATTTTCATGATCTAGCAAATATTGTTCTAATGGATCAGTAGGAGGCACGACAATGGAAGCAAGACCAATAATCTCATCCTTACTAGGTGGTTCCCTATCATGAGGTTGTCTATGAAACTTAGCAAAATTAAACTCATGAGACATACCATCTATGCCAACGGTGATAGTATCTTTTTCACAATCAATCTTAGCACTAGCTGTATTCAAGAAGGGTCTACCAAAAATAATGGGACAAAAATCATCTTGTGGGAACCAAGAACAAGAAAATCAGCAGGGTATTTAACCTTCCCACACAAGACTTCAACGTCTCTAACAATCCCAATAGGTTTAATGGTATCGCTGTTAGCAAGCTTAATAGTAACATCAATGTCTTCTAATTCAATGGGTGCAATGTCGTGCATAATTTCTTTATATAGATCATAGGGTATCGCACTAGCACTAGCACCCATATCACATAAACCATGATAACAATGATCTCCTATTTTAACAGAAATAACAGGCATGCCTACAACAAGTCCATGTATCTTAGTATCTGGTCTAGCAATATTAGCAGATTCATCACAGAAATAAATAACATGCCCATCTAAATCATCATCCAAGAGATCTTTAACCATAGCAATACTAGGTTCAACATTGACTTGCTCAGGAGGTGTATAAGTCCTAGTATTACTCGTATGAACAACAGTCGAAGTTTTAGCATGATCCTTTATCCTAGCAGGAAAAGGAGGTTTCTCAACATAAGTAGTAGGAACAATAGGATCACTATAGGTGATAATCTTTTCTTCAACTGTAATAGGTGCAACTACTTTCACTTCAACAGGAGGATTATATTTAAACCACCTCTCTTTAGGGAGATCAACATGAGTAGCAAAAGATTCACAGAAAGAAGCTACTATCTCAGAGTCAAGTCCATATTTAGCACTAAATCCACGGAAAGCATCGGTATCCATAAAAGATTTAACACAATCGAACTTAGGTGTCATACCTGACTCCTTACCATCGTCGGAACCCCAATCTTCAGAGTTCCGTTTAATTCTTTCCAATAAGTCCCATTTGAAATCAATAGTCTTCAGCATATAATAACCAGCACAAGAAGTATCGAGCAGGTTGCGATTATCAAGAGAAAGCCGAGCATAAAAGTTTTGAATAATCATTTCCCGGGAGAGCTCATAATTGGGGCTGAATATAACATTGACTTAAGCCTCCCCCAAGCTTGAGCGATGCTTTCTCCTTTACGAGGCCAGAAATTATTTATGTTATTACGATCACGATGAACAAGATGCATAGGATAGAACTTCTGGTGAAATTCCAACTTCAATCGTTTATAATTCCAAGATCTCATATCATCACATAGCCTATACCATGTCAATGCATCTCCCTTCAAAGATAAAGGGAAGACCTTCCTTTTGACAACATCGTCGTGAATACCTGTAAGCTTAAATAATCCACAAACTTCATCCACAAAGATAAGATGTAAATCGGGATGCAACGTTCCATCTTCTGCAAATGGATTAGCTAGCAGTTTCTCTATCATACCCGAAGGAATCTCAAAGTAAATATTTTCATAAAGTTCAGTAGGTTGAGGAGCAACTCTTTGCTCCTCTGGTCGGGGTGAAGATACCTCGAACAAGACCCTCAAAGGATTAGTTTCCATAGTGACAAGTAACAGAAAATTTCATCACACTATATAAATGTTTCCTTACCAAGTTCCACTCACCAAAAGCACTACACTCCCCGGCAATGGCGCCAAAAAAGAGTCTTGATGACCCACAAGTGTAGGGGATCTATCATAGTCCTTTCATAAGTAAGAGTGTCGAACCGAACGAGGAGCAGAAGGAAATGATAAGCGGTTTTCAGTAAGGTTTTCTCTGCAAGCACTGAAATTGTAGGTGATAGATAGTTTTGTGATACGATAAATAGTAACGAGTAACAAGTAAATAAAGTAAATAAAGTGCAGCAAGGTGGCCCAATCCTTTATGTAGCAAAGGATAAGCCTGGACAATTTCTAATAATGATAAAGGAGCACCCGAGGACACATGGGAATTATCGTCAAGCTAGTTTTCATCACGTTCATATGATTCGCGTTCGGTACTTTGATAATTTGGTATATGGGTGGACCGGTGCTTGGGTACTGCCCTTACTTGGACAAGCATCCCCCTTATGATTAACCCCTATTGCAAGCGTCCGCAACTACAAAAGAAGTATTAAGGTAAACCTAACCACAACATTAAACATATGGATCCAAATCAGCCCCTAACGAAGCAACGCATAAACTAGGGTTTAAGCTTCTGTCACTCTAGCAACCCATCATCTACTTATTACTTCCCTATGCCTTCCTCTAGGCCCAAATAATGGTGAAGTGTCATGTAGTAGACATTCACATAACACCACTGGAGGAAAAGACAACATACATCTCATCAAAATATTGAACGAATACCAAATTCACATGACTACTAGTAGCAAGACTTCACACATGTCCTCAGGAACAAACGTAACTACTCACAAAGCATATTCATGTTCATAATCAGAGGAGTAATAATATGCATTAAGGATCTGAACATATGATCTTCCACCAAGTGAACCAATTAGCATCAACTACAAGGAGTAATCACCACTACTAGCAACGCACAGGTACCAATTTGTGGTTTTGATACAAGATTGGATACAAGAGATGAACTAGGGTTTTGAGAGGAGATGGTGCTGGTGAAGATGTTGATGGAGCTTGACCCCCTCCCGATGAGAGGATCGTTGGTGATGACGTTGGTGATGATTTCCCCCTCCCGGAGGGAAGTGTCCCCGGCAGAACAGCTCCGCCGGAGCCCTAGATTGGTTCCGCCTCGTGGCGGCGGAGTTTCGTCCCTTAAGCTTGCCCACGATTTTTTTCCAGGGTAAAAGCTCTCATATAGCA
>NC_041393.1:411913582-411921718 GCF_002162155.2 Triticum dicoccoides
GGGCACCAGGGGGCCCAGGAGACAGGGGGGCGCACCTAGTAGGGGGGCCCACCTTCCTGGACAGGGTGTGGGGCCCCTGGTGTATTTCTTTCGCCCAATAATTCTTATTAATTCCAAAAACATGTTTCGTGGAGTTTCAGGATTTTTGGAGAAGTGGAAAATAGGTTTCCAATGTTTGCTCCTTTTCCAGCCAGAATTCCAGCTGCCGGCATTCCCCCTCTTCATGGTAAACCTAGTAAAATAAGAGAGAATAGCCATAAGTATTGAGATATAACGTGTAATAACAGCCCATAATGCAATAAATATTGATATAAAAGCATGATGCAAAATGGACGTATCACGCCCCTACCTCGTGGGCTCCTCGTGGTTCACCTGACCTAGCTGCTTGGCCTATATATACTCTTATACCCTGAAAACATCCAGGGATCCACGAAACCACTTATCCACCGCCGCAACCTTCTGTACCCATGAGACCCCATCTAGGGGCCTTTTCCTGCGTCCCGCCGGAGGGGGATTCGATCATGGAGGGCTTGTTCATCAACAGCATTGCCTCTTCGATGATGCATGGATAGTTTACCACAGCCCTTTGGGTCCATAGCTAGTAGCTAGATGGCTTCTTCTCTCTCTTTGATTCTCAATACCATGTTCTCCTCGACGTTCTTGGAGATCTATCTGATGTAATATTCTTTTGCGGTGTGTTTGCCGAGATCTGATGAATTGTGGATTTATGATCTGATTATCTATGAATATTATTTGGTTCTTCTCTGAATTCTTACATGCAAGATTTGATATCTTCGCAAGTCTCTTCGAATTATCGGTTTAGTTTGGCCTACTAGATTGATCGTTCTTGCAATGGGAGAAGTGCTTAGCTTTGGGTTCCATCTTGCGGTGTCCTTTCCCAGTGACAGTAGGGGCAGCAAGGCACTATTATATTGTTGCCATCGAGGATAAGAAGATGGGGTTTTCATCATATTGCTTGAGTTAATTCCTCTACATCATGTCATCTTACTTAATGCGTTACTCTGTTCTTTATGAACTTAATACTCTAGATACAGGCATGAGTCGGTCGATGTGTGGAGTAATAGTAGTAGATGCAGAATCATTTCGGTCTACTTGACAAGGACGTGATGCATATGTTCATGCTCATTGCCTTAGATATCGTCATAACTTTGCGCTTTTCTATCAATTGCTCGGCACTAATTTGTTCACCCACCATAATATTTGCTATCTTGAGAGAAGCCACTAGTAAAACCTATGGCCCCTGGGTCTCTTTTCCATTATATTGAATCTCTTTTACATCTTACTATTTTCCAGTCTACTATTTTGCAATCTTTTACTTTCTGATCTATAAAACAAAAATACCAAAAATATTTACATTATCGTTTATCTATCTCTATTAGATCTCACTTTTTGCAAGTGACCGTGAAGGGATTGACAACCCCTTTATCGCGTTGGGTGCAAGTTGTTGATTGTTTGTGCAGGTATTCGGTGACTTGTGCGTTATATCCTACTGGATTGATACTTTGGTTGTCCAACTAAGGTAAATACTTACGGTGCTTTGCCACATCACCCTTTTCTCTTCAAGGGAAAAACCAACGCAAGCTAAAGAGGTAGCAAGAAGCATTTCTGGTGCCGTTGCCGGGGAGATTTATGCCAAGTCAAGTCAAGAGTTGTCTCCCATCAACTTGCCAATTTCTGGAGCCGTTGCCGGGGAAATTTACGCCAAGTCAAGTGAAGATTTGTCTCCTATCAACTTGCCAATTTCTGGCGCCGTTGCCGGGGAGATCTACGTCAAGTCAAGCCATACCAAGTACCATCATAAACTCTTCTCCCTTGCATTACATTATTCGCCATTCGCCTCTTGTTTTCCTCCCACCCCACTTTTGAAACGATTTTCGAAAAGATTTGCCTTTTTCTTCGCCCTTCTTCCGTTCGATCTTTTGTTCGCTTGTGTTACCATGTGCCTTCTCTTTGCTTGCATCTTTGCTGGCTAAAAGTTTAAGTATCCCCATCCACTTGCTAATATTTTTAAGAGATCCAATTATGATGAACCAATTGCTACTGAGTTGAGTGCACTAGATTATCTTTATGAGGTTTTGCTTGAAATTCGTGAATCTGAAAATTGTGATGAAGTGCTTTATAAAGTGATTCACGATTTGGATGAAAAGCATGATTGCAATGATGTTATTATAAATTCTAGTAATGTCAATTATTCTAAAAATATGCAAAACCCTAAGCTTGGGGATGCTTGTTTTGCTATGTCTACTACATGTTGCAATGATCATGATTGGGGTGATTCTTCTTATGATCTTGAAAATTTGTTTAAGCCCCATGATGAATATGAGATTGATAATAATGTTTGCAATAATATTGAAAGTGGGTTTGGAATAGTGTCAACTTTAGATCCCACATATTTGGAGAATTTTCAATTTTATGAAATTTTTGATAAAAGTGGGTTTGGAGAGGTCATGACTTTAGTTAATGTTAATCCCACTATTTTGGAAGAGTTTCAACTTTGCATGCACGTGGATCGTGTTGAGAATATGTTATGTGATAGCGGTATTGTTGAATTTGCTTATGACCCTACATGTAATTATCATGAGAGAGGAAAATATGGTTGTAGAAATTTTTATCTTACTAAATTACCTCTCTTCACGTTGAGATTGCTATCGTCTCTTTCTTCTTCCTTGCATATGCTAGTTTTTGTTTGCCTTCATAACTTGTTTGCTTATAAAATGTCTATGCATAGGAAGTATGTTAGACTTAGATGTGTTTGTCACGTGTTTTATGATCCTATCTTTATACTTCAATTCTTATCTTTTTTGTGAGCATCTTTGAAATTTTCAATGCCTAGCTAAGGGCGTTAAACAATAGCGCTTGTTGGGAGGCAACCCGATATTTTTTTCCTTGATTTTTGTTCCTGTTTAGTAATAAATAATTCATCTAGCCTCTGGTTGGATGTGGTTTTATGTTTTAATTAGTGTTTGTGCCAAGTTAAACCTTTAGGATAGCTTACGATCATAGTTGTGTTGATCCTGCTGAAAATCAGAAACTTTTGCGCTTAGTAAATTATTTTTGAAAATTCATAGAAATGTGATTTTGATCCGATTCTTTTTTATCTGGATTGGTACAATTGTTTTTCAGGTTTTCCTAATTTGTATGGATTTTTGGAGTTACATAAGTATTCTAGAGTTACAGATTACTACAGACTGTTCTCTTTTTGACAGATTCTATATTTCGCGTGTTGTTTCCTTATTTTGATGAATCTATGGGTAGTATCGGGGGGTATGAACCATGGATAAGTTGGAATATAGTAGATATTACACCAATATAAACAAAGAATGAGTTTGAAACAGTATCTTAAAGTGGCGATTTATTTTCTTATACTAACGGAGCTCATGAGATTTTCAATTGAGTTTTGTGTTGTGAAGTTTTCAAGTTTTGGGTAAGGATTTGATGGACTATGGAATAAGGAGTGGCAAGAGCCTAAGCTTGGGAATTCCCAAGGCACCCCAAGGTAATATTCAAGGACAACCAAAAGCCTAATCTTGGGGATTCCCGAGAAGGCATCCCCTCTTTCGTCTTCGTCTATCGGTAACTTCACTTGAGGCTATATTTTTATTCACCACATGATATGTGCTTTGCTTGGAGCGTCTTGTATGATTTGAGTCTTTGATTTTTAGTTTACCACAAACATCCTTGCTGTACACACCTTTTGGGAGATACACACATGAATCATGATTTATTAGAATACTCTATTGCGCTTCACTTATATCTTTTGAGCTAGGCAATATTGCTCTAGTACTTCACTTATATCTTTTTAGAGCACGACGGTGGCTTTATTTTATAGAAATTGTTGAACTCTCATGCTTCACTTATATTATTTTGAGAGTCTTTTAGAACAGCATGGTAATTTTCTTGGGTTATAAAACTAGTCCTAATATGATGGGCATCCGAGAGGGATATAGCAAAAACTTTCATATAAAGTGCACTGAATACTATGAGAAGTTTGATTCTTTCTAATTGTTTTGAGATATGAATATGGTGATATTAGAGTCATGCTAGTGGAGTAGTTGTGAATTTGAGAGATACTTGTGTTAAAGTTTGTATTCCTGTAGCATGCACGTATGGTGAACCGTTATGTGATGAAGCCGGTGCATGATTTATGTATTCATTGTCATCCTTCATGTGGAGGTCGGGATCGCGTGATGGTTAACTCCTACCAACCCTTCCCCTAGGAGCATGCGTGTAGTGCTTTGTTTCGACGACTAATATGTTTTTGCAATAAGTATGTGAGTTTTTTATGACTAATGTTGAGTCCATGGATTATACGCACTGTCACCCTTCCACCATTGCTAGCCTCTCTTGTGCCGCACAACTTTCCCTGGTACCATACACCCACCATATACCTTCCTCAAAAGATCCACCATACCTACCTATTATGGCATTTCCATAGCCATTCCGAGATATATTGCCATGCAACTTTCCACCGTTCCGTTTATTATGACA
Source organism: Triticum dicoccoides (assembly GCF_002162155.2). Taxonomy (NCBI): domain Eukaryota; kingdom Viridiplantae; phylum Streptophyta; class Magnoliopsida; order Poales; family Poaceae; genus Triticum; species Triticum dicoccoides. The sequence continues at coordinate 411,918,092 of NC_041393.1, forward strand.
CGCTTCATAAGTGTCATATTGCTTTGCATGATCATGTAGTTGACATTGTATTTGTGGCAAAGCCACCATTCATAATTCTTTCATACATGTCACTCTTGATTCATTGCACATCCCGGTAAACCGCCGGAGGCATCACATAGATTCATATTTTATTCTAAGCATCGAGTTGTAATTCTTGAGTTGTAAGTAAATAAAAGTGTGACTCTTCATTATTAGAGCATTGTCCTATGTGAGGAAAGGATGATGAAGACTATGATTCCCCCACAAGTCGGGATGAGACCCCGGACGAAAAAAGAGGCCATAAAAAAGGGAGAAGGCCCAAATAAAAAAAGGGAGAAAAAGAGAGAAGGGGCAATGTTATTATCCTTTTTCCACACTTGTGCTTCAAAGTAGCACCTTGATCTTCATGATAGAGAGTCTCCTGTTTTGTCACTTTCATATACTAGTGGGAATTTTCATTCTAGAAATTGGCTTGTATATTCCAATGATGGGATTCCTCAAAATGCCCTAGGTCTTCGTGAGCAAGCATGTTGGATGCACACCCACTTAGTTTCTTTTTGAGCTTTCATACACTATAGCTCTAGTGCATCCGTTGCATGGCAATCCCTACTCACTCACATTGATATCTATTGATGGGAATCTCCATAGCCCGTTGATATGCCTAGATTATGTGAGACTATCTTCCTCCTTTTTGTCTTCTCCACAACCACCATTCTATTCCACCTATAGTGCTATGTCCATGGCTCACGCTCATGTATTGCGTGAAAGTTGAGAAAGTTTGAGAATACTAAAGTATGAAACAATTGCCTGGCTAAAATATGGGTTTTGCATGATTTAAATGTTTTTGTGTGATGATGATAGAGCATAGCTAGATTATATGATTTTGTAGGGATAGCTTTCTTTGGCCATGTTATTTTGAGAAGACATGATTGCTTTGTTAGTATGCTTGAAGTATTATTGTTTTTATGTCAATATTAAACTTTTGTTTTGAATATTTAGGATCTTAACATTCATGCCACAATAAATAAAATTACATGGATAAATATGTTAGGTTGCATTGCACATCAAAAATTCTGTTTTTTATAATTTACCTACTCGAGGACTAGCAGGAATTAAGCTTGGGGATGCTTGACACGTCTCCAACGTATCTATAATTTTTGATTGTTCCATGCTATTATATTATCTATTTTGGATGTTTAATAGGCATTTATATGCTATTTTATATTATTTTTGGGACTAACCTATTAACCAAGAGCCCAGTGCCAGTTTCTGTTTTTTTGCCTATTTTAGAGTTTCAAAGAAAAGGAATACCAAACGGAATGAAACTTTCGCGATGATCTTTCTTGGACCAGAAGGAAACCAGAAGACTTGCAGGTGTGCCTAGGGGGTAGGGCGCACCCCCCTACCTCGTGGGCCCCTCATGGCTCCCCTGACCTAACTCCTTCACCTATATATAGTCTTATACCTTGAAAACATCCAGGGGAGCCACGAAACCACTTCTCCGCCACCGCAACCTTCTGTACCTGTGATCCCATCTAGGGGCCTTTTCTGGTGTCCTGCCGGAGGGGGATTCGATCACGGAGGGCTTCGTCATCAACACCATTACCTCTCCGATGATGCGTGAATAGTTTACCATAGACCTTCGGTTCCATAGCTAGTAGCTAGATGGCTTCTTATCTCTCTTTGATTCCCAATACCATGTTCTCCTCTATGTTCTTGGAGATCTATTTGATGTAATATTCTTTTGCGGTGTGTTTGTCGAGATCCGACAAATTGTGGATTTATGACCAGATTATCTATGAATATTATTTGGTTCTTCTCTGAATTCTTATATGCATGATTTGATATCTTTGCAAGTCTCTTCGAATTATCAATTTAGTTTGGCCTACTAGATTGATCTTTCTTGCAATGGGAGATGTTCTTAGCTTTGGGTTCAATCTTGCGGTGTCCTTTCCCAGTGACAGTAGGGGCAGCAAGGAACGTATTATATTGTTGCTATCGAGGATAAAAAGATTGGGTTTTCATCATATTGCTTGAGTTAACTCCTCTACATCATGTCATCTTACTTGATGCGTTACTATGTTCTTTATGAACTTAATACTCTAGATGCAGGCAGGAGTCGGTCGATGTGTGGATTAATAGTACTAGATGCAGAATCTTTTCGGTCTACTTGACACAGACGTGATGCCTGTTTCGTGATCATTGCCTTAGATATTGTCATAACTTTGCACTTTTCTATCAATTGCTCGGCAGTAATTTGTTCACCCACCATAATATTTGCTATCTTGAGAGAAGCCTCTAGTAAAACCTATGGCCCCTGGGTCTCTTTTCCATTACACTGAATCTCTTTTACATCTTACTAGTTTCCGTTCTACTATTTTGCAATATTTTACTTTCCGATCTATAAACCAAAAATACCAAAAATATTTACTTTACTGTTTATCTATCTCTATTAGATCTCTCTTTTTGCAAGTGACCATGAAGGGATTCACAACGCCTTTATCATGTTGGGTGCAAGTTGTTGATTGTTTGTGCAGGTATTAGGTGACTTGTGCATTGTCTCCTACTGGATTGATACCTTGGTTCTCAAACTGAGGGAAATACTTACGCTACTTTGCTGCATCATCCTTTCCTCTTCAAGGAAAAAACCAACGCAAGATCAAGAGGTAGCATATGGCATGTATCCATTGTTGGTCTAACGCTCACGGTTCGAATAAATAGTCCGTTTGGGATATTGGTTCCCAATTATTAATAATCTCCCGTTTGTAATTAGATAAAGATTACATCAAAACTGGTCTCAAATTTGACCAGAAAAAGTACAATGCAACTTTGTATTGGTGTCCATATGACAACACGATAAGTTTCATGAATTTCAAATAAGTTTTGGATGTACTAGAACTTAAAAATCAAGATTCTAATTGTTTGAAATTTGTTGCACGGGGAGTAAACATGCACCCAGTGAGACACATGTTTTTGCGATCCATTTAGGTGCTCTGTCACATGTGCATGTAGCTCGAATTTGTGTTTTTGCACATTATACCCATAGAAAATCAATCAACTAATGTACTAAAACGTCTTAATGATCTCTGTTTTTTTAAATTAAAACGTCCCTCCTTTGGTAACATATATATGTTCACTGCGGGATAATTAATTTAACATGCATCGTAGTTGCGGTGGATTCGCGATGTGTGTGTGCGTGTGTGCGTCTGGGGTGGCGGGTGGCTCGTAGTACAGTACGAGTTGTGAGCCACCGTGTGGGTTGGCCGTTTTGTTAGGCAGGCCGATGCCACATCAGAGTCATGAATTCGTAATTTAAAACATTACACAACCCTTTCATACATACATGTTTTGGCCACATGCAGTCAATGGTTGTCCTACACGACTCTCGATACTCGCGAATGGCGCTTTCTGTGGGCCCGCGAGGTCATCGTCGATCACTTTGACGAAGAGCCGGTGGTGAGGTTAATTTGACCAGCAAGGTAGAATCTTTTTTGTTTGTGTTATGGTGGTATATAGTACGCGTCGAAGAGGTGGGAGGGGACTAGCATATATATATATATATATATATATATATATATATATATATATATATATATATATATATATATATATATATATATATATATA
>NC_041393.1:411922361-411926075 GCF_002162155.2 Triticum dicoccoides
CCTACACGCATTGTTTCTTAGTGTACGCTCCGGATAGTTCGATCCAATGGCCAGTACGTGCTATCTAGACCGAAGCGGGCGCGTGGCATGCAAAACCCACCGCAATGATTTACGACTAATTCTGGACCACACGCTTCGCCAGGCCCCGACCTTCGCCAGGCCCCGCCACGCTCTAATTAACATAGCCAGACCATGGTAACATCGCCCAGTCCAACAGTTAATTCCTATCATCAGTAATTTGACCTGCAGGAAGTAGTAACCATGTTACCATCACTTCTATAGCGGTATTAATTGGTCTTAGGGATGTAGTAATGCATTACTATACACTCTCTCCGTTCGTAAATAGAAGTCTTTTAGATATTTCAAATGGACTACAACATACGGATGTATGTAAACATATTTTAGAGTTTAGGTTCACTTATTCCGGTCCGTATGCAATAACTTGTTGAAATCTCTAGAAAAACTTATATTTGGTAACGGAGGAAGTATCATCGTCAAAGAGCACATGTGGTAATGCGTTACTATATATCATCGTAAAAGAGCACATGTGGTAATGCATTACTACATATCAGTCTACTTTTACTAGGTTTACAAGGTGCCAGTATTGAAGCATTTCTAATTTATTCCTTGTAAAAAATGTTCATTACCATCCACTTCACCTATTTTACAGCTAAGTAGTGAGCATGCAGTAACTCGTTACTACATGTTAGTATGGTTTTACTACATTTACCAGCCGAGGGATTGAACCGTCAATAACCCATTGTTCAGTAAACAATCGAGTTCATTACCACATGTACTCTTCCTATTACTGCCAACGATTAGGGAACCTAAAATCGGGATGTCGCAGACTATACATCGTAACCAAATTAAATGCGTTACTTTTTCCCACAAGCACCATTACCCTCAAAACAATTAGCGGTGAAGAGGGCTACTTCTGGCGCGACACGTCCATCTAATTAGGACCGGAGCGTACGCTAAGGCTTTCTGCGCGCTTGCTCACAATAGCGCCACCGTAATATATATACAGACGGTCTATTCTGCTAATATTAGTAGAATAACTATTCTGCATACCACTTCGGCACTGCACGCTCAATAGAAGCGCACTGCATCATTTTTACGACGAGCATTGCAATAGAGACTAGTGAACTTCGTGTTGAAAAAAACTGCACGCGTTATTTTTTCGGTACTGTTTCCGCTCTAGTTTTTTAACCGTTTATCGGAACGAGGCATGTAATATACCGTTGAAAAGCTATGGATTAGGTGCAACTTCGACATGTTGAACACTTTTCGAGATTCCACACGGTTTAAGAGAAGTTTTGAAAATGGCGCGTCCCATGATGAGTGGCAGCGAGTGTTTTTTCGTGATTTCTTCTAAACCGCTCGTGGGAATGAAGCAAACGATACGCCTTTGGATAGATATCGTCGAGGCGCATCTTTTTCATATATAAATGTTTCTCTAATTCGTTACGATTTAAGAGCAGTTTCAAATTTACTAAATCGCGGAACTCTGTTTTTCAATTTTTTTGAAATTTTCGGTACTGTTTTTGCTCAAGTTTTCTAACCGTTTATCGAAATGAGACGTATGATACGCTGTTGGAAAGCTACGGACAAGGCACAACTTTCATATGTTGAAATGGTTTTGAGATTCCTTACGGTTTTTAGTTGATTTTGAAAATCGTGCGGCTGACTTTGAGAGGCAGCCGCTGTTTTTTCGCGAAATTTTTACGAACGGCTGGTCGGAATAATTCAAATCATACGCCGTTGGAAGGATATCGACAAGACGCAACTTTTTCACGTAGAACACTCTCTCTAACTCATTACGGTTTAAGAGCAGTTTTGATTTTACCGAAAAGCGGACACTCTGTTCTTCGCGAGACCAAAATCGTCATATTTACTGCATCAGACAGAAGAACGCATTGCTTCAGTCAAAATACCGCACTGCATCAGATGGGAAAGTGCACTGCATGGTTTCTTTTTGTTTAGACGTATTTTTTCTCGGACGAGGAAAGAAGAACGCACTGCTTCAGACGAAATATCACACTTCATTAGATTGGCAAGTGCACTGCATAGTTTCTATTTGTTTAGACATATTTTTTCTCGGACGGGGAAAGAAGAACGCACTGCTTCAGATGAAATACCGCACTGCATCAGACGGGGCAAGTGCACTGCATCATTTCTTTTGACAGACTTAATTTTTCTCGCGCGAGGAAATGAAGTGTGCTTCACATTGTGCGTAAGTGAGGAAAATTACAGAGAAGTGAACAACGTTACTTTTTGTTGTTGTTTCGGTAACCTTCTTTTTGCACTTACGAGATGAACATCATCATACGGCCGTCCGCACTACTTCATATGAAAAACCACACTGCATTGGACGAGCAAGTAAACTGCATTATTTTCTTCCTTTTACTAACTTTTCTTATGAATGGGAGTGGACCACAGAGACGATGGCAAATGAACCACAACACTATGAAAAAGTGAACCTCATCACTTTTTTCGTTTCTATATCATTGTTTGTACTCCACATTGAGCGTAAGTGAACCGCTACACTATGAGCAAAACAAAATTACAAGGCAAAAACCAAACTGCACGCACTGCCTTCTTTTTCTCTTCTGTTCCATATATTGTCTTTTTCCTGGGGCCGGCCGGTAGCATAGTGAGCAGCTAGAATCCTGCAATTTAATGATGTGAACCAAGGGAACTGCATGTAAAATGATCTGAACCTAGGTAACAACTTTTGTACAAACAAGCCCCAACATTTTTTGTAGAACAAGCCTCTAGCAAAATTACATATTTTCTAGAAAAGAATAGAAAAACAGTAAAGTGAATTGGGGGTCGCTGTCAACATTGAAGCCGGAGGGGAGATGAGTGGAAGGGAGAAGAGCTAGCCGGTGTGATGGGGATCCCGCGCAGTGGAGCTCGCTGTTAAGCACTAGAGGAGATGGATCTGTGGGTGGGGGATGGTGCAGCCGCTCGTCGGGTGGTTGTGCCAGAGGTCACCATGGAAGGGGATGGGGGCACTGGTGATTTCTTGCCGGTGGTGCTCGTGTAGGGAAGGAGGAAGGGCCCTCGACAGACTTCACGCACGTCAGTGAGCTGCACCAACGCGACAGATGTACTGCACGCCGTCGAGGGACGCAACAAAATAGACATATGCACTGCACCGAGGAGTCAAGCATATTTTTGCAGTGCTATTGCACAACCAAAATCTGAAAAAAAAGCACGAGCTGCAACCCAGCGATGCACCGCACCTCATCAAGCGACCCAGGTGAACTGCAGGCTGGAGCGGATCTGGCTGACGGCGCCCGGATCCAGAGAGGCAGCGACGGGCGAGCTTGAGATGGCCATGGCGGCTCCTGCGGCACAAGTGTACGAGGGAGAGGTGAGGAGCAAGAAGGAAAGGAGAGAGAGGAGGGGCGACTCGCCTCCGGTGCTACTCCGATCGTCCGGGGGCGGCGGCGTGGGGAGGGAAGGCGGCTGGTACCCGTGCGGCGGCGGAGAGATTGAGGAGCGGGAGGCGAGGGGAGGTGGATCCGGATCCCACCGGATCCAGTGGTTGCTTTGTGGTGGGAGTACGTGGTGGGGACGGTGGGAGTGGGGGCGCCGGAAGAAGGAGCTTGTGGGGTGGTGGCGGCAGCGCTGGGCGGGACCTCCTGGTGTCGGTGGTGCCCGGGGAAGTAGGTGGCGCAGGGAGAAAGGTGGGCGGGGAGCATGGGG
>NC_041393.1:411926680-411927590 GCF_002162155.2 Triticum dicoccoides
AGGGGCGTGGTGGCGCATCGGTTGGGGTGGCTGGGGGAGGTGGGAGGAGTTGGCGTCGGCGGGAAGGTGTGTAAGGGGGTGGTGGGCCAGAGGAAGGGGGAACCGGCGGTGGATGGTGGTTTGGGGTGGGCCGGCGCAAAGGAGAAGGTGGTGGGTGCGGGGTGGGGACGTGGGGTGGGTTGCTGTTGCGGGCACAAGGATGCGGGTCAGTGTGGGGTGTTAGCAGAATAAGAAAGCGATGTGCAGAATAAGACTCTTAAGGGTGTTATCATAATAGACCCTATATATATATATAATGTACGCGTCCGTGAACAAGTACACCTCACTCAGTGTCGGGACTTTTCAGTTTCCGAGGCACGTGCCACATCAAAATTGTGAAAATGGCTATTCACACATCACACAACACCTCTTTGCGCCACATGCATGTAGGCGGTGGTTATCCTAGCTAGGACACTCACGTGTGACGCTTCCATCTGTGGGCCCACGAGGCCATCGTTGATGCATGCATCACTTTGACCTACATCGGGAGAGGTTAATTAATTTCACCATCGACGAGGATTCTTTTTGGGTTGTATTATGGTAGGAGCATATAGTATGCGTCGAAGAGGGGGAAGGGACCATCATATGTGGTACGCTTCATGAACCTCGCTCTGTGTGGGTGCATGATATACGGCTTTTGAGGCATGTGGCACATCAAAGTTGTGCATTTTAGGTATTAAACATATGTTTGGCCCACATGCAAAGCGATGGTGGTTGTCCTCTCGCACCCACTTAAGCGGTTATCAGCGGTATCGATGCTTTCCATCTGTGGGCCTGCTTGGTCCATCACTACTTTTTTCCTGACAACCAGAGTGGTCAATTTGACTTAGGAGGGGATTATTTTTTTGCTTGTAATATGGTGTGTGTGTGT
>NC_041393.1:411927600-411928397 GCF_002162155.2 Triticum dicoccoides
TATATATATGAGCACACACACATGCATGTGTGCGCATGAATCCCTCCCACCGAGTCAAAGTGGCTAGTACAATGACACGTCATGAACCGATCTCGCTCTGTGTGGGATGAGCGTTCGATTTTCGACGCATGCGCCACATTAATGTTGTGAAATGGTATTAAAACATGCATGCACGCATCACCTCCATACATATGCATGTATTGGTTGTCTTCGAACGGTACACTCCCGCGCGTGGTTATCGGTGACAAGCCTATATATTCGTGGGCCCGCGTCGACATCCATGATCACCTTGACCGACAACAAGATAGTTTACCATGGCAGATTCTTCATTTGGTTCGTGTTATCGTAGTATAGGTCATGGTGAGATTCAGACCTAATTAAAGTTTGAGCGCATAAACATGCATGCATATACTATGCATGCATGCATGCATGAATCCCTGTCATCGACTTGAAGTGTGGTGTAACATACATATGCATCATCAACCAAACCTCACTCAGTGTGGGGATTTCTAGTTTGAAATCATGGTGCCACATCAAAGTTGTTCCATTGTGTACTAAAAAACACACCTCTCCATACATATGTTTGGGCCACACACATGCAGTGGTTGTCTTTGGGGACTAGCTACTTGTGTGATTATTGGCGAGCTAGCCTCTCTCCGGGGTCGCATGGATGACCATCACTTTGACCAACAACAAGAGTGAGGTTGTATGAACAAGGTGGATTATTGTTGGTCCGTTTTACGATCAATCTTGGTCAGATGCCTCTCTGACCCGCCGACTGAAAGTGTGTGTGTGTG
>NC_041393.1:411928870-411929495 GCF_002162155.2 Triticum dicoccoides
CGGTTGGGGGGGGGGCATGCATTCATAGCTTAGGATTCCCTTCGTGCCGACACGAGGGGGGCAAGCAATACCGTGCGTTTTCTGAGATAGGTGCGACATCGAAGTTGCATTTGGTATTTGAAAATCAAACCACCCTTTTCATACATAAATTTGGTCGACATGCAAGTGTGTTCTTGTTCCGACCCTCTCCCGCATCATTTTTCACCAAATTTATGAACATTTGACAAGTCGGATGACGCAACATGCACAATTCACTAAAACTAACCATGTGCCACGTCGGTGCCCCTGTCACGCACACATCTGCACAGTACATTGGGCTCCATGAGGCTCCCCTCTCAAAAATATCTGCCCGCCTCGAGGGTTTTTATGTTTCGTAACAGGCGGTTGTTATCTCCGGACCGTGTGCAATGTTTCTTGTTCCCAATCCCTCCTGCATCCCTAGAAAATATCTGCCTGCTTTGAGGAGGGTTTTTCTATTTCATAACACACGGTTGTTATCTCCGGACCGTGTGCGATGTTTCTTGTTGCCAATCCCGCCTGCATCCCTAGAAAATATCTGCCTGCCTCGAGGAGGGTTTTTCTGTTTCATTACACATGGTTGTTATCTCCGGACCATGTGCGATGT
>NC_041393.1:411930123-411963198 GCF_002162155.2 Triticum dicoccoides
ACACACACACACACACACACACCAAAACCTCCTCGGGCACGTGCGCGCACACACACACACCCTTCCTCGCTCGAAACCCTATCAAGGTCCCCGCCGCCGCCGCTGCAAGACCTCCATTGTCAACATCTGCCAGTTTGCCCGTGCAGCTTACCCACAAATCCCCATACCCAGGCCGGCCTGAGTTTCTTAGATGACGCCTGCCAAACGTCCCCTTTACCACAGATCCCCATCCCCCACTCCAGAGCATCGTGGAGCTCGAGGAGCGACTGGCCCAAAAGAGGTGCATCACGGTCTCTTCGCCCGGCATCGCCAAGGAAGCTTATGACCATTACTGGGCGCAGACACTCAATCAGCGGGCTAGATTATGAGGGTATGTCGCAGACGCTGGCTACGACATCGAGGTCATCAATAGCGACAGCCTGAGGCAGGCTATGTCACAGGTTAAGTGGCCCACTAGCAATCGCTCAGGTTCAACTGCCGTTGATCTCATCCATGGCCGCTGATCCCCTATGGCTTCTTGTCAGGAATTTGCCATTCTACATCGCCATCAAGCCCCTTTTGTCATTTTTGGAGGACACTTTCTGCGACGCTAGCTTGGGATCCACAGCTTGCAAGTCAGACCTCATTGACGGTGACCACGAGGAAGGCACCCTCTCTGGCTCTTCCAAGGGGAAGGAGCCCATCTGCGACAACATGGAGTGCATCCAGGGTCCGTGCTCTTCCCGCGGGAACGAGCCCATTTGTGACAAGTGAGGAAACCCATGATTTTTTTTGCCATGCCTCTTCACAGGGAGAAACCCATGATTTTTTGTTGAGTGCCTTTTGTAGTGTAGTGAGAATATGTCCAGTTTTAATTGCTATATCTGGTTGTTTGCAGTATGCCTTGTTCATTTCAGTTGTTCACAATGTGATGCTCTATATGTGCAATTATTTACTGTGCAGTACATTTCATCAATCTAGTTTTAAACATACCGATAGGAATTCATATATTTGCTTGCTGTTAAGCCTATTATAGCTAGCATATGCCTCTTTTAAAGTTTTTTGATTGTTCTGTTGTTTGTAGTTAGCATATGTCCAGTTTCAAATGCTATCTTTGGTTGTTCGTAGTATGCTTTGTTTATTCCAGTTATTCACAATGTGATGTTCTATATGTGCAAGTATGAACTGTGCAGTTCAATTTCATCAGTACCAGTTTCAACAATACCACTATGAATGACTACATTTGGTTGCTGCATCTTGTAGTTAACACGACTTTCCATTTTTATTTAACAATAACCAGTGTACTTAGACCGGCACAATACCAGTTTGAATGACTATGTTTCCTTGTTGTTAAATGTTAGGCATGTTGGAGTTAACACACTTTTCCACTTGTTTTGCTTTACTAGCGTGCTCAAACCTGCACACTGAAGCTACCTTTTGGAGATTATTTTGTCTACCATGGATAATTTTGGTTGATGTTTAGCCTGTTGTGCTTAACATGCTTCTCGATGTACCTACACATGACAATTTTGGGAACGACCGTTGTTTTCCATCGAGGTTAGTTTCATCCCATGAGTTATATATGCTCACTATTCAGGATATCGGTAGCTGGTACCATATAGGTCGGGGGCTAATAAGGTACTAATCGGTGAATCAGACTTTTAACTGAATATATTTGCAACCCATTTATCGTGAGGTTAACTAGGGCCATATGTAATATATCTGAGGCTACATAGCAATATGCACTGTACTTAATGTCTACATATGAAATCCTAGGCTACATAGCAACAAGGAAGAGTGTTACCTTAATGTTCTGATGATGTCTAGATATACGTGGAAGAGCAGCAGCAACATCAACAACAACACAACCCTGTTTGGATACTCAACTTAGCTAGAGGTTAGAGTTAGTTTCTAGCTTATGACAAACCCTGAACTAACTCTATCCAAAGAGGTGTTTGGATGACATGGTTAGATACTTAGATTGACAATAAATGCACTAGGAGAACTAGCTCCAATTAGCACCTCTTGGGTTGGATAGTTTTTTTGGGTGGGTTATAGATGCAACTAGCTCAAAGTAGCCCTAATGTTTAGATATACTTTAGGGCTATTTGAGGCCGAACTAGCTCAAACTAACTCTAACCCATGGATACAGCAGTAGTTAATTAATCAGCCGATAATTTGTAAGAATGCAATAAACTCCTTCCGGCCCATAATATAAGATGTTAATTCATCTAATATCTGAGTATATTTGGATGTTATAAGATATTATAAAAGAGTGTTGTACTACATCATTGTGCAATTGGTGTTTAGCTTCTAATATTGACTTGGTGCTTTTAGGTACATATGTCATTGGTAAAGATCCGGTTTTCTACCCTTTCTGCGTATGGGGAAATGATATATCGATGAACTAGCATCAAGTGAGGAAGCTGATAAAGATTGTTAGTAAAATGGATCAAAAGATGGCAATTAAACTATTTGTTTACACTTTATCCAATACACAACAGCAAAGTGCAGGATGGTAAGTGATAGCTCTGCAACCTTCTTTTTACTGCCCATAATGAGTTGTGTTAGATGACAATGTTTGAATCTTTTTTCCTTTGCAGTGGTTCCCGGAGCAGTTTACTCAAGATTACCTCTCAAACTACATGATTGGTGGGCATGCAAAGGTTAAAGTATTTCTACAAGAACACGATGATTATTTAGATGTTTTCATGAAGACCGTGAAGGATGGGCGGTCAGCCATCACAAGGGGCTGGACTAGAGTCGTGCGTGCCTTCTACATGGAGGAGGGCACAATATGGGCATTCCACTTCACCTTTTTTAGCAACCAGAATGTATTTCTCCTCTTTCTTTACCATCTTTAATAGTACAAGTATACAACTGTGGTTCATCATTCTTTATTTGGTTCTTATGTAATTCTTGATATGTACCTATGAGTCGAATAATGCATTGGTTGTCTGAACCTGATGGATATGAATAAAGCTATAGTGTACATTCAAATTCAAATTCAAATCCGGTATAATTTGATATAGCAGCAATTAAATTACGGTGAAATTACGCTCTCAAGGTCGTTACGGCACACATGGTTGGTAAAACACAAACATTTGCGATATACACCATAATCTGAGACTGTTCACACAGAGGAAACATGTGCAAGCATGCGCACAGTTGTCGTTTGCAAAGCGTGTGCGATGTCAGACAATATCACAAACGGTGCAAGCAAACTAAACGTTTGTGATAGTTGCCTAATCATACATGATTCACAACCATGAACTATTTCTGATGAAGTATGCATCGTAAACGTTGCACCACAGAACAGCGTGTGCGATAGTTGTCGTGTACGGCGATGTTACGACGGTCCGGCATTTCATAATCCTATCCAGCACTCGTACGACGATTAGCTAATCTTCTTAATTAATCACATATGGTTTGGGAAAAGCGAATGTGTGTGATTGTATGCTTATCATACACGCTCTATAATAGTGAACTGTTTGTGATGGGCCGCACATCGTAAACGTAGCACCACCGAATACCGACTGTGATGGCAATGCGAGCACAAATGAGTAGGAGTACTGTATATGCATCTTGGCTCCCTATCCCCGACGGTTTCTGGGTCGTGTGGAAAGGACCCCCCTATCTTCCACACTCACTTAGCGACGGTTCCAAATGCCGTCGTGGAAAGGGGTTAAAAACCGTTTGTATAGCACCGATGCGTACTAGTGTAAACTTCTAAAATTAATTGAAATTCAACCGTAATTCCAAATGAAATAATTTATATATGAAAAATTGTCATAAAAATACGAAGAATCTATTTATGGTATTTTCATGTATGTTTGAACAACTTAAAGTTGTTGTATATGACAATTTGAATAAATGTCTCATATGGAGTTTGAATTTGAATCTTGTGTTCAAACCAACCCCATTTAAATTGTTCCTAGCTGCATTAGCCCAAATCACAGCATATGGCCATGTCATGATCATGCACTATATTGTTGCATTGCATTGATTGTGTTCCTTTTTGTTTGCCGGTGTTGTTCCTTGTCAGCAGAAGATGATTCCAACATTGTGACCGTTGACACCAATGAAGAGCTACTATCTTCAGAAGTGCCAGGCAAGAAACCTCCCCTTGATCACTCCAATACAATCCCTCTCTCTCGCTCTTGCTCCCTTTTACTGCATTAGGACAACAACAATACAACTGTTACATGTTGAGGTGGTTGAACCCATTCCTCTGCATGATCCGCCTTTGCTATAGTAATTAGTAAAACCCAGTGTTGAGAGCTAAGTGTGTGAACACGATTTCGTAAAGGTAGCGATCAGAGGCCATGTAGGAGTACATGGTGGGTTGTCTCATTGAAACCGTGCTCAAGAACTAAGTTCTGTATTTGTGATCCAAGAACAGCTACTACCACACATTGGGCCCTGAAATATGACCCCGCTCGACTTATTAATCGCCTTGATCTCTGTCCAGGAGTTGCAACTAGTTTCTAGTGTTTATAGGATGTGTTGGGGGCCGTACTTAGCGCTAACTAGAGGGGTAGGCTTTGTTATGGTAGGCACCATGGCCCGGTGTACCATGCGTAGTACCATCCATCGAGGTGGACTTGGGAACCCTGCACACATCGTTTGGGGTCGTAATGGAAACTTTGGCCGGACTTCCCTTGCGAGATAATCCTCAAATAGGCGATAAACCTGGACAAGAGTCTTGTGTGGTTAGTCAGGTCGTGGTCTACACCCACGCCGGGCTCCCGCTTGAAGGTTGCCGAGATACATGATGGTATATGGGCCTAAGTGGTGGAAACATGTGTGAAGAAGTACACCCCTACAGGGTTATAAATGATCTATTCGAATAGCCGCGTCCTCAGATATGGACTACTTGTACGCTTACATGGTTTATAGACAAGTTGAAATGGATACTCTAAAATGGGCAAGATAAGTGTGAGTGTTATGGATGGCCTTCTCGTAGGGAGACATGTGAGGATCCATAGTGGTGTATTGATATGGTGAATATGTGGACTCGTGTGCGCTCTCTCACCCCAAAGAAATTGCTGGTAGTCGTAGTTCAGGGTAGCAACTGAGTCAAAGCTAGCTTGCTGTAGTCAAACTCCACAACCCCTTGTTGATACTGATGCATATGTAGCTAGTGTTGATGTAAGTCTTGATGAGTACATTTGTACTCACATTTGTTAATTATTGTTTTTGTAGAGCATACATGGTCTCACTAGTGGTTTCAACGACGAGTTTGACATTAACCGGTTAGCTTGGGAATCCCAGACAGAGGTCTGGTTCCTTTGGAGGGTACTGTAGATAGACAAACTTTCTAGCCTTCTTTTTTTCCATCTGTCTGTACTCAGACAGGTTATGCTTCTTTTGTTGCTTGTATGACTTTTTATGTCGGGTCATGAGACCCATGTTTGTTGTAAGGGCATATTTCTCCCTAAGTGGTTTTGGTGATTGATGACAATGCCTTTGCAGACTAATTATGTGCTTTGAGCATTTTAGATATCTCATGTCTAGGCGCTAGACGATTTGATGCCCCTCAGAGCCTATCAAAGATGGTGGTTCTGTACGTTTCTTTTCGGTGGATTTGAGTCGTAGGAAAGCCATACTATTAAGAGGGGGCCCGCCTCGGAAAGGTATGGGTGGAATCAACACGTACACAGCCCCATATGCACCCACAACTTACTTTCCCTTCTCTGGAGCTTCTCCATGTCTTCTGTGGTGTTTCAGCATCTTGCCAGCGGTAGTACCGCTAGTGCCCACGGTAGTACCGCTTATGCGGTAATACCGCTGGGCGGTAATACCGCTGGGTACTTTCGTGGCACTACCACTTAGGGTTTCCCCGAGCGTGCAATGTTCTGATGTCGGTCTGCAATTCACGATAGTAGGGCGGTAATAGTGCGGTAGTAACGCTCCGGCGGTACTACAACCTGTACTACCATATCCACTACCGCTTGCGGGGTCTTCTTCTAATCCCACGTTGCGCTAAGTGATAGTAGAGCAGCACTAGGACGGTAGTACCGCTTCGCACGATACTGCCGCCCTGGCACCCTCTACTACCGCTGCCTCTCCAGGTCTAAAAACCCTAGGTGGTAGTACTGCTAGGGTCCGCGATAGTACCGCTCCGGTGGCACTACCATAGGTACACTCTATGTGTTTTAGGCTTGTGTGGGGTAGTACCGCCTAAGCGGTAGTACCTCCCCTAGGAGCAGTAGTATAGTTTATCCATGAGCACATGGCAGAAAACATTTGGATTTTGTTCCCCTATAAAAAGGGGGGTCTTCTTCTTCCTAGGGTTGACCTCTTCCCCCCCAAGCTGCATTGCCTTTTGAAAGCTCATTCTTGCCCGATCTCTCTCCCTAGCCTATCAAACTTGTTGATTTTCTAGGGATTGGTTGAGAAGGCCCTGATCTACACTTCCAGCAAGAGAAATTTGATTCCCCCCAATAATCCCTTGCGGATCTTGTTACTCTTGGGTGTTTGAGCACCCTAGACGGTTGAGGTCATCTCAGAGCCATATTCTATTGTGGTGAAGCTCCGTGGTTTTGTTGGGAGCCTCCAATTCGGTTGTGGAGAGAGCCCCAACCTTGTTTGTAAAGGTTCGATCACCACCTCCAAGGGCACCAATAGTGGAATCATGGCGTCTCGCATTGTGTGAGGGCGTGAGGAGAATACATTGGCCCTAGTGGCTTCTTGGGGAGCATCGTGCCTCCACACCGCTCCAACGGAGACGTACTTCCTCTCAAAGTGAAGGAACTTTGGTAACACCTCCTCGTCTCCTCTCTTGGTTGTCTATTACCTTTACTTGTGAAAGCTTTTATTGTGTTGTATCCCTTGCTTGCTTGTGTGCTTGTTGTTATTGCATCATATAGGTTGCTCACCTAGTTGCACATATAGACAACCTATTTTGTTGCTAAGCTTAATTTGGTAAAGAAAAGATAAAAAATGTTAGTTGCCTATTCACCCCCCTCTAGTCAACCATATCAATCCTTTTGATACGTCTCCAACGTATCTACTTTTCCAAATACTTTTGCCCTTGTTTTGGACTCTAACTTGCATGATTTGAATGAAACTAACTCGGACTAACGTTATTTTTAGCAAAATTGCCATGATGTTATTTTTGTGCAGAAATAAAAGTTCTCGGAATGACCTAAAAATCCACGGAGACATGTTTTGGAATTAATAAAAAATATTGGCGAAAGAATCAACGTAAGGGGGCCCACACCCTGTCCATGAGGGTGTTGGGCACGTGCCCCTGCCTCGTGGGCCCCCTAGACCTCCGCCGACCTCAACTCCAACTCTATATATTCATGTTCGGTGACAAGAAAATAGGGAGAAGGATTCATCGTGTTTTATGATACGGAGCCGCCGCCAAGCCATAATCTTCCTCAGGAGGGTTGATTTGGAGTCCGGTTGGGGCTCCAGAGAGGGGAATCCGTCGCCATTGTCATCATCAACCATCCTCCATCACCAATTTCATGATGCTCACTGCTGTGCGTGAGTAATCCCATCGTAGGCTTGCTGGACGGTGATGGTTTGGATGAGATTTACCATGTAATCGAGTTAGTTTTGTTAACGTTTGATCCCTAGTATCCATTATGTTCTAGGATTAATGTTGCTATGACTTTGCCATGCTTAATGCTTGTCACTAGGGTCCGAGTGCCATGATTTCAGATATGAACCTATTATGTTTTCATGAATATATGTGAGTTTTTGATCCTATCTTGCAAGTTACATTCACCTACTATGTGTTATGATCCGGCAACCCTAAAGTGACAATAATCGGAACCACTCCTGGTGATGACTGTAGTTTGAGGAGCTCGTGTATTCACTAAGTGCTAATGCTTTGGTCCGGTACTCTATGAAAAGGAGGCCCTAATTTCCCTTAGTTTCCAATAGGACCCCGCCTCCACGGGAGGGTAGGACAAAAGATGTCATGCAAGTTCTTTTCCATAAGCACGTATGACTATATTCGAAATACATGCCTACATTACATTGATGAACTGGAGCTAGTTCTGTGTCACCCTATGTTATAACTGTTGCATGATGAATTACATCCAACATAATTATCCATCATTAATCCATTGCCTATGAGCTTTTCATATATTGATCTTTGCTTAGTTACTTCTCCGTTGCCATTGTTATGATTGCTACAAAACTTCTACTGTTACTTTTGCCATCGTTACCGTTACTTCCATACTACTTTGCTACTAAATACTTTGCTGCAGATATTAAGTCTTTGAGGTGTGGTTGAATTGAAAACTCAGCTACTAATACCTGAGAATATTCTTTGGCTCCCCTTGTGTCGAATCAATAAATTTGGGTTGAATACTCTACCCTCGAAAACTGTTGTGATCCCCTATACATGTGGGTTATCAAGACATTTTTCTGACACCATTGCTGGGGATCATAGCTCTATTCTTTGAGTCACTTGGGATTTATATCTGTTGATCACGATGAGGAACTTGAAAGATGAAAGAACCAAGAATTTTCTCTCAACTACGAGGGAAGGTAAGGAACTGCCATCTAGCTCTGCACTTGATTCACCTTCTGTTATGAGTAAATTTGCAACACCTACACCTGCACCTACTATTGATTTTGATTTGTCACATGTTACTGATGATGCCACTTCTGCTATGCATGATGCTTATGATGATACTACTTCTATGCCTGATAATACTATGCCATTAGGTGAATTTCTTGATGAACTACTTGCTAGGGTTAGAGAGAATGAAATTATTGAAATTGATGAGATTAATGAAAGTGATGATGAAGATTCTCCCCCTAGATATGAATTGCATGTTGTGACCGAGGGCTATGTTATGGATGAAGAAACCGCTAGAGACCTTTTTGCTTGCAATGACAAATATGATCTTAAGAAACTGTTAGCTAAGCTGAAAGAAAAGTCTCTGAATGCTAGATGAAATATGACCCTGCTTTTGTTACTTCACCTATCTGTGTTACTGATAAGGATTATGATTTCTCTGTCGATCCTGAGTTAATTACTTTTGTTGAATCTGATCCTTTTTATGGCTATGAATCTGAAACTGGTGTGGCACATCTTACCAAATTGAACTATATAGTCACCCTATTTACTCATGAAGAAAAAATTCACTATTACTATATCCTTATATTCTTTCCTTTCTCATTAAAGGGTGATGCTAAGATATGGTTTAACTCTCTTGCTCCTGGTTGTGTGCGTAGTCCCCAGGATATGATCTATTACTTCTCTACAAAATATTTCCCCGCTCATAAGAAACAAGCTGCCTTAAGGGAAATATATTAATTTTGTGCAAATTGAAGAAGAGAGTCTCCCACAAGCTTGGGGGAGGCTTATCCAGTTACTTAATGGTTTGCCTGATCATCCTCTCAAGAAAAACGAAATAATTGATATCTTTTATAGTTGACTAATCTATGCTTCCAGAGACCACCTGGATAGTTTTGCTGGTTGTGTTTTCAGGGAATGAACTATTGAGAAAGTTGAATTGCTATTGAATAATATATTGAGTAATGATAATGATTAGACACTTCCTGAACCAACTCCTAAGCCAACTCCGAAGAAAAGGGGTATTCTATTTCTCAGTCCTGAAGATATGCAAGAGGCAAAGAAAAATCTATGAAAGAAAAAGGTATTAAAGCTAAAGATGTTAAGAATTTACCACCTATTGAAGAAATACATGGTCTTGATAACCCGACACAGGTAGTAAAGGTAAATTCTCTCTATAGATTTGATAAGTGTGAAATCCCATCTACTAAGTTTGCTAGCCAATTCTTGGATGAGTTTGATAATTTTATTGTTAAAAAAGAAAACTTCAATGCTTATGTTGGTTGACAATTGAAACGTAATGCTTATATGGTTGAACACTTGAGTGATTATATGTCTAGAGTTAAAGGTGATCTTAAGCTTATTAGTAAACATTCTTCCATGGTTACCACTCAAGTAGAATAAGTACTTAAAGCACAAGATGATTTGCTCAGTGAGTTAAATAATAAAAATAATGATAATGATGTTACAGTTATGACTAGAGGGGGTAGAATGACCCAGGAACCTTTATATCCTTAGGGCCACCCTAAGTGAGTTGAGAAAGATTCTCAGAGAACTAATCTTGATGCACCTAGTCCTTCTAAGAAAAAGAAAAAGAAAAATGATAGAACTTTGCATGCTTCTAGTGAACCTGTTATAGACACACCTAAGAATCGCAATGATATTTCTATTTCTGATGCTGAAACACAATCTGGTAATGAACATGAACCTAGTGATAATGTTAATGATGATGTTCATGTTGATGCTCAACCTAGCAATAACAATGATGTAGAGATTGAACCTGCTGTTGATCTTGATAACAAACAATCAAAGAATCAACGTTATGATAAGAGAGACTTTGTTGCTAGGAAGCACGGTAAAGAAAGAGAACCATGGGTTCAAAAACTCATGCCTTTTCCTCCTAAGCCATCCAAGAAAAGAGATGATGAGGATTTTGAGCGCTTTGCTGAAATGATTAGACCTATCTTTTTGCGTATGCGTTTGACTAATATGCTTAAAATGAATCCCTATGCTAAGTGGATGAAAGATATTGTTACAAATAAAAGAAAGATACTGGAAGCTGAAATTTCCACCATGCTTGCTAATTATAGTTTTATGGGTGGAATACCAAAGAAACTAGGAGATCCAGGAGTACCAACTATACCATGCTCCATTAAAAGAAACTATGTTAAAACTGCTTTATGTGATCTTGGAACCGGTGTTAGTGTTATGCCTCTCTCTTTATATCATAGACTTGATTTGAATAAGTTGACACCTCCCGAAATCTCTTTGCGAATGGCCGATAAATCAACTACTATACCCATCGGTATTTGTGAGGATGTGCTTGTTGTGGTTGCAAACGTTACTATTTTAATGGACTTATTCTTGATATTCCCGAGGACGACAGTATGTCGATCATTCTTGGTAGACCTTTTCTAAATACTGCATGGGCTGTTATTAATTGCAAAAAAAGGCAATGTCACTTTTCATGTTAATGGTAATGAGCATATGGTACACTTTCCGAAGAAACAACCTCAAGTTCATAGTATAAATCCTATTGGAAACATTTCAACGATTACTATTGGAGGTTTTGAATTCCCTCTTCCTGCTGTCAAAAAGAAATATGATATTCTTATTGTTGGGGACATGCATATCCCCGTTGAGGTAACCTAGTGTTATTCAAAAATTCTTTGGTTTCATGTTATTCTAAAGAAGTTTGTTAACAAGACTTGATCAACCTTGTTAGTGGATTCCTTTTGATGAGCATGAGATGGATGAAGTTAGGAAGCATAACTCTCTGACCCACTTTTTACTTTCTGTTATTTAAATTAAATAAAGAAAATCAGTATTTTCTGTTGGTTTCTGAATTATCCTTGCAATAAAAAAATACCCCGAAAATAAAAGTTCTCCAAATGCCCTGAAAATGGACCCCGAGAATATTTAAGAATTTCTGGCACTTAGAACACACGAGGGGGACCCACCATTTGGCCACGAGGGCACAGGGCGCGCCCACCCCCTACCTTGTGGGCCCCACGTGCCCCCCTCCACTTATTCCAGCACCCACACACTTCGTCTTCCTCCAGAAAAAATCATCCCGTAGCTCAAACCCGTGTTCTAGCTCGTTTTGCTGCCATTTTTTATCTCCTTGCTCAAAGCTCCACTCACAAAAATGCTTTGGGAGATTGTTCTTAGGTATGTGACTCCTTCAATGGTCCAATTAGTTTTGTTCTAGTGCTTTATTTATTGCAAATTTTTGCTGCTAAGGCGACCCTGTTCTTGAGCTTGCATGTCAAATTTATATGGTCCATAGTAGTTTTAATGCATGATATAGCCTCTAGGCACTTTGGGAGTAGTTGCTATCAATCTTGTTGAGTTTGGTTCACTTTTATTTTCAGTCACTAAGAATTTCAGAAATTTTTCAGAGGAAGAAAAATGTTTAGGAAAATGTACCTAGGTGGTTCTTCAAGGAAGTAAGAACTGAGGCTCACGATACGTGAGCCGGACTTTGAACCACCAAGGGAAGCTCAAGTGCGGCCTTGTGAATGGCTGTCGGAAGAGTTTATGGTCCAAGCAGGCTTCAAGGATGAATTTGATGCATATGTACGTAATGCTTATCTTGAGGACTTCGTATCAGATAAGTGCAGACAATACTATTACCTCACTGGTTCCTTTGTGAGGAGGTTTAAATTTTCATCCACGCGCAACACTCACACTGTTATATTTGACCTCTATGATAAATCTTATACCATGGACCTTGAAGATTTTAACACTAGTTGTAAAATTCCATAGTGGGGCAACTTTAGTGAACCTCGCAAATCTGAATATAATGATTTCCTTGTTGGCATCACTGCGAGAGAAACTAGAGATATCACACAAGCTACCATAGGGAGCATTCATTTTCCTTCCATACATTACTTTGCTCTCTTTATAGGTAGATGCATTAATGGTAAAGATGAACTTGGTCACATGTGCGTCCCAGATCTTAGTGTCCTCAAGAGTACAGTATTAGGTGATAAACAATATAACTTGGGGGCCATTGTTGCACGGAGGTAACACCTTAATGGTAAAAGTGGGGATTCATTTGGTGGAATTTATGCAACTCGTTTAGCTGATTATCTTGGGGTACGCATAAATGGAAATGATATTGAGTTGCCACCTGCTTATTTAGATTATACTGCTATGGTTTGCCATCAGTTTTTTGAGAGGAACGAACAGATCCCCCAATACCAACTAATCTTTGACAGACAGCGTGCTATCCATATTACTCTCCCTGCTCCTACTTTCTTTAACTTTCAGGCAAACATGAGATATTTGATAAGCAGGGAGGAGGCAAATGAATATGAGAGGAGGATGGAGGCGGCTCGCCTCCAGGTTGCAGCTCTTCAGGAAGTAGTTGCTGCATCTCAGTACAACCCCGATTACAACTTTGGATATCCGCCAGGCCAGCCGTGTCCACAGACCAACTTAGGACAAAAGCCTAAACTTGGGGGAGTATGTATTTCTCACCAGCATTACATTCATGTTCACACATTCATTCTAGTTGTTGGTGTTTATACTTTTTCATTGTACTATCCATGCTAGTTTATTTTCTTTTCATGCTTTCTTCTTGTGTGTTTGAAAAACCTTGAGAAAAATAAAAAAAATTGTGGTAGCTTTGAGCTAGTTTACTTTCCATGCTCGTAGTAGTAGTAATTAAAAAAATAAAACCCAAAAAGATTTCTCGTTCTTCTTTTGCTTGTTGGGAGCTCTTTCTTTGAATTTCTTTTCTTTCCTTTGGGGGTCGAGAGGAGAAGACCACAATGAGAATGATGAGTGGCTCTCATATGCATTATTGTTGATCTAACTAAAAGCCCATATTACCTTGTCTTCTCCTTTGTATTAAATGCTTGTAGATTCCAGCTTAGTCCAATGCACGTGCGCTATTATTATTATCCACACCGTTTGGTCGTGCAAGTGAAAGGCAATAATGATGATATATGTTGAAATGATTGAGATGAGAGAAGTTGGTATGAACTCGACCTATCTTGAATTTGTAAATATGATTAGTTCATTGTTCCTGAGTTAGCCTATTATGAATGAAACATGTTTGCAATGATAATTAGAGATTATAGTTGCTCATGCCATGCATAATTAGCTAGGAGTTTATAATGGTTTACCTTGCGTGTAAACATGCTATTAAAATGGTTGTGATGTGGTATGATAGGGTGGTATCCTCCATTAATGATTCGAGTGGCTTGACTTGGCACATGTTCACGCATGTAGTTGAAACAAAATCAACATAGCCTCCATGATATTTATGTTCATGGTGATTTATATCCTACTCATGCTTGCATTCATTGTTGGTTAATTTTAATGCATGTTCATGACTATTGTCGCTCTCTAGTTGGGCTTCCCAGTCTCTTTCTAGCCTTCACTTGTACTAAGCGGGAATACTGCTTGTGCATCCACTTCCATAAACCCCAAAGTTGTTCCATATGAGTCCACCATACCTTCCTTTATGCGGTATTTACCTGCCGTTCCAAGTAAATTTGTATGTGCCAAACTCTAAACCTTCAAACAAATTCTTTTTTGTATGCTCGAATAGCTCATGTATCAACTAGGCTGTCTATATCTTCCATGCTAGGTGGGTTATTCTCACGATGAGTGGACTCCGCTCATCATTCACGAGAAAATGGCCGGTAATCGGGATGCCCGGGTCCCATGCTCAAATCAAATCAAAATAATTGCAAACAAAACTCCCCTAGGATTGTTATTAGTTGGACGGTACCCGTTGTTTCGGGCCAGCCATGGATTGATGCTCGTTGGTGGTGGGGGAGTATAAACTTTACCATTATGTTTGGGAACTGCCTATAATGTATGTAGCATGGAAGATATCGAGATCTCTTGGTTGTTATGTTGACAATGAAAGTATGCCACTCAAAATATAATTTATCTCTATTTCAAAACTCGAGCTCTAGCACCTCTACAAATGCCTGCTTCCCTCTACGAAGGGCCTACCTATTTACTTTTATGTTGAGTCATCATCCTCTTATTAAAAAGCACCAGTTGGAGAGCACCGCTGTCATTTGTATGCATTGCTATTAATTTACATGCAGTATGATTGTGATTGGATCTCTTTTGCCATGAGTAAAAATGTCTAGTCAGTCCTTGATCTTTAGGGGTGCTCGGCATTTATGTTTTGCGGTCTCAGAAAGGGCTAGCGAGATACCATCTTGCTATATCATATTATGATTGTTTTGAGAAAGTGTTGTCATCTGAGATTTATTATTATTGCTCGCTAGTTGATTATGCCATTGATATGAGTAAATGGGAGACCTAAGTGTTATTGAGAATATGGTTAGTTCATAATCTTTGCTGAAAACTTGAATGCTGGCTTTACATATTTGCAACAACAAGATCAAACAGAGTTTATAAAAGTTTTTCTTTATCACTTTCAGTTTGTCAACTGAATTGCTTGAGGACAAGCAAAGGTTTAAGCTTGGGGGAGTTGATACGTCTCCAACGTATCTACTTATCCAAACACTTTTGCCCTTGTTTTCGACTCTAACTTGTATGATTTGAATGAAACTAACCCGGACTAACACTGTTTTCAGTAGAATTGACCTCGTATTATTTTTGTGCAGAAATAAAAGTTGTCGGAATGACCTGAAAGTCCATGGAGACAGGTTTTGGAATTAATAAAAAATATTGTTGAAAGAATCAACGTAAGGGGGCCCACACCATGTCCACGAGGGTGCAGGGCGCCCCCCTGCCTTGTGGGCCCCCTGGACCTCCACCGACCTCAACTCCAACTCCATATATTCACGTTTGGGGACAAAAAAAATCAGAGAGAAGGATTGATCACGTTTTATGATACAGAGCCGCGCCAAGCCCTAATCTTCCTCGGGAGGGCTGATCTGGAGTCCGTTCGGGGCTCCGGAGAGGGGAATCTGTCGCCATCGTCATCATGAACCATCCTCCATCACCAATTTCATGATGCTCACCGCCGTGCATGAGTAATCCCACCGTAGGCTTGCTGGACGGTGATGGGTTGGATGAGATTTACCATGTAATCGAGTTAATTTTGTTAGGGTTTGATCCCTAGTATCCATTATGTTCTAAGATTGATGTTTCTACGACTTTGCCATGCTTAATGTTTGTCACTAGGGCCCGAGTGCCATGATTTCAGATCTGAACCTATTATGTTTTCATGAATATATGCGAGTTTTTGATCCTATCTTGCAAGTTATAGTCACCTACTATGTGTTATGATCCGGAAACCCCGAAGTGACAATAATCGGGACCACTGCCGGTGATGACCGTAGTTTGAGGAGTTCCTGTATTCACTAAGTGCTAATGCTTTGGTCCGGTACTCTATTAAAAGGAGGCCTTAATATCCCTTAGTTTCCAATAGGACCCTATTGCCATGGGAGGGTAGGACAAAATATGTCAGGCTAGTTCTTTTCCATAAGCACGTATGACTATATTCGGAATACATGCCTACATTACATTGATGAACTGGAGGTAGTTCTGTGACACCCTCTGTTATAACTATTGCACGATGAATTACACCCGACATAATTATCCATCATTGATCCATTGCCTACGAGCTTTTCATATATTAATCTTTGCTTAGTTACTTCTCCGTTGCCATTGTTACGATTGCTACAAAACTACTAATGTTACTTTTGCCACCGTTACCGCAACTTCCATACTACTTTGCTACTAAATACTTTGCTGCAGATATTAAGTCTTTCAGGTGTGGTTGAATTGACAACTCAGCTGCTAATACTTGAGAATATTCTTTGGTTCCCCTTGTGTCGAATCAATAAATTTGGGTTGAATACTCTACCCTCAAAAACTGTTGTGATCCCCTATACTTGTGGGTTATCAAGACTTTTTTCTGGTGCCGTTGCCGGGGAGCATAGCTTTATTCTTTGAGTCACTTGGGATTTATATCTGTTGATCACTATGAGGAACTTGAAAGATGAAAGAACCAAGATTTTTCCGTCAACTACGAGGGGAGGTATGGAACTGCCATCTAGCTCTGCACTTGATTCACCTTCTGTTATGAGTAAATTTGCGACACCTACACCTGCACCTGCTATTGATTATGATATGTCGCATGTTATTGATGATGCCACTTCTGCTATGCATGATGCTTATGATGATACTACTTCTATCCTTGATAATACTGTGCCATTAGGTGAATTTCTTGATGAACAACTTTCTAGGGTTAGAGAGAATGAAATTATTGAAAATGATGATATTATTGAAAGTGATGATGAAGATTCTCCCCCTAGATATGAATTGCCTGTTGTGCCTGAGGGCTATGTTATGTATGAAGAAACCGCTAGAGACCTTTTTGCTTGCAATGATAGATATGATCTTAAGAAACTGTTAGCTAAGCTGAAAGAAAAGTCTCTGAATGCTAAATGAAACATGACCCTGCTTTTGCTACTTCACCTATCTGTGTTACTGATAAAGATTTTGCAGCTTGGGTTTATCGCTTTAAACATCATTTAAATCATAGTTCTACTAACCTTTGGAGAACTATTGAGAAAGGTTTCTACCCGCACGATCCAAGAAACTTCACTCTGAGAGAAGCCACGGATCATCAATTCAACGAGTCCGCTCTCTTCATTCTCCAAGAAGCTATTCCACCCGAAGATATCATGCATCTTCGTCCTTTCACCGTGGCAAGGAAGCATGGGAGCATGTTGTCTCCTTGTACAAGGGAAGTGCAAGCATTCAACGCTCAAACTTTGAAGTGGTGCAAGATGAAGCCGATGAGTTTGCCATGATTGAGGATGAAAAACCTCGAGAGCTTCATCGAAGATTAACTACTCTCGTGATCTCACTCCAAGATCATGGGAGCAAGGATACAGATGAGAATTGTATAAAGCACAAGTTTCTCAAGGCCATGATGCCTTACCACAAGGCCATGTCCTCTGACATCCGTCAAAGGCCGAACTTCCATGCCTTGTCCCCAAGTTTATTGTTGGATGCGTTTGTTGCTATGAGGATCTTGGACAAGACCGTGGACAATGCAGTGTTGCATGCTCAATGGTCAAAGAAGCCCAACCTTGCTTTGAAGGCCAAGGCTAGTGTGGATGAAGAGGAAGAAGAGGAGTGTTGCCCCGAAGACACCAAATATGCCTATCATGAGCACATGGCTCTTTCTTCACTGCAATTTTGGGGAAACAAGAAGAACACAAGGCACAACTTCAACAAGAACAACTCAAGTGGCACCAAGGGCAAGCAAGGTGTGAGGACATGCTAATAATTGTGGCAATGTGAGTCACTTTGTTGTGGATTGTTCATACGAGAAGAGGGAAGATAATGGTGGCAAGCTTATCCGAAAAGACAAGGCCAAGTCCTTCCCCAACAAGAACAACTTCACCAATAAGACTCCTCCCAAGGGGTTGGTGGTACAAGAAGAGTACAATGAGGATGATGATGATGACAAAGACGGTGAGACGGTTTCCATGGCCTCCATTGCCATTGAAACAACTCCACGGGTTTCCCTCTTCGACTCACCCAACGAGAACATCACCGCCAAGTGCCTCATGGCCAAAGCCACCAACAAGGTAACACCCAACATCAAAACTACCATCACTACTAATCCTTCCTTGACAGATTGCACTGATGAAAGTGAGGGGATGAAGGAGGAGGAAAATGAATTTGAGTCTTTTATGAGTAAGCTCAAGGGTAAATCCAAGAAGCACTTTGTTGCTCTCTTGGAACAACTTGGTGAAGCCAATGACATGATCGAGGCTCACGAAGAAACCATCTCTAAGATGGAAGGGCATAGTGATGACTATGCTGATAAGATATCCGATCTCTCTAATGCGCTTGAGGAAGAGGGTGGTCATCGTTTGGCTCTTGAGGATTCACAAACGATGATCATGCTAAATTAAATAATGATCTTGATCATGCTCTTGTTTATCTCGTGTGCTCAACTCCGAGAAGGCCAAACTTGGGGTTGACCATGCTAGACTCAAGGAGGAGTTTGATATACTTGACAAGGATCACAAGGCCTTGAAAAGTGCTCAAGCTAGCCTCAAAGAGTCTCGTGATCAACTCAAAGTAAAGCTAACCAAGGAGAAAGCCACATCCCCTCATATGGTTTTAATTGATAATGCGAATGCTACTAACCCATGTTGTGAGCATGTGCATCTTGTGGAGGAGAATGCCAAGTTGAAGGAGCAACTTGAGAAAGGCCTTGTGTCGCGCATACAAGGTGAGAAGAACCTCAATGACCTTTTGAGCAATCAAAAGGAAGTTGTGGACCAGGAGGGGATTGGGTTTGCACCCAAGTCCAAGATGAAGAAGAAGAATGACAAGACTAAACAACCTCCTCCTCTCAATCAAACTTTTGTGAAGGAGGGAGAGGGTACTCCTAAGGAGAAGTAGAACAACACAAAGGGTGGTGGTGTCAAGAAGGGCAATGCCACTCCTTCCAATAAAGCCGACGATTTTAACCCTTCTTATGTGTTATGCCGTGCTAGTGATGGGCATGTTTATGCCAAATTTGTTGGTTCTTATTATGAATATATTGAATGGTCTATTTGGGTTCCTACGACCCTTGTTGCTAACATCAAAGGACCCATTACAAAATGGGTACCTAAAAAAAGCATTGATCTCTTGTAGGTGTTTGCATCCGGTGGGTGGTCATGGTTGCTCGATAGTGGAGCCACAAATCATATGACCGAAAGCAAGGACTTGGTGGTGGATGTGCACAAGGTTTCATCTATGCCCACAAATGTCGAGTGGGGTGATGCCTCATCTTCTAAGGTATTAGGTCTTGGGAAGGTTGTCATTTATCATGATCTCACGATCGAGAAAGTCATGCTTGTTGAGTCCCTTGCATAGAACTTACTTTTCGTTTGTCAACTTGCATTCATGGGCTTTGCCACTTTCTTTGATATTGATACTGTGGCCCTCTTTTGGAGCAAGACTCTTAAAGTAGTCTTTGTTGGGCTTGTGAAGAATGGTCTTTATGTGATTAACTTTTCGTAGCGACCCACTAAAATCGTGACATGCCTAATGGCTAAAGTTGATGTAGGATGGCTTTGGCATCAACGTTTAGCCCACGTGAATATGAGATCTTTGCAAAGTCTTCTCCAGGGGGACCATGTCTGTGGACTAACAAATGTTAGTTTTGCCAAAGATCATGCTTGCAGTGCGTGTATCAAAGGAAAGCTACATGAGAAGGCTCACCCACCCACGACTATCATCTACTCTAAGAGGCCCTTGGAGCTCCTTGATGTCTGCTAGAACTATGTCGGTATTCCCCAAAGAGGAAGGGATGATGCAGTATAGTGACGGTGGGTATTTCCCTCAGTGATGAGACCAAGGTTATCAAACCAGTAGGAGAACCTCCTAATACCACGTAAACAACCCCTGCACACAAATAACAAGTACTCGCAACCTGACGTGTTAAAGGGGTTGTCAATCCCTTTCGGGTACGACGCCTCAAGTAGGCAAGATAACGTGAGATAATTGTGGTAGATAGGATAAATATATGATGGAATAAATAAATTGCAGCAAGGTATTTTTGCATTTTTTGTTTAATAGATCTGAAAATAAAAGCAAAGGAAAATAGATCGCAATGGCAAATATGATGAAAAGAGAACCGGGGGCCATAGGTTTCACTAGTGGCTTGTGTCGAGAAAAATAGCAAACGGTGGGAAAACAATTACTGTTGGGCAATTGATAGAACTTCAAATAATCATGACGATATCCAGGAAATGACCACTATATAGGAATCACGTCCAAGATTAGTAGACCGACTCCTGCCTGCATCTACTACTATTACTTCACACATCAACCGCTATCCAGCATGCATCTAGTGTATTAAGTTCATGGAAAAACAGAGTAATGCAATAAGAATGATGTCATGTTGTAGACAAGATCTATTTATGTAGAAATAGACCCCATCTTGTTATCCTTAATAGCAACGATACATACGTGTCGTTTCCCTTTCTATCACTGGGATCAAGCACCGTAAAATCAAACCCATCATAAAGCACCTCTTCCCATTGCAAGATAAATAGTGGCCAAACAAAAACCGGAATATCGGAGAAGAAATACGAGGCTATAATCAATCATGCATATAAGAGATCAAAGAAGACTCAAATAACTTTCGTGGATAAAAACATAGATCCGATCATAAACTCAAAGTTCATCGGATCCCAACAAACACACCGCAAAAAGACTTACATCATATGGATCTCCTAAGGACCATTGTATTGAGGATCAAGAGAGAGAGAGAGAGGAAGCCATCTAGCTACTAACTACGGACCCATAGGTCTACAAAGAACTGCTCATGCATCATCGGAGGGGCACCAATGGACATGATGCACCCCTCCGTGATGGTGTCTAGATTGGATTTGGTGTTTCTAGACTCTACGGCGGCTGGAATTGATTTTCATCGACTCCCCTATGGTTTCTAAAATATTGGGGTATTTATAGAGCAAAGAGGCGGTGTTGAAGGCCAACAAGGAGGGCACAACCCACCGAGGCGTGCCTGGGCCCCCAGGCGCGCCCTGGTGGGTTGTGCTCCCCTTGTAGATCCCCTCAGGTGCGTTCCTGGCCCACTAGATGTCTTCTAGCCCAAAAAAATCCACAAAAAGTTCGTTGCGTCTGGACTCCGTTTGGTATTGATTTCCTGCGATGTAAAAAACATGTAGAAAACAGCAACTGGCACTGGACACTATGTCAATAGGTTAGTACCAAAAATGATATAAAATGACTATAAAATGATTGTAAAACATCCAAGAATGATAATATAATAGCATGGAACAATAAAAAATTATAGATACGTTGGAGACGTATCAGCATCCCCAAGCTTAATTCCTGCTCGTCCTCGAGTAGGTAAATGATAAAAATAGAATTTTTGATGTGGAATGCTGCCTAACATGTTCATCACATTTATTTTCTTTGTAGCATGGACATTTCGACTTTTATATGGTTCAAAGCAATTGTCTAGTTTTGAGATGAATACTTTAATACTCAAGCATACCAACAAGCAATCATGTGTTTCAAAATATCAACTCTAAAGCAAGTTATCCCTAGCCCATTATGCTCAATCATTGATCCATTCATGAAACACACTCGAATATTAGCTACACCCAATGCTCAAATACGATCATAGTGCCCCTTAGTTGGTGCTTTATAAGAGAAGGTGGAGACTCAAGTTCAAAATAAAAATTGCATAAAGTAAAAGAAAGGCCCTTCGCAGAGGGAAGTAGGGATTTGTAGAGGTGCCAGAGCTCAAAGCGAAAATTGAGAGATAAAAACATTTTGGGAGGCATACTTTTCCCACAAACAAAAACGACTTAGAGCTCCCAACACTTTCCATGCTAGATACATCATAGGCGGTTCCCAAATATAAAATAAATTTTATTCCTTTTTCCACCATTACTTTCACTTTCCATGGCTAACCGTATCCACGGGTCCCCTCCATACCAACACTTTTCAAGGAATCTATTATTTGACATCATAAAGTAAATTCATTTTTCATTTCAGGACTGGGCATCCCAAATACCTTTGTCGTACTCTCATGCAATGACAAGTGAATAAACACTCATCGTGAGAATAACGCATCTAGCATGGAAAATATTGGCCACCCCTCACCGCCTCGCGAGCGGTAGAGCACACCAAAGAGAAATTTATTTTGAAAATTAGAGACGGCACATGCAAATTTGCTTAGAACGGCACGGAAATACCGCATATAGATAGGTATAGTGGACTCATATGGCAAAACTGGTTTAAAGGATTTTGGATGCACAAGTAGTGATCATACTTAGTGCAAAGTGAAGGCTAGCAAAAAGTTTGAGTTGCGACCAACCAAGAAAAAAAAAATTCTTGTACCCAAGCATTAAGCATAGTTAACACCGAATAATGCACCATAAGTAGGATATAAATTTCATTGCATAACTATTGACATTTGTGCTTCATAGGGAATCACAAAACTTAACATCAATATTCTTACTAAAGCACAATTACTCATCAACATGACTCACATATCATATCATCATATCTCAAAACCATTACTAAGAATCAAGTTTATTTTGTCCAATGATCTTCATGAAAATTTTATTATATACTCCTCGGATATCTATCACTTTGGGACTATTTTCATATGTTTCTTTTGATAAGCTCAAATAAATTTAAGTGAAGAACATGAGCATAATTTTTCTTTCTCTCAAAATGATCTAAGTTCAGCAAGAGGTAATTTCTTAAAACAAATAACAAAGCACGCAATGCTCAAAAAGATATAATGAAGTACCAGAGCAAATCCATGGCTCTAAAAATTTAAGTGAAGCATAGGAGCAAGCATAGCATAATTTTTGGCTCTCTCAAAAAGGTGTGTCCATCAAGGATTCAAAACATAAAACACAAAGCAAAACAAACAAAGACTCATATCATACAAGATGCTCCAAGCAAAACTCATAATATGTGATGAATAAAAATATAGTTCCAAGTAAAATACCAATGGTTGTTAGAAGAAAAGTGGGGATGCCACTCGGGGGCATCCACAAGCTTAGTTGCTTGCTACTTCTTGAATATTATCTTGGGGTGCCTCGAGCATCCCCAAGCTTAGCCTTTTGCTAATCCTTATTCCTTCATCCATCGTAAGATCAGCCAAAACTTGAAAACTTCAATCACACAAAACACAACAAAACCTTCGTGAGATCCGTTAGTATAAGAAAGCAAACCACTACTATAAGTACTATTGCAAACCCATTCATATTTTTTTGAATTATATCTACTGTAATCCAACTTTTCTATGGAAAAAACTCACCAAATAAAACCATAGAATCATCAAAACAAGCACACAACGCAAAGAAAACAGAATCTGTCAAAAACATAACAATCTATAGCAATCTCACTACTTCGAATACTTATGTAACTCCAAAAATTCGGAAAAATTAGGAAGACGTGAATAATTTGTTTATTGATCTTCTGCAAAAAGAATCAACTCAAAATCACTCATCTAGTAAAAACGAAAAAAAATTATGAGCGCAAAAGGTTGTGTTTTTTAGCAAGATCAAATCAACTCTCACCCAAATCATCCCAAAGGCCTTGCTTGGCACAAACACTGATTAAATCACAAAAACACATCTAATCAGAGGTATAATTGTGTATTCTATTGAAAAGAGCAAGAAAACCAAGAAGCAAAAAGATACAAGTTGGGTTGCATCCCAACGAGCGCTATCGTTTTACGCCCATAGCTAGGCAAACGCGTAGGATCTAAGTTTTGTCATTTTCGGTTCTAGATCCATATGATGCCCTCAAGATTGATTCATATGGTGGCGTAATTCTTGTTCTAACAAAGTGTTCCATACCATTCCTTAGTGGAAATTGAAATTTAATATTTCCTTCTTTCATATCAATCACGGCACAAATAGTACGTAAAAATGATCTACCAAGAATAATTGGACAAGACGGATTGCAATCAAAATTGATACGTCTCCAATGTATCTATAATTTTTTATTATTCCATGCTGTTTTATTATCAATATAGGATGTTTTATAATCATTTACAGTCATTTTATATCATTTTTTGGTACTAACCTATTGACATAGTGCCAAGTGCCAGTTGCTCTTTTCTACATGTTTTTTATATCGTAGGAAATCAATATCAAATGAGGTCCAAATGCCACGCCAATTTATAATGATTTTTTTATGGGCCAGAAGGAAGACAACGGGCCCCGGTTGCACCTGGGGGGAGTCCTGAGGAGGGGACAACCCACCAGGGCACGCTAGGAGGCTCAGGTGCGCCCTAGTGGGTTGTGCCCCCCTCGGGTGCCCCTAGACCAACTCTTTGCTCTATAAATACCCCAATATTCCAGAAACCCTAAGGGAGTCGACGAAATTTTCGTCCAGCCGCTACAGAGTCCAGAACCATGACATCCAATCTAGACACCATCACGGAGGGGTTCACCACTTCCATTGGTGCCTCTCCGATAATGCGTGAGTAGTTCTTTGTAGACCTTCGGGTCCATAGTTAGTAGCTAGATGGCTTCCTGATCTCTCTTGATTATCAATACAATGGTCTCTTGGAGATCCATATGATGTAAGCCTTTTGGCGGTGTGTTTGTTGGGATCTGATAAACTTCGAGTTTATGATCAGTTATATCTTTTTATATCCATGAAAGTTATTTGAGTTCTTTGATCTCTTATATGCGTGATCTCTTATAGCGTCGTATTTCTTCTCCAATATTTGGGTTTTTTTGGCCAACTTTATCTATTTATCTTGCAATGGGAAGAGGTGCCCGGTAGTGGGTTCGATCTTTCGGTGCTTGATCCCAGTGACAGAAAGAAAACCGACACGTATGTATCGTTGCTACTAAGGATAAAAAGACGGGATCCATATCTGCCGCAATAGATAAACGGATCTTGTCTACATCATGTCATCGTTCTTAGTGCATTACTCCGGTTTTCCATGAACTTAATACACTAGATGCATGCTGGATAGCGGGCGATGTATGGAGTAATAGTTGTAGATGCAGGCAGAAGTCGGTCTACTAATCTTGGACGTGATGCCTATCTAATGATCATTGCCTAGATATCGTCATGATTATTTGAAGTTCTATCAATTGCCCAACAGTAATTTGTTCGCCCGCTGTTTGCTATTTTTCTCGAGAGAAGCCACTAGTGAAACCTACGACCCCTGGGTCTTCTTTCTCATATATTTGCCTTGCGATCTATGTTTTCCTTGTGTTTATTTTCAGATCTATTAAACTTAAAAAATACAAAAATACCTTGCTTCAATTTATTTGTTTCGCGATCTATTTATCCCATCTAAAAATTTACCTCACGTCCTTTGCCTATCTTGAGGCGCCGTACCCCGAAAGGGATTGACAACCCCTTTAACACGTCGGGTTGCGAGGTGTTGTTCTTTGTGTAAAGGGGTTGTTTACGTTGTGTTGCTTGGTTCTCCTACTGGTTCGATAACCTTGGTTTCATATCTGAGGGAAATACCTACCACCGTTGTGCTGCATCATACCTTCCTCTTTGGGGAAATACCGGCGTAGATTCAAGCGACATCAAAAGGAATTTCTGGCGCCGTTGCCGGGGAGGATCTTCAACATAACCAGGTTCCTAATCACAAATCTCATCTCCTTGCAATTTACATTATTCTCCATTTGCCTATCGTTTTCCTCTCCCCCACTTCACAAAAGTTTGCCGTTTTATTCGCCCTCTTTTTCGTTCGCCGTTTCTTGTCAGATCTCTTTTTTGCTTGTGTGCAATGTGTCTTCTATTTGCTTGCATCTTTGCTTGCTAAATATCTCTTGATATGGATCCTCATCCACTTTCTAACCTTTTTAAGAGATCCAATTATCATGAACAAATTGCTAGTGATTTGAGTACACTAGAATATCATTATGAAGCTTTGCTTGAGATTCGTGAATCTGAAAATTGTGATGAAGAAATTTAAGAAGTGATTCATGATAGCTTTTTGAATGAAAAGCATGATTGCAATGATTTTATTATAAATTATATTAATGTCAATTGTGCTAATAATATGCAAAACGCCAAGCTTGGGGATGCTAATTTTGCTACGTCCACTACTTCGAAGAATGTTCAATCTTATGAAATTTTTGATAAAAGTGGGTTTGGAGAGGTCATGACTTCAGTTAATGTTAATCCCACTATTTTGGAAGAGTTTCAACTTTGCATGCCTGTGGATCATGTTGAGAATATGTCATGTGATAGCTATTTTGTTGAATTTGCTTATGATCCTACATGTAATTATTATGAGAGAGGAAAATATGGTTCTAGAATTTTTCATGTTACTAAATTACCTCTTCATGTTGAGATTGCTATCATCTCTTTCTTCTTCCTTGCATATGCTAGTTTTTGCTTGCCTTGATAATTTCTTTGCTTATAATGTGCCTATGCATTGGAAGTATGTCAGACTTAAGTGTGTTTTTCACATGTTTTATGATGCTCCTTTTGTGTTTCAATTCTTATCTTTCGTGTGAGCATCAATAAAATCTTATGCCTAGCTAAGGGCATAAAACTATAGCGCTTGTTGGGAGGCAACCCAATGAATAAAACTTATTTTTGCTTTTTGCTTTCTGTTCTTGAGTGTTAGCACAATTGTACTACTGTTATGATTGTGTGTTTTGTGTTTTAGTTAGTGTTTGTGCCAAGTAAAGCCTTTAGGATCTTCCAGGGTGATAGTTGTTTGATCTTGCTGAAAAAGACATAAATTTTGTGCTCACGAAAATAATTAAAATAAATCAAAGAGAAGAGATTTTGACCTGATTATTTTTTCATAAGATTAATATACAAATTATTCTGGTCGCCCTAATTTGGCAGAATTTTTGGAGTTACAGAAGTATTCGAAAGTTCCAGATTACTACAGACTGTTCTATTTTGACAGATTCTGTTTTCTTTGTGTTGTGTGCTTATTTTGATGGCTCTATGGCTTTCTTTGATGAGTGTTTGCCATATAAAAGTTGGAATACAGTAGATATAATACAAAAAAATAAGAATTGGTTTGCTTTCTTTTACTAACGGATCTCACAAGGGTTTTGTTGAGTATTGTGTGATTGAAGTTTTCAAGTTTTGGGTTATCTTACGATGGATGAAAGAAGGATAGAAGAGCCTAAGCTTGGGGATGCCCCGTCATCCCAATCTATTATCCAAGAATGAGCAACACACTAAGCTAGGGGATGCCCCCGAGTGGCATCCCCTCTTTCTTCTAACGACCATCGGTATTTTACTCGAGACTATATTTTTATTCGTCACACAATATGTGTTTTGCTTGGAGCGTCTTGTATGATATGTGTCTTTGCTTGTTTTATTCTGTGTTTTAAGTAATCAATCCTTGCTGGACACACCTATTTGAGAGAGCTAAAATTATGCCATGACTTGTCAGAATTACTCTCTATGCTTCGCTTAAAATTTTATGAGTAGTGGACTTGCTCTAGTGCTTCACTTATATCTTTTTGAGCACAGTGTGCTTAGTATTTTGAAAAAGTGCTCTCTTGCTTCACTTAGTTTATTTGAGAGTCGGTAAAATTTTGAAGAAATTCTCTCTTGCTTCCCTTAAATTATTTTTAGAGATAGAAAATATGTTATGCTCATGATCTTCACTCATATTTGTTTGAGCGTATGAAAAGCAACACATGAAAATTAGTCCCAAAGTGATAGATATCCAAGAAGGATAAAGAAAGAAGAAATTATATGTCATGAAGATCATTGGACAAAATAAAATTGATTATTAGTAATAGTTTTGAGATATGATGATGTATTATGTGAGTTATGTTGATGAGTAATTGTGCTTTAGTAAGAATATTGGTGTTAAGGTTTGTGATTCCCTATGCATGCACGAAAGTCAATAATTATGCTATGAAAATTATATCCTACTTGTAGTGCATTATTCGGTGTTAATTTTGCTTAATGCTTGCTTATGAGATTATTCGTTTCTTGGTTTGTCGCTTCTCAATCTTTTTTGCTAGCCTTCATTTTGCACCAAGTATGACCTCTACTTGTGCATCCAAAATCCTTTAAACTAGTTTTGCCACATGAGTCCACTATATCTACCTATATGCGGTATTCTTTTTCCGTTCTAAGCAAATTTGCATTTGCCATCTCTAATTTTCAAAATAAACTTCTCTTTTGTGTGTTTGTTTCGCTCGCGGAACGGTAACGAGTAGCTAATATTTTCCATGCTAGATGTGTTATTCTCACGATGAGTGTTTATTCACTTGGTATTGCACGAGAGTAAGGCAAAGGTATTAGGGATACCCAGTACCGCAATACAAAAATGAATTTTTTTATGTTGTCGAATAATTAATTCCTTGGTAAGTGTTGGTATGGAGGGCACCCGTGGATACGGCTAGCCATGGAAAGTGAAAATATGGTGGAAAAAGGAATAAACTTTATTTTTTTGTTTGGGAACCGCCTATGATATATCTAGCATGGAAAGTGTTGGGATGCTCCAAGTCCTTTTCGTTGGTGGGATGGATACACCTCCCAAAATGTTTTTATCTCTAATTTTCGCTTTGAGCTTTGGCACCTCTACAAATCACTACTTCCCTCCACGAAGGGCCTTTCTTTTACTTTATGCATATTTTATTTTTGAAATCGAGTCTCCATCCTCTCTTATAAAAGCACCAACTGGGGGACAATATGATCGTACTTAAGTATTGGGTGCAGCTAATATTCGAGTGTGTTTCATGAATGGATCAATGTTTGAGCATGATGGGCTAGGGATAACTTGTTTTAGCATTGATATTTTGAAAGGCATGGTTGCTTGTTGATATGCTTGAGTATCTAAATTACTATGTCAAAACTAGACTATTGCTTTGAATCACATAAAAGTTCAAATGTCCATGCTATGAAGAAAAGAATATGATATGACATGATAAACAACACTCCACATCAAAAATCCTGTTTTATCACTTACCTACTCGAGGACGAGCAGGAGTTAAGCTTGGGGATGCTGATACGTCTCCAATGTATCTATAATTTTTGATTATTCCATGTTGTTTTATTATCAATCTTGGATGTTTTATAATCATTTTACAGTCATTTTATATCATTTTTTTGGTACTAACCTATTGACATAGTGCCAAGTGCCAGTTGTTGTTTTCTGCATGTTTTTTACATCGCATGAAATCAATATCAAATAAGTTCCAAATGCCATGCCAATTTACGATGATTTTTTATGGGCCAGAAGGAACACAATGGGACCTGGTTGCACCTGGGGGGAGTCCCGAGGAGGGGACAACCCACCAGGGCGCGCTAGGAGGCCCAGGCGCGCCCTGGTGGGTTGTGCCAACCTCGGGTGCCCCTTGGACCGACTCTTTGCTCTACAAATACCCCAATATTCCAGAAACCCTAGAGGAGTCAACGAAATTTTCATCCAACCACCGCAGAGTCCAGAACCACGAGATCTAATCTAGACACCATCACAGAGGGGTTCACCACTTCCATTGGTGCCTCTCCGATGATGCGTGAGTAGTTCTTTGTAGACCTTTGGGTCCATAGTTAGTAGCTAGATGGCTTCCTATCTCTCTCTCTCTCTCTCTCTTGATTATCAATACAATGGTTTCCTGGACGTCCATATGATCACTTATATCTTTTTAGCAGTGTGTTTGTTGGGATCTGATGAACTTTGAGTTTATGATCACTTATATCTTTTTATATCCATGAAAGTTATTTGAGTTCTTTGATCTCTTATATGTGTGATCTCTTATAGCCTCGTATTTCTTCTCTGATATTTGGGTTCTGTTTGTCCAACTTGATCCATTTATCTTGCAATGGGAAGAGGTGCCCGACAGTGGGTTTGATCTTACGGTGCTTGATCCCAGTGACAAAAAGGGAACCGACATGTATGTATCGTTGCTACTAAGGATAAAAAGACGAGATCCATATTTGCCACAATAGATAAACGGATCTTGTCTACATCATGTCATCGTTCTTATTGCATTACTCCATTTTTCCATGAACTTAATACACTAGATGCATGCTGGATAGCGGTCGATGTGTGGAGTAATAGTAGTACACGCAGGCAGAAGTAGGTCTACTAATCTTGGACGTGATGCCTATGTAATGATCATTTCCTGGATATCGTCATGATTATTTGAAGTTCTATCAATTTCCCAACAGTAATTTGTTCACCCACTGTTTGCTATTTTTCTCGAGAGAAGCCACTAGTGAAACCTATGACCATCGGGTCTTCTTTCTCATATATTTGCCTTGCGATCTACTTTTTCCTTGTGTTTATTTTCACATCTATTAAACTAAAAAATATAAAAATACCTTGCTGCAATTTATTTGTTCCGCGATCTATTTATCCCATCTACAAATTTACCTCACGTTCTTTGCCTATCTTGAGGCGCCGTACCCCGAAAGGGATTGACAACCCCTTTAACATGTCGGGTTGTGTGGTGTTGTTCTTTGTGTACAAGGGTTGTTTATGTTGTGTTGCCTATTTCTCCTACTGGTTCAATAACCTTGGTTTCATATCTGAGGGAAATACCTACCACCGCTATGCTGCATCATCCCTTCCTCTTTAGGGAAATACCGACGTGGCTTCAAGCGACATCAAATATCAAGAACAATAAAATCTATGGGCACATAATTCCTATTTGCAAGAATAAGAACATCATTAATTCTTCCCATGGGCTTTTTAATAGTAGAATCCGCCAAGTGCACATTTTAAGAGCATTCTTCAATATCTATAAGACCAAGCACATCACATAAACATTTCGGAATTGTAGAAACACTAGCACCCAAGTCACATAAAGCAAAACACTCATAATTTTTAATCTTGACTTTGATGGTAGGTTCCCATTCATCATGTAGTTTTCTAGGAATTGAAACTTCTAATTCCAACTTTTCTTCAAAAGCTTTCATCATACCATCAACAATATGTTTAGTAAAAGCTTTATTTTGTTCGTAAGCATGGGGTGAATTTATCATGGATTGCAACAAAGAAATACAATCAATCAAAGAGCAACTATCATAATTAAAGTCTTTGTAATCCAAAATAGTGGGCACATCACTAGTTAAAGTCTTGACCTCTTTAAACCCACTTTTATCAAAAATTTCAACAAGATTTTCACCCTCTGAATCATAGGGATGCCTTCTAACTAAAGTTGGCTCTTCTTGAGTCCCTTTTTCATCAATCTTAATTTTACTAAACAAAGAATCAATAGAAGAAATTCCAATCATTTTAAGATCTTCATCAGTTTTATTTTCTAACGAGATTGGTTTTGCAGCCATTTGATTCACTAAAGTAGCTTGTGCATCGGATATTTTCCCAACAAACTTTCAGCAAAAGCATACTTAGATTGGAGACTGCAAACTTCTCTACTAATATCATCAAGTTGTTTCGTTATAGCCTCTAACACAACGGAGTGTTCCTTAAGTTCTTCAGTAAAATATTTATTATGCTCAAATTGTGTAGTCATATATTCCTTAGTACTTGTCTCAGTTTGAAGCAAAAAATTTGGATAAGGAACATCATAATATTTACTTTGAGGCATCGTGACTACGCAAACAAGAACATACACAAAAACAGATCTGACGAGAAAACGGCGAACAAGAAAGAGGACGAATAAAACGGCAAATTTTTATGAAGTGGGGAGAGGAAAACAAGAGGAAAATGGAAAATAATGTAAATTTCGAGGAGATGAGATTTGTGATTAGGAACCTGGTTGATGTTGAAGATCCTCCCTGGCAATGACGCCATAAATTCCTTTCGATGTCTGCTAGAACTACGTCGGTATTTCCCCAAAGAGGAAGGCATGATGTAGTATAGCGACGGTAGGTATTTCCCTCAGTGATGAGACCAATGTTATTGAACCAGTAGGAGAACATCCTAACACCACGTAAACAGCCCCTGCACATAAATAACAGATACTCGCAACCCGACGTGTTAAAGGGGTTGTCAATCCCTTTTGGGTACGACGCCTCAAGTAGGCAAGATAACATGAGATAATTATGGTAGATAGGATAAATAGATCACGGAGTAAATAAATTGAAGCATGGTATTTTTGTTTTTTTGTTTTAGTAGATCTGAAAATAAAAGCAAAGGAAAATAGATCGCAAAGGCAAATATGATGAAAAGAGACCCGGGGGCCGTAGGTTTCACTAGTGGCTTCTCCCGAGAAAAATAGCAACCAGTGGGAAAACAATTACTGTTGGGCAATTAATAGAACCTCAAATAATCATGACGATATCCAGGAAATGATCATTATATAGGCATCATGTCCAAGATTAGTAGACTGACTCCTGCCTGCATCTACTA
This sequence comes from Triticum dicoccoides, assembly GCF_002162155.2. NCBI lineage: Eukaryota > Viridiplantae > Streptophyta > Magnoliopsida > Poales > Poaceae > Triticum > Triticum dicoccoides. The sequence goes on from NC_041393.1 coordinate 411,962,391, forward strand.
CTATTACTCCACACATTGACCGCTATCTAGCATGCATCTAGTGTATTAAGTTCATGGAAAACGGAGTAATGCAATAAGAATGATGACATGATGTAGGACAAGATCTATTTATGTAGAAATAGGCACCATCTTGTTATCCTTAAAAGAAACGATACATACATGTCGTTTCCCTTTCTGTCACTGGGATCCATCACAAAGCTCCTCTTCCCATTGCAAGATAAATAGATCAAGTTAGCCAAACAAAACCCAAATATCAGAGAAGAAATATGAGGCTATAATCAACACTACAAAAAAAGACACATCCGTGACATTTTGGATCGAACAATTTTTTTTCCTGTCATACATATGACACTTCTATGACGATAATTGTGACAAAAACCGGTATCATCATAGATGTGGTGGGCTCCTACTTCTATGACAAAAAATCATGACAGAAAATGGGCTTTTCGTCCTGGGCGGGCCGGAGGCGCAGCTGCATGACATTCTTTGCATCGTCCATGACGGAAAAAACCGTGGTAGAAGCGAGGGCGAGGAGAATTTCGGGGAGTTCCCGGTTACGGTGGGAGGTCGGGGGCCGAGCGATGTGCGTTTCTCTCGTACACGTACGCGCGTGTGTGCGAGGCGTTGGCTCTAACTGAACCCGAGCGAGGCGTTGGGCTCCAACCGAATCCAAGCGATTGCACTGCAAGCTACGCATTACTGAACCCGAGCGATCGATCGATGGCTGTTAACTGAACCCGATCGAGTGATTCCTTCGCTACTGCTGCTAACTGAAGCCGATTGATTGGAGGAACAGTGAGCGTTGCGG
>NC_041393.1:411963461-411963971 GCF_002162155.2 Triticum dicoccoides
CTGGATGAACATGACCCCGTGGTGTGGAGGGCTGGATGAATAGTAGACGGTGGAGGGGTGCCCGTGGAGGGGTGGTATAACAGGATCCCGTGGTGTGGAGGGATGGATGAACAGTAGATGGTGGAGGGGTGTCCGTGGAGGGGTGGTTGAACAGTAGCCGGTGGAGTAGCGCGCGGTGGAGGCTGGATGAACAGGAGCCCGTGGAGGCTGGAGGAGGTCGACGGTAGCCCGTGGAGGCTGGAGGAGGTCAACGGTGGAGATGAACAGTATCCCGTGGAGTCCCGTTTTGCGGTAGGCCACACCCCTCCCGATGAACAGGACCCCCGTTTCGACCGTAGCGCTCCAACACAAGTTCGTTTCGCCCTTCTTGCGGTACGCCACAGCCCTCCCGATCAACAGGACCCCCGTTTCGACTGTAGGAGGTCCGTTTCCTCCGTTTTGCGGTATGCCATACCCCTCACGATCAACAGGACCCCCGTTGCGACCGTAGGAGGTCCTTTTCCTCCGTTT
>NC_041393.1:411964185-412051650 GCF_002162155.2 Triticum dicoccoides
TCAACAGGACCCCCGTTTTGATCGTAGGAGGTCCGTTTCCTCCATTTTGCAGTATGCCACACCCCTCCTGATCAACAGGACCCCCCATTTCGACCGTAGGAGGTTTGTTTCCTCCGTTTTGCGGTACGCCACACCCCTCCCGATCAACAGGACCCCGTTTCGAACGTAGGAGGTCCATTTCCTCCGTTCTGTGGTACGCCAGGCCTCATTTCCATCACCTTTTCTGTCCAAGCCCTCCCGATGAACACGACCACGCATTTCGTTCCAACCCAGCCGGTTGGCTCCCACGCGTTCTGTTGCCTCCCGATGAACACGATGCATTTCGTTGCCTCCCCATGAACACGACGCATTCTGTTGCCTCCCCATGAACATGACGCATTCCGTTGCCTCCCCATGAGCACGACGACGACGCAGTTTCTCCGTTCAGACCCTTCCATGTACACGAGCCCTCGCCGTACGTATGCGCGAGTAGGCGTTCGAGACCCCGCCCGTATGTACACATACGTGGCTGTATTTTCTTTCTTGCACCCTGGCCGCGGTACGTACGTGTACGTGCTACGTGCGCGCCTCTACTACGACACGTACGCGCCTCTAGTACGACACGTGCACGCCTCTACATCGACCAATATATATGTATGTGCACATTTGCGACCAGAATGACAACGCTACGTACGCTTCAACCAGGTGGGTCCCGACTGTCAGGCACTTCCTTGCGTGAGAAGATGTAGCTGGTGGGTCCCAGTATTCAGGGGGCGAATCGTTTTGGTTTTGTTTTTTTTGCCCGGACACACTTCCTTGCGTGCGAAGGTGTAGCTGGTGGATCCCAGCAGTCGGGGGGAAACGTTTTTTTCGTGAAATACGATGGCCCATCTGGTGGGTCCCCGCTGTCAGGTGGAGGAATAATTATTTTCCGCATAATAAGGAGGCACTACCTTGCTGCGGCCGTGGACCCAGCTATTAGCGTCTTCACGTACAGTCCACGTCCGATGGAAGTCATTCCTTGACCACGTTAACCACGCCGCGCCGAGAGCACCAGGGCGGTGGACGACGGCGAGGCCTAGGAAGGGGACGACGGGGAGCCGGGGAAGACACGGCAGTGGAAGCCCGCGCAGAGAGGAGTACGAGGGTTCACTGGTTCGGCTGCGGTGTGAGGCTGCCGTCGCTGCAGGGCTTGGCCAGTGGTGGGAATAGGTGGGGGCGGTGAGGCCTCTGCGGCAGCACATCCGGCCACGGGAGGCAGGAGCATGTGGCACGACCGACGCTGCTTTGGGCGGCTAGAGCAAGAAGAACAGAGGTTGAAGAAGCACTACGGCTGTTGGATGGACATCATACGGTCACTAGAGCTAGAATCATTTATATTGACTAAGTTGACAAAGCCCTCCGTCCCCGTCAACTTAGTAGTCCCACAAGTCAGCCTCCCACCAAGGTGGGTCCCAGCTAGCAGGGGGTATTCATTTTTTTGTGCGTAATAAGGAGGCACTTCCGGTGGGTCCGAGCTGACAGTAGGGGGAACGTTTTTTCGCGAAATACGGTGGCCCATCGAGTGGGTCCCAGAAGTCAGGGGCAAACGTATTTTTCGCGAAATACTGGTGGCCCGTCCAGTGGGTCCCTGCTATCAGGTGGAGGAATAATATTTTCCGCGTAATAAGGAGGCACTTCCTTGCGGCTGCTGTGGACCCAGCTGTCAGCCTCTCCACGTACAGTATTCTTCCGATGGAATTCGGTCGTTGACCACATTGACCACGCTGCGCCGAGAGCATCACGACGGTGGACGACGGCGAGGCCTAGGAAGGGGACGACGCGGAGCCGGGGAATACACAGTAGTGGATGCCCATGCGAAGAGGAGTACGAGGGTTCACTGGTTCGGCTGCGCTGCCGTCGTCGCAGAATAACAGGGGATGTGGGTGAGTGGAGTGGAGGATGTCCTAGCCAGCGTTGGGAGTAGTATGGGGGCGGTGAGGCCTCCGCGGCAGCACAGCCGACCACGGGAGGTAGGAGCAGGCAGCACGACCGGCGCTGCTTTGGGCGACTGGAGCAAGAAGACCAGTGGTTGAAGAAGCACTACGGCCGTTGGATGGATATCGTACGGTCAGTCAAGCTAGAATCGTGCATATTGACTAAGTTGACAAAGCCCTTCGTCCCCGTCAACTTAGTAGGCCCACTATACCGGGTCCCAGCTAGCAGGGGGAGTATTCATTTTTGTGTGCGTAATAAGGAGGCACTTCCTTGCGTGTGAAGATATAGATGGTGGGTCCGAGCTGTCAGCGGCGGTAACGTTTTTTTCGTGAAATAAAGAGGCCCTTTTGGTGGGTCCCAAATGTCAGGTGGAGGAATCATTATTTTGCGCATAATAAGGAGGCATTTCCTTGCGTGCGGCCATGGACCCAGCTGTCAGCCTCTCCATGTACAACCCACTTCAGATGCATGTCGGTCGCTGACCACGTTGACCACGCCACGCCGAGAGCACCAGGGCGGTGGACGACGACGAGGCCTAGGAAGGGAACGACACGGAGGCAGGGAAGACTCGGCAGTTGATTCCCAAGCGGAGGGGAGTACGATTGTACGAGGGTTTACTGGTTCGTCTGCCGTCGCCGGAGAATAATAGCAGGTGTGGGACTGTGGGTGAGTAGAGGGATGGCTAGGCCAGCGATGGGAATATGGTGGGGCGGTGAGGCCTGAGCATAGCCGACCGCTGGGAGGAGGGAGCAGGCAGTCCTACCGGCGCTTGTTTGAGTGGCTGGAGCAAGAAGACCAGAGATTGAAGAAGCAGACGGCCGTTGGATGGACATCCAATAGTATACAGGACATCTGTGGAAAGCCTCAAATCTGTGGAAAAGAGCATACCGCCCATCTGCTATTTCAAATAATTTACAGCCCATTTGCTAATTCTTATGGGTTTTTTGGAGCCCATATTCTTTATGTTAGCATTACAGCCCATATTGTGGCCACGGTTAAAAAAATATACGAAATTTTGCATATGTCAGTGCGGTCTGAACTGTTTTTAATCCCGAAATTTCGAGTCACATTCAGACTGATTTTAAAAATAAATGTATACCAATATAAAATCCAATAAATTGTCCTCGCATAAAAATCAATGCAATTTAAAATCTTGAAATGAAAAAAAGATATTTGAAACTAATTGCCGGTTTGATGTGTTTTAAAAATGTACAACCCATTTCTCATTACTGATAGGCCATTTTCTCGGCCAGCCGAATGAAGCTCTCCTTGTCTTGAAAGATTTGCAGCCCAATAGGCCTGATAAAGCGACTTACTTAACAAATCACAAAAAACTGGGCCAGCCATTTTCAGAAAGAAAAAAAAACTACTGGGCTGTCTGTGGTAAACATAAAAAAAAGGCTGTCTAGACAGGCCAGAGTGTCCCGCACATCCCAGTTGACACCCTGCTTCCATCTCAAAAACAAATTAGATAAATGCCACTCCAATTATGGTGATTCATAAAAATGCCACTGCAATTTCCAAACTTTGAAAAATGCCAGTGCAATTTTTGCAAACTTTGAAAAACGCCACTGCAGTTTGCAAACTTTGAAAAACGCCACTCTAGACTTCGAAAAATGCCACTAGAAATGGTGTCATGGAATTGTCATGTCAGATGTCCTCGTGAAAGGACTTGGTTGTGGAGCCATCGGAACTAGGAAGCTTGAAGGGGTTAATCGGGACAAAGGACACGAGAGGCTTTTATACTAGTTCGGCCCCTTACGGTGAAGGTAAGGCCTACGTATAGTTGGGTTGGTATTGATGTTTCGATGACCAGGGAGCGAGATACACTATGCCTGGCTCACGATGAGTTGTTTCTTGCCCTAAGCCGCCAGCGGGTCGTCCCGTTATATACACGGGTGGACGCCCTGCGGCTTACAGAGTCCCGGCCGACTTATAAACAATGTCCGGCTCGGTGACTAGTTAAGTCTACCTTATGATACAAGTAATATTATTACAGCAGTTTACTACAACGGGCCTTAAGTCGCATGTGGGTCTTAAGCTCTCTATGAACCGCCATCTTCATGCTTTGGTCTTGGGCTTCTCTTTGATGAATCCTCTTTGCATAACCCGGCCCCTCCTGGGCGGCTTACACAAATAGTTATATCCCCAACAAATGGCATGAAATGGCATTTTTCAAAGTTTGGAAATTGTAGTGGCATTTCTCGGATACACCAGATTTGGAGTGGCATTTACCAAATTAACCCAAAACAAAAATAACTGGGCAAGCTCCTGGGTCCCTGGTGTGAGCCACTCATTGTGCAATTCTCTCATTTATTGACTACGTTGACAATGGCATGGGACCCAGATGTCTGAAATCCACTAGGAGGAGCCATTTTTTTATTGGCTTGAAATAAGGAGGCACTTGCTTACGTACTGCCATGACCTTGGCGGGTCCCTGCTGTCATCCTCTCCACGTACAATCATCTCCTGATTGTGTACGCGTCAACTTGCTACACCCACAAGTCAGCCCCTAAACCCGTGGAGGACAAATACAACCCATTTAAAAAAAATAACAGCCCATTCCATATGTTCAAATGGAAAGTTCAACATTCAGAGCAAAGTAACAGGTCTGATCCACATATAGAGTACTGAACTTCCGGGTTGACAACCATCATAGCCAGGTGAACTATCTACTCCCACTAATACTCTAGTAGCGTACAAGTACTAACTTAGTCTTAGCTAACTAGACGATGTCGGGCGCCATCTGTGGTACACGCTAAACACCGGCACTGGCATCCCGCGCCTCGCCTCGGACTTGCAAGAGGTGCGATAGGGCGCGTTGCTCGCGCGCGTTGGCCCTTTCCATGCCGGCATGGTCCACCGAAGCTTCGGCTTCCAAGCGGGAAACCCACTTGACCAGCTGGTAGTAAAGATCAGCGTCGCAAACGTGTGCGTGCCTGACAGCCTCCAAGGCTATTTGCCGGGTGCCGGCCTCCATGTAGTCGGCCCAGTTCCGGGCGCTCTGCTCGCGACTCAGAGCGTCGGTGCGCTGCTGCTCCATGTCCCGCTAGCGGCGCAAATCGGCGATACGCTGCTCCTCTGCCAGGCGGTCGCGCTCCAACAACTCCTACTCCTCCGCCATGCGGTCGCGCTCCAACAACTCCTCGATCTTCGCATTGCCATCTAAAGACAGATAGAATGCCTCCTCCCTCCGTCTGCCTTCCGGTGAAAACCGAACACTAGTTCCGACGGTGACCGCCTCCGGCGTCGCCTACCGCGGACGGGCGGGGGCATGGCGGATGTGGCGAGCGACGTCGGGACGGTGGGGGCTTATGAGGATATGGCGAGTTGGGTCACGGTGGCACCGAAGAAGGCCAGGAAACAATACTTATAGGGGGAAGGTAGCGCGACGGTCATCGGAATTCAATGCATAATGGCTTAGCGCGCCTGTTTGCCGTGGAAAACTAGAGAAACTGAAATTATGACTGTGTCGTCCCATCCCGTCTGGGTCGCACGGCGGCATGGCGGTCAAACGAGTGCACTCGAATCATCTCCCTCCTTGTCAATAATGATTCCACGGATCTAAAAAGCCCGCAACAATTAAAGCGTATCTTTTTTGCATCAGTTAGCTGCCTTAATTACGGTCGGCTGCATGCAGGCACTTAGAATCGCTCACAGGCAATATGCGAAGCAGCATGCAACGAGTCGCAGTCGAGGGCACACATGCAGCCACTTAAATCGCTGGAATTAATTAGGCTTAAACTTCTGCATGCCATTAATTATTGGCATGCCTTTGTCTTGCTGCTTTGCTCACGGGACTAATAAACCCGGACAGAGGGAGTACCTTGGTTGGTGAGAGGTTTGAGTTAAGCCCTGCATACTGGAAAGGAGGTACTAGTACGTGCGTGATCCGCTATTTATTCGTGTAGGATTGAGTAGGTCGTTTCTTGAATTGAGCCCTGCTAACCGGAAAGGAGGTAGTACGTGCGTGATCTGCTATTTATCCGTGTAGGATCGATAGTGTAGCTTGTCAGTTTCTTCAGAGGTAGGCATTTTTATCCGTGTAGGATCGATAGTGTAGCTTGTCAGTTTCTTCAGAGGTAGGCATTTTATTCAAAAAACTGCCACTTCACATCTTGCATCGCAAATAAAACTGCCAGGAGCGCATTTGTAGGCTAGCTAGTGATCGATCAGTAACTTGTAAACACTGAGCAAACATAAATATGTAACTGTTAATGCATCTCAATGATTCACAGATCATATACAAATATGTAGCTCCAAAAGCAAAGATCATCCACTTCGGATCTTGCATCGCAACTAAAATTAACTAGTACGATTCCCATACATATGATCAACATGTTAATGCATCTCAATGATTCACAGATCATATACAAATATGTTGCTCCAAAAGCAAAGATCTAGAAAAACATCTGTTCTTCCTACTAACATGGATGCTTCTCTTGGCCAACATTCAGTACAGACTGAAAGACAAATTTGTTTGTGAAGTCTACAATTCCTCTTGCAAACGTAAGTGGTTTCACCAACAGATGGAACCATGAGAATGAACCACACATGGTGGAGGAACATCCACTGCAATATGATTTGGTCTTCTCTCGATCACACCGCGAGACTATTTTCGGAATACAAACTTTAACGTAGGCAAAATGATGCCCATTGTATAATCAGACCAAAGCAATGAAGCACCTAGTGTTGGCCAGTAAATAGTACATTACTACTTTTCTGCAGTCCATGAAGTGACTATCCAATCTTTGTGTCTATTTTCAAAAGGCACTGCATGCAGTGATTATACTATTCTCTTGTGCCGTTCAACCAAAATTGCGAACACTTTGTTTGTTTGCCAAATAGCAACGGGCAGACATCTCCAATGTAGGTCCACCCTGCCAATTAATTCACATGCAAACCACTAGTATTACTATCTAATGACAGTACAAAAAGAGTAGCAAGATAGTAGCAAACCATGTACCTTCGTAATGAACAGCTCATAGTGCCACCAATTGGATATAAAGGTTTGAAAAAAAAACATGCTCCTAATGTTGAACCAGTTGGACTTTTTGTGCAGTTCCACTAAAATCGAGCATCCCTGTTTGCATAGATATTGAAAGTGTGATTACTATAAAAGTGGCACTAGTTGAAGCATAGACTCACAAATATAAGCATTCCAATTTCTTAATGGGAAAAGGTAGCAAGACTGTTTCTAACCACCTGTTTGAAGGAATAAATAAAGCAACAACGGCTGATGTCAGGAAGGCATACATAGTTTTTTCTGAAAAACTGAGCCATTCCTGACCTTTCCTCTTCTTTTAAGCAAATTTTGTGCAGTTCTACTAAAATAAAATGCCATCACCGCCTTGAGAATTCAGTGACACTATACAAAAGGAAATGACTTAACTTTACATCATGATGTCAAGTATGTAGTCGACAGGCATTAGAGACAAACACACAGACCTCCTCCGATAACATAATGAACATTAATTTTAACAAATGTGTGACTAGCTTTACCGGGATAATTTGAGTGAACTCTACACCCTCTGTTACTTAATATAAGACGTTTTCGCGGTTCAATTTAAAGTTCCCAAACATCTAGTATTTAGAAAATAGGTAGTAGTTTTCTTGAGCACATATCTGGGAAAGCTTGCCCCACTTTATTTATGTCCATGCGCTAATGCAACACCATTCGAATACTACGAATATACACTAATCCAGTGGCTAGTGCAACGGTAGAGTAGTTAGCTTATTACATGGTACAGTACAATGGTTTTACTGAACAGATTTCAATAAACTCTAGCACTGGAAGGTTTCTATAAGAATTAACAATACAAAATGTAAAGGTAACAAGTTTCAGCATTGGTATACTAGCTGTGCATGAGCATTAAACCAAATACAAAAGTATGAAGGTAACTAGCATTATTAACTAATGACACTATAAAAAAATTGCAAACCATGTACCTCCAAGGTAAATATCATTTCGAACTCGGGGGGACCTTAAAAATTGCTATCCCAATCTTGATAATCGATCAAACATAAAAACTTGATCGAACGAATCAAGAGAACAGCCGGAGGAGGAGGTGCCTACTCTTGACCTTTCCTCTTGTCTTCATATTTGTCTGTGCAGTTTAACCAAAATAAAATGACATTAGCGCCTTGGCATTTTGGTGCCACTGTACAAAAAAATTAACTTATCTCATGAAAGTGAGGTATGTAATCTATAAGCATTAACAGTGCAAAAATCTGAAGGTAGTAACAAGTTTCATCGTTGGTATACTGGCTGTGCAACAGCATTAGAATGCCTTAGCTGAAAAATCTTTAATACATCCACAATCAACAGCTAACCCTGAAATAATCCAGTGACATTAAATGGCATTGCTTAAATTTATCGGTGGCATTAGACTGAGAGAGGCATTAGTTAAATGTGGCATCACTTTAGCAGTAGCATTGCTTGACTTGACTGCTGGCATTATACTAACAGCAAAAAAAGTGGCAATAAGAGCATAGGAGACCCATTCGTACAGTGGGTGCACCAGTATGATGTACCTCCATGGACGCGGAGTGGTGAGGGAGGTATGGTTTCCCAGAGCAACAAATATCCATGCAGCATATGTGGATTACGTCCCGTTTTTGTTCTCTTTAGCCACCTTTTCCCTATGTGAGGACAACAAACCAATCTACCTGGTCATTCTCTATTGCATTGTCATGCCTTTCTACCCTTCTTCAACCAAGAGACACGAGACTCGTTCCTTAGCTACTGATTTTCCCCTTTTCAGCCTAGATGCGGGTTTGATGCCTACTCTCTTGGAAAGTACAGTCTTCCTTCCTTTCCTTATTCAACCCAGACATGGATTAGTCTGCGTGAGGTAGGGTTTCCTTTAATAGTGCAAATTATGGTTTTCGTCTGCGTGGCCAGTAGAGCAGAGGATAGAAAATTGGGAAGATGGTGGAGTGGAAAAAGATCCACATGCAATGACGTGGCAGATGGGGCAATAGAACAAGGGTATTGTTCGAAAAGAGGTAGCATACCATTGGGTCGGCGGGAAGTGGCTTCGCTCGTGGTCGTCATCCTCCACACACACTACGACAGTGAGCTTGGGGATGGAGGCCTTCCCACACGGGCGCTAGGTCTGAGAGGACGGCCTTGTCGTCAGTGCGTGACCTCTCTCGCCGTCGACAAGTGCGTCAACGCTGCACGTCCTTTTCTTCCCCGGCGGATCTATGACCACCGGTGAGGAGGGAGAGAGGGGCCGTATTTTTTAGATGTGGAGAGAGGGTGGTATAGTGAGAAGCAAGTGGGCAGCCCTTGGCAAGAAAGTGCTGAAGCTCCAGCCTATATACCTTCTTATACTACTAGTACTGGAGGTGGAGTAGTGGTAGAGTAGTTTATATTTTCTCTGCGTACAGTACTAGTTAGTCTTGCTTCAAAACTGAACGACACACCATTAAAAAAATAAAGGTCGATAACTAATGCGGCACCTCGGGCCAACGCGGCCAGATCGCATTTTGCATGAGAAATTACACACCATGTTTCATTGACATGTGGTCTCGTTCCAACATATCAGTGAGACGACAGCGAGTAGTAGGAGTATTTCCGAACGGACATGTAGGCCGGGGCGCCTCTTCGTGAACTGTGGCAAACTGGCAACCGTCCACCAACTCTTCGCCTTTCCCTCTCAATTTGGAACTGCTGTCGCACGCTCTTCCTCTCCCTCCTCCATTTTCCTTTAGCCCTTCACCCTTTGTTTTGCCATTGTTCGATCGTCATCTCCATGGAGGGAAAAGGCCGGAAATGACCCTGTTATTCTTGCCCCGATCTAAAAGATGACGTGGTGGAGGAACTCATTGATCGGTGCGACATCATCACCTCGGCTAGCATGGCAGGTTCGTTCAAGCCCATTCTCGACTCAACTAATAACATCATTACAAGGAACCCAAGAGTCAAGGAGCGGTTTGATCTCCCCTATCTTCTTCGCCGTGACCCTGATGACTGGTGCCGGCATGACGGAGGCCTCGCCCTGTGCAAGTTGATGCCGCTTGATAATGATACCTATGATGTTAAGATGCCATCGCTTGAGGGCAAGGCTTGGGAAGGCGCAAATGGATATTGGGTTGTTTACATTGGGTCCAACTGCGAGTGGGAACTTGTGAATGTGTACAATCGTGACCGGGTTCCACTTCCAAAAATCTCAGCAGACTACCCAGAGGTTGAGCTTACCGGTATTGTACGCACGTTCAAATACGATCATGGTGACTATCTTCTACGGAAGATAGAAATTTGTCGAGTTCCCAACCGCTCTTGGAATTACAACAGCTATGAAGTTGTTGCTATCTTCGACAAGCTTGTTGCCATCCTTGGTGGTTTGACTCGATGGATATTGCTCAAAAATCAGTTTCTGTACACAGATGAGTACTTTGATGTAATTCAATACGAGGGCCTTGTGCTTGCTACCACCACTCGTGGCACTGTTTTTGCATGGCATCCTCGTAGTTTCGGTACGTTTGTCTTCCACAGTAATTATAATTGTTTCATCCACATGCATGCGGGTTAGCAAGTTTCCCTTTACAAATTAACCTTCTTCTTGTGTTTCCAAGGTCCTGTGAACATTCCACCACCTATACTTGAAAAAATTTATAACCAAGGGAGAGATGACGATGGTGATGATCACGAGCATGAGGACGAGCAGCGCCCATATACTCTTTGGCGCCTGGTAACTAATTCCGATGGATCACCTCTTCTTGTGTGTATACAGCCCATTGATGATGTTACTGCTAAGAAAGCAGGTGTAGTCTCCCATGGTCGCACTCTCCGAACCTATTCCAACACCCGTTGCATGGTATTCGGGATGGATACTAGTGTGCTGGCGCCAACTCCTTCTCCCTGGTACAGAATTGATAGTCTTGGAGAAAACTCGCTCTTCCTTGGACAAAACTAACCAATGATGGTGAAAGGCGATCCAACTGCTGTTGACACAACGTTACTACCATTTATGAGAAGCAACTGTGTCTATACCTCGGACATTTGGGTGGTTCCCTACCCTGGTACTGATATAGTAGGCCTCTTCAGCCTGGATGATCAGTCCTGCATTGGTCTCCAGATCGACAATGGATGGCCCGTCCCAGAGAATCACTTGTGGTTCAAAGCAAGCGTTTCCAACGCCGAGGAATGGTTGAGTTGAAGTTCATTTCATTGCTTGTTATTTGTTGTGTGCTGAAAACTTTAGTATTTATAATGTATCCTCATTGTCGATGTGGGTTGATGACCTGTTGTATGTAATAAAATGATATGCCTGTGATAAACTTACTAAATTTATGAATGGCTTTCGAGTCGCTTCTCTGAGTGAGTGGTGCGACGAGGCAAAAAATATTTTCCGAATACATAATTGTACGTGCATTGCAATAGGTTATCGGATGAGGCCAATCAACAATAGTAGTACACTCTTTGTACTAGCTTCACATGCTTTGCGCGTCGGGCGGGTGTTTTTACTGTAGCCATATGTTAATGTGTTCGTTGTACGTAACCAGCACCTCGAATCCCCGATACTAGTACTATATAGTAGGAGTAAGTAGTAGGAGTAGTAGGGTGGCATGGGCCAGAACAAGCATTCATGTCCAGGAGAACATCACACGCCACCACCACGACATCCATCTGACACCATATTATTTCTTGGAGTCCATGCTAAAGCAATCTCTTCAACCTCGTCGTTTCTCTAACTTCGGCCATTGCGCGGCGGGCAACGTGGCGGTTTCCCGATAGTCGGTTTCCTCAACTGCGGTCCCACTTGTAAGGCCAACTCCAACGCACGACCCCAAACGGACCTCCGTTTTGCACGAACTCCAACAATAATTTTGAATAGAAAAGCAAGACCAAAGAAAACAAGAACCACAAGAATACATTTTACTACTCATGTAAGTTGGATTAGTGCCTTCTCGATGCATTCATTGTTGATCTGTGGAGGCTCGATCTTGCGTGCTTCTTTCTTCTTCGAGTGTAAAGAAGTAGACGTTGCTTCCTCACATCTAGTCTCATGTCTAGCCTCTATTCTAGTAGGAGTATCAACAAGTGCACTAATCTCATCTCTAGCCTCTGTGCTAGCTAAAAGTGATAGAACATCTACTAAATTGCGCTCTATCAATATATGGATGTACTCTTCTTCCCAATACAAAAACTTGCATCCATTCTACTCCCTTCGTTCACAATACATGCCTTCTATTTGTCAAAATATATATGTATCTAGACATGTTTTAGTATATAGGTACATCCATTTTTGGACAAATGGAAGTCAAGTATTTTGGAACGAAGGGAGTACACAATAAATTTTTTAAGTTAGCACAACTAGCCTAATCCGAGAGCACAACCGAAGATTTTGTCGGGTTGTTCCTCCTTTTGTCGACACGTGGGACATCCAGCATCCAGGTCGTGTCATGAAAGAAAATAGAGTGGTAGTTGAAGCCACGAGATGTGCATCTTGGGTTAAACTGTAAATAGAAACTTACTACTCTTGAGTAACTCCAAAAGCGGCCACCGAAGATCTTTATTGGATTTGTTTTTCATCACGAGCACGTCGAGGTGAAAGATGTGCAGGTTCAGTGGGTCTGCTTGCGTTTTCACTGACATGTGGGACCGCATGTGAGCAAACAGACGATGGTCTCCACGCGTCCGCTGGCTGGCTGAGAAGAGAGATAGAGGAGGGATGAGCACGGACTGCAGGAAATTTGTTCTACGTACCTCGATATAGGCTCGATATAGTGGGGTGGCATGGGCCATAACTAGCATTCACGTCTAGCAGTACGGCACACGCCACCCAGACAAGTCCCATCTGACACCAATTTTCTTGGAGTCCATGCCACATCCATCTCTTCTCCCTCCTGTTTTCTCAGCCATCAAGAAGTGGGCGGGGTGGGGGTTTGCCGATAGTCCATTTGCTCAACTGCGGTCCCACTTGTAAGTGAAAATGCAACACCGCACGCATTCCCGCTTGAGCGGCATGCCGGACCAACCGTGTGGGGGTGCGACGCGAACACGACAGGCTTTTCCTTTTGACCTCGTAACTTGTAAAATTTGGTTCTGCTCCATGGCACGACCGATAGATAGAAAATAACGATTTTCCCTAGAGTAATGAGAAGTTTGGTTCTGGCGCCGTTCATGCATGGAGTACGTACGAAAATTATGAAGTTGATGCGAAAGGTAAGATAATTACTGTAGTATCATATACTACTACATGGATTTGACAGAAAGATAAAAATACATACGGATCCATCAACGACATCCTCACGCCTAGTGCGCCGGGTCACCAACCGACGTGTGAGGAGCAGCGGCGTTGGCGGTGAGCTCAACGTGTTTCTGAACAGTGCCGTCCAAGGTTGCCCTGCGGTCCAAGAAGGCCAGCGTCCTATCGTTCTCCTCTTGCATGTAGTAGTCCTTGTGGATGATTTGCGGGTAGACGTGGGTGATTATGTCGATGGTGTCTTGCTGCGCCAGGCGCTGCGTGGCGAGCGCGACCTCGAGCTGGACATTCTCCGGCACGACGGCGGGTAGTCACAGGGCCACCAGTGCGTCGAAGAGGTTGTCACCATAGTGGCCGTTGAGGGTGGCGGGCATCGCAGAGCCTAGGCGTGTCGGCTGGAGGGTTACGTCAAAGTCGTCCGCGAGCTTCTTGATGATGGTGAACTTGTCGAGGAAACCGACGAGAACCTCGTCGAACAAGGAGACAAAGCTGTCGTCCAAGAAGCCTCTCGCCCTGGCGGCCTCAAGCAATACTACCTGGAGACGTTCCTCGGTGCCGGGCCGCAGGCCGGCGTCGTGGACCATCTGGCACAGCTGGATGATGCTCGCGCTCATCGCCTCCATGGATCTAGCTTAGCTTCTAGTCAACTGATCTTGCTATTCGAGTGATCACTCTTGCCCTTGGTTAGCGTGCGTAGGTGCGTAGGATTTCGTACTAATCCTCGGACCTCTACTGCACCTGCCTTTGGCTGTATGATAGGTGGGCCAGCCACCCCCTGGGCCCACATGTCATTCACCTAAAGGCAGTTGCCGTAAGTCAATGAAGCTGCGTCCCCCTCCGTGCCGGTGCAGTATAGTCATCTTACCGGACCTCTAGTTGGGGCCAAACGAGAGAAGTTTGATGTTTACTGGTTTATTGGTCCCCTTTGCATTTTGCGCCAAGTTTTGACCTTTGATTTAACTAAAATGTTAATGCATGTAAACAAAAAAGTTGTGTAAGTCACCTTATGAAAACCAAATAATCCCAAAACACTTAGGCATGGTGCATTAACTCCCTCCTTGTTTCTTATTTCATGACATATCATCCAATGAGAGATGTGGGCGGTGCATGCTTTCAATGACTTGAGACTACCAAACATGACATGCAGTGTTTAGTTCATTGCATGTAATCCTATTAGTACTCTAGTTAGCAAAAAAACATTAAGTTCTCTCGCCGATAGGAATAAAACACCATGTATTTATTTACAGAGGGAGTAGTACATTTTTTGTGACATGCATTACTAGATATTGCTAGTCAAATACTAAAATCCAGATGGACGTGGTAGTACTCCTAAATCCAGATGGTGGTGCTACTAGTACTAGTAGTAGTACTACCAATGTAGTAGTAGGAGTACTAGCACTGTACTACCCGTTGGTCAAATTATTACGTGCTGCTCCTCACAGTGAAGTGACAAGACCCTGCGCCGGAGATGACACCTGAGTATAGGCGCCCTGTTCGGCATGCCATAGTCATCCTCACCGTCTGCAGTCACTATCATCATGGCTGTAGAGCTAGCCTGCTTACAACTAGCCCTGTTGGACATAATTTCCTGTGCGTAGATGCCCGTGCATTGCACGGAACACCAAGATTGGGGGTGGACGGCTCCGGCAGCGGCTATCGCACCAGATATTTCCACGGCCTTCTAGATGTGGTGGGGAGGAGATAAGGCTAATTGTGAGAGACAAGAAGTTGTTTGTAAATAGGGAACAAGTGCGGGCATCTTTTTGCAAAAATGGAGAAGCTTGGTTTGTATGCGTCAGATCTAGATCCGACGGCTATTGGTGAAAGATGGGAGGCACAACATCATCACCAACTCAGGACCTGTTTGATTCACAGGATTTTGAAAACGCAGGAATAGGACACGGCAATATTACAAGTATCAAACTGATATTACAATGTTAGGAGTAATGCTACACCTACGAAGAGGGAATTACTAGGAAGTTTATGTAAGAACTTTCGTTACTTTAGGTGGATGCAGCATTATCGTACAAACTAAAATCCACCGCCTTGACAAGTCACTAATGGGCAAATAAGTTTTCAAGTCTCTGGCCACTTGATCTTTCAAAACCAAATTCAGCTTCTGCGGAGACTTTGTCATTTAGGCTTAGACGCTTGCGGTGATCAGCACACCATTCATTGTTGCGCCAGAGAACGCCAAACCTCATTACCTTGAGCACACTTGCCTCCAGAAGAAAGAACCTGGCCAATTTAATCTCAGATGTGCTGCCTCGGTAGTCGATCAAATCAATTTCTGTAAGATGGAGATCAAGGCATTCGATGAGATTGTTATAGTGCAGCACATTTTTCACTTTCGGGTCTTTTTTTATCTGCAAAAGAAGAGAACATATTAGAGCAGCTGGCTACATAAGATTGCCATGTCATCAAGAGGTACCAATATCATTCACTCATATGATAGGGTTGACTGGCTAGTGATATTTTTTCACTCTCTCTCTCTCTCTCTCTTTCTGTTTCCTCTTATTTAACTAGGAGCACGTGAAGAGCTTGGGCATTTGTTGCCTTCCACTATGTGGCCGATGCCATATGTCGCAAAAGTATGCCACATAATACGCATCGATGTCAAATCAAAAGATTTTGGCACCGCTCTCGCGATGTGAGAGAGTTGGCACCGCTATGCACACAGACCCACAAGTATAAACAAATCAATCAAACCAACTACACCAGCCTCTCACTCTCCCAAACAAGTGTTTTTTTATTGCCTCAGTCCTCTCTCTCTCCCACACAATGTTTTTTCATTGCGTGAGTTAATTTGGCACCGGAGCAAAGTAGGTGATCCAGATTGGGGCACCAGGTGAGCAATGGAGGGGCATCGGTGCCAAATGCATCACAAGTGAATTTGGCACATGTTTTGGCCTACATAGCCCACTTTTGTACTCCCTCCGTCCCAAAAATCTTGTCTTAAATTTGTATAAATACGGATGTATCTAGTTACATTTTAGTGTTAGATACATCCATATATAAACAAATGTAAGGCAAGAATTTTGGGACGGAGGGAATACTACCTCGTATTTAGTATAAAATTTTGACATAGATTTACCTAAGAAAATGCCAATGCATGTCACTAAAAATTACACCATTTGAAATTGTGTTCAAATACAAATCCAACGATATAGTTCTTAGTGGCATGCATTAACATTTTGTCAGTTAAATCTATGGTCAAATTTTGATACTAAAAAATTGGAAGAGTTAACCAGGACGGAGGTAGTACTTGCTCTTAGGGTAACCATAGAGTTACTGGAGTAGTCTAAGTTACTTTCCACTATGACTAGCCTAGGCTACTATAGTAGTACAACATAAAAACGATACAGCTGATCATGTGAGAAAAAATACTAAAAACATTTCTTTCGGTGCAGTGCATAGATGCAGTTTTGAACACTACACTTGTCATTGTAATTTGGGAAAATTACAAAAAATAGAGCTATGTTGTGATTACCGTTTACTTATAGGAAAGAAGTTTCACCTCGATGAGTAGCTTCTCCGTGCACGGAAAGCATGTAAGGAATCCAAAAACTTGATCCAGATTGGGGTCGATAGATTTTAGTGCTAAGATCTTCACTGTGCGCATGGACTGGGTCAAGCATGTGGGAATCATTTTCTGGAAGACGATCATAAATACATCAAGAAGAAATTTAAAAATGTGAATTTCAAGAAGGCGGAGAAGAAGATGAGTGTTGTACCTAAACGATTACGGATCCAATAAAGAGTTCGGAGAATTTGGCAGACTAGTACACCAACGCTGTCAATTTCGGCACATCAATGACCCTGATTTTTGTTGGACCTTCTAGATCCGATACAAGCTATCTCTCAAGGAAAGGCGCATTCTCAATGACCATAATGTGGAATAGCTGGAGTGATCTCTTCCCAATTGATGTCTTGTTGCGGGGCCAGCAAGACACATAAATCCATCAGAGATTCGTCGAGGCAATGTGGAGGCTAATGAACCCGTGGATCTTCTCAAGACGAAGGTACTCAAGCGCAGTACACCTGCGGAGCAGGTGCTCCATAGCCTTCTTCGAGATGACATAGTCGAAGAGGTTGAGCTGCTTAAGTTGAGGGAGAAGAAGGCCGGGCGCAACATTAATCTGGGGAAGATAGTAGGAGCTAAAGCTGGCGCGAGGCAGCGTTGGCGTGAGGCGGAGCGCTGATGGCGGCAGAGAGCGACATCCTCTAGCTTCAAAGCTGAGCTCCTCGAGCTGATCTAGGGCGGGGGATAAGAACCACTCGTCGAACTTGGGTTGGACCTTGCAGTTGGTACTGAACATGCGGATGTCAAGGCGTCTGGCTGGCCTAGGGTGCGATGAAAGGATCTTGGAGACTGCGGCCATGCGTTTGCAATCCCCGTCGTAGAGGCAATTGTCGATAGTGAGGTTGAGGGGGACGCAGCGCCAGAGGGGGACGCAGCGCCAGAGGGGGCGCCACCGCCGGGTGAGTAGGACGGTCTGCACGGCAGATTTGGTTGGGAGGAGGCTGATGATGACGAGCATCATATCATCGGGGAGGCTGCTGATGAAGTCCAGGCTCGTTGGATGCAGTTTTGGCTCGAGCCGCCTCCGCTTGTTGGCTGCCTCGCTGTCCATCTCAACCGGCGGCGACGCCGGTGTACACGTGTGCTGGTGTGTGTTGTGTTCTGGGTGTGCGCGAGTGCGTCCTTCTGTGCATGCCGCTGCGCAGTGGTGAATTGTGCGCAAGTGCGTCCTTCGCGTGCAAGAAGTTTGTCCTCAATGCGCCCTCAATTTACTAGCGTGCGGGGTGCTACCCCGAGTGGTTTCAACATTGTTTACTTCACCACGTGTCAGATGGGCCTCTAGTTTACTTATTTTCACCCACTGCCACATGGGCCAGCACACGAAGATACAGAACACGAGCTGACAAGGCAGCATGTGGATTGGTTGACCGGTCAACTAAACAATATACGGAGCTATATGCTGACACAGTGAGCATATAATTCATCGGTATAGAGAGTTCGACTGAGAGGGGAGGCCCGTGAGAGAGAGCAGAGAAAGAGAGAGAGAGAGAGAGAGAGAGTGAAAGAAAGAGCTACTTCCTCCGCTCGATAATGTAGTTCCAACATTTTTTTAAGTCAAACTTTTGAAACTTTGACCAAGTTTATAAAGAAATTACATATATCTACAATACCAAAGATAAATGATAGTATGAAGTAAGTACATATTGTGATGAATCTAATGATCATTCCAGATGTAAATGTTTTTCTCCACATATACCTGGTCAAACTTTTCTGAGGTTTGACTTTTCAAAACATCCAAATGCTTATGGACATGACAGTGTCCCTAACTAGAGAGAGAGAGAGAGAGAGAGAGAGTGAGTGAGTGAAAAAAAGTGTGTGTGCGTGTGTGAAAGAGACATGGACAACACACGATAAAAGTAGAGAAAAAGCATGCATGTCTTATGCAA
This sequence comes from Triticum dicoccoides, assembly GCF_002162155.2. Taxonomy (NCBI): domain Eukaryota; kingdom Viridiplantae; phylum Streptophyta; class Magnoliopsida; order Poales; family Poaceae; genus Triticum; species Triticum dicoccoides. The sequence continues at coordinate 411,982,827 of NC_041393.1, forward strand.
ACATATCACACATGGATCTTCAACAATGGAGGCAAGGTGAGGAGATAGTGTGTGCTTGTTTGGAACCGAGAGAGCAAGACCCCTAGCACGTGGCCAAGAGGGGTCTGACAAACAAGGGAGAGAGGTCGAGAGAGACGTACGAAGAAAATGCAGACATGGGGAGGAGAGAGTGTATGTTTGTCATAGTGAGATCCCCTGGAGATCGTGATGAGACTACATGGGTGGGAGATCGAGTGACAAGGCGTGTGCGCGATAGAAGATGCCCCGAGAGATATCAAGATAGACGTATGGATGGAAGGAGACAATATGTGTGTTCCTGATGGCTAGTAAGAGATAATCATACTTAGGAGGGGGGGAGTGCTTGCGCCTATGATGGAGTGAGGGATTATGGTACTTAGGGGGGTGCGTGTCACATGGAGAGAGAACAAGGGCGGATAGTGTTCGATGGGTCTATATGTACAACGCGAGCGAGACGTGTGTATGTGTGAACTAGGGAGATATAAGGCCAGTTTGGCTTGCGTCCTAAGCATCTTTTGCCTGGCCTGGGGTTGTGGCTGGATTTCATGCATGCTTGTTTGGTTGCTACCCTGTGAAAAAGAAAGCCCGCCTGGCCTGGGTTCCCTTGCACTTCAATTAGCCTGGCTGAACTCCAGACACTGCAAGTAGCCTGGCCCAGGCGACCGATTTCGAATGCCTGGCCGTGCCTGGTCGTGCGGCCACGAGGCTAACAGCAAAATGGATGAATATTAGCATTAAATAATTGATGCATGGATTGATTGATGGGACGTTGATGCTTTGCCTGGCCCAGAGATGAACCAAATGCTTCAGCACTACACAAGCCTGGCCAGGCAGAAATATTTTACATCTCACGTCCACACCAGGTAGTACCGGCCATCAAGGCATGAGGGTCAGGTCACGAACCAAACTGACCAATAAATTTGAGAGAGATTGAGGAGCCCCGATAAGGCTGAGTGGTGCGTCAGATAGCTGAGAGGGGGAAAGAGATATTCCATCCGCTCGATAATGCAGTGCATGTAAATTTTATAGAAGTCAAACTTTGGAAACTTTGATCAGGTTTACGCAAATGTTATTTATATCTACAATACCAAAGATACATCATACAAAACTACATCTCATGGTGAATCTAATGGTATATGTTTGCCGTACTAGATGTAATTCTTTTTCTCCACGTACATGGTCAAACTTTGTGATGTTTGACTTTTCAATAAATCTATATGCTATGGACCGAGGAGAGTGCCTTAGTCGAGACAGATCAAGTGTGTGTGAAGGCGAATGAGTAAGTGTGCAGAAAGACTATGTGTGTGAAAGAGAAAGTGACAACAAACGATAAATTAGAGAGAGAGTGTGTTTTTTCGTTTTTTATGCGAACATATCACGCATGCATCTCTAAGATGGAAAAGTGAGGCGAGGAGATATACGAAGATAGCTAGTGTGTGATTATTTGCAACGGAGAGAGACACCCCTGTAGCACATGTCCAATAGAGGTCTGGCCAACAAGAAAAAAGGTCGAGAGGGACACATGGATGGCATGGACGCATGGGGAGGGAGAGAGGGTGTGTTTGTGATAGAGGGATCCCCTCGAGATTATGAGGGGACTATATGGGTGGGAGATCGAGGGAGTGCGTGCACGATAGAAAGATGCCCCGAGAGAAATTGAGATAAACCATGCACATGTTTGTGATGGAGACTAAGATTAGCTAGTCATATACCTATAGGAGGGACTGCGTGTGCCTACAATTGAGTGAGAGACCATCATACTTGGCTAGCTGGGCAAGAGATTGTGTGTGTGAGATGGAGAGAGATCGAGGGAGAGAGATAGAGTTTTAGATGGGCCTATCGAGTGCGAGTGAGATATGCATGTGTATGTGTGACCCAGGTGGATGGAGAGTTTGAGAGAGGGGGGAAGAGCTCCGAGACGACATAGTGGTGCGTGAGAGAGTTACAGGCAAAGAGCCAAGGAATTTGTGTGGATACGATGAGTGTACCCAAGATATCTAGCTTGGACTAGCTAGAGTATCATACATAGTGTGCGAGAGAGACCTATAGATGGTGTATATATGCATGCGAACTAGAAAGACCCCCCCCCCCACACACACACAAAGAGAGAGAGATGGAGAAAAAGGGAGAGGGACCAACAAGGTTTTTGTGTTGGATGTGTGCGACAGAATTGAAGATTGTCGGAGAGAGAGAGATAGATAGAGAGAGAGAGAGAGAGAGAGAGAACAAGAGTCCAGGAGAGGGGGAGGTCGCGTTTTATGCATCAAAGACTAATATAAACCATGTTTCGATATAAACTTGCATTCAAATATTTAAATTGGAGAACATGTTGTCTGCAATCCACACATGAACAGATATATGTGTGTATCAAACAAGTTCATTAATTTGACTTTCAACATGTTCATGGAGTACTATAATACTGTACAACATCCTACTCGATTGAGGTGTTCAATTTTGGATTTAGTTCACTATTTTGACCTACTGAACGAGCTATTTCATTGAATCGAGATATTTCATTTTGGGTTTGATTCGCATTTTTGAGTGGGTCAACTATTTCCATATAGTAAATCGCTAGCAATGAGCATGTAAAAACACATTACTCCCGAGCATCATCTCTCCATCTAAAAAAGAAGTGGCAAACTAATATTTCAAAATTTGATTCGAATCGACTTGGTAAGGTAGACATGGATGCTCGTTCTCCCAAAATTTGAACGAACCATTAAACATCCTCTCTGCTAGGTGGAATTCGCCCGAGCAAATAAATGGGAGACGGGAAATTACCGTCCTATGTGGGACACACATCAATTGGCCCGTTGTACATCGAGGGTAGGTTCATAACTTCATCCAAGCGCGCCTTCTCCTCGGTCGAAATGACATGTGCCGAATAATTCATAAACCATGGTCGGCAAAACACGCTGTCCTTGCCCGAAATAGCTCGCGCCCACTATTTCAAAACACACTCTCCTCGCCCGAAATCGCTCGCGCCCACTATAGTTCAAAACACGCCCTCCTCACTCGAAATCGCTCCCGCCCACTATTTGGGGAGAAGCAAAGTTACTCTACTATCCCCGACCCTCAGTACACAAACCCTAGACGAGAAGCCTATAGGCAAGGGTAGAACTGTAACTCCCCCTCACATTTCAGACAAATGCGTCTGTAAGACATGGTTCCACGCTTCCACTCCCCTCCCAATTCCCCCCGGCCCCCGCCCCCCGCCGGCCCCCATTCATACCTCGTGGGCGCCAAATCACCTTCTCCCTGGGAAGCTCCCTTCTCCCGAGCCGCGAAACCTCAGCCCCACCTCCATAGCGCCCCCACCGCACCAATTTCACACCTGCCCTCCTCCCTAATGCCGGAGACGCTGTCCATTTGCCGTCATGCACTGGGCCGTGTGCCTCTTACTCCATGCTGCTGGTGCTGCCTCGATGATGGCCGCGTGAACCGTACCGGAGCCGATTCACCCCCGCCATTGTTCACGGCGCCGAAGTAGCTCCAACTTCGGATCCATCCAGAATCCTGGCGCTGCTTCCATGTAGCCGTCGACCGTCGCGACATCGCTCTTTCCCTGCCGCCGGTCGCCACCGCAACCGCGCCGGCCTCACCGACTCGGCAGCTGGACCCGCCTATTTCACCATGCCGCCAGATAAGTCGCACCCTCATCTCAAATCACTTTATTTAGGCGTCAGTTGTCTGAATTTTTATTCTGGGCCAATCGATTCCCAATGGGAAGCAGCACCCCTCGAGGCGGCGGAGCTCCTAGGCTCCCGGTTGGCTGGTGTCTAACGTAAGGGTGTGGGGCCGCAAGTTCGTCGCGGAAGCAGCGCTTAGATGGCTATCTTTTAGAGTTGCGTGGGTTGAAGGTACTACTGCCGCCGGATCTGGATGACGGGAGTCTTTGTGGATTGGCCCGGGGGCGGTGCAACCACGGCAGTACGATGGGGCGAGGAGCGGGGTTCTGGACGGGGCCACGGACGGTGGAGGCAGGCTGCTCTACCATTGGTCGCTGGATCTTCGGGGAAGATTCCGAACAGTGTCAGCCGGGAGGCACAAGACGGCCATCAAGCCATCCGGCGTAGATCGGACAGTACCAAAATAAAACAAAATCGTGTGACCCCAATTTAGTCTTCAGTCAACACACGTGTGACCACTCTCGTACCTTGTTGTTAATCTCTTAGTGTATTTCTTCAGATCAAAGAGATATGTCGTTCTTAACATTATGTGTTATCTGCATCTTCAGACACACCGTCTTCCGACTCACCGCAGCTGCTCCAACAAGGGAAGCATACACCAGAAGGGAGCTATAGTCCCCACTCAATAGTTCCCTGCATCGAATGCGCGTGCCCGACATGGACAGCCACGACAACTGCAGGGCCCTCGACAAGTCAGCACATGATGCTCACTCCTATGGATGGTAGCCAGATAGGTTGTACCCTCATCTTACTTGTGTGCAACATTTCACTGTATATTCATGCGGATCTCTTACGGGTCTTGTTCGGGAGTTCACGCTGTTCCATAGTTCAGCTAGGATACTTGTTCTTTAGGTAACGTTGTTCCATAGTTATCATCCATCAACCAATGCTATCCCACAGGCTGTTGATTATAGTATTATACCACTTCTAGTATTACCTATGTTGTTCTTTAATACTTTTGTGTGCCATCTAGTTAATCTCGAGTACAAATGATACATATTCTGTAGCTTTCATCTGTGTTCTCCCTTTAGTTTATGAGACCTGTTGCTGCTAGTTAACCCCAGTCCTACTATTTATGTCGTCTCCTACAGGCACTCATTACATAAATCTAACTACTAGTTGTCTTCCATGCATGTCAGATATAATTGCACGCACTGATATATCCACAAGAACCTCACGGAGCAATGTAAAGGCCAATAAACTTGATGTCAATGATATCCAATATGATGGAACATGTAAAGGTAGTTCTTCAGAAGACTTGCAGAAAGATGATGAATCCTCTTCACCCCACAAGGTCCTTGCTCTAACTTGGCCTGTGATATGGGTACAACATGCATATAATGTCCTGGAGTGTATCTACTCTGTTGCAATGCCATGTGCTTAGCATGCTGATCATGCATGTAAATATGTCATGCCTTCCTATTTTTTAGTACCTATTCCATTCATGATAACATGTTTTTAGATTCAAGTACTGTCATTCTACTCTATCACAATGCCATCTGCTTAATTTGGACATCATGCTTCTGAATATCTTATGCATTGTTATTCATCAGTATGTACTTCATCTGTCTGTCATACCATGTTTTTTTACATTGAAGTGCTGTTCTAGTGCTCTATTGCAATGCCATCTTATTTTCCCAATCATACACGTGTATGTTGCCTTAGTTATTTCTGTACGTATTATGCTAGCATATAGTTTTACATTCAACTAGTGTTTTTTTGCTGTGTTGTCCTGTCGTATCCCTAGCTCTTACACCATACTCCCCCCGTCCGGATTACATGTTGCCAAAATGGATAAAAAAGGATGTATCTAGAACTGAAATATGCCTAGACCCATCCATTGTTTCCGGATGGAGGGAATACATGTCAATATGCCATGCCTTTCTATTCTTCAGTACCTATTCCATCTCTCTGCTATCGCATGTTTTATAATTAAAGCACCATTCTTCTATACAAGGCATGCAAGGGGAAGAAGACTATGTTAGAATCTGAAGGGTTACAAACAAGGCCTTTGCAAAAGATCCAAATGCCAGGAGATAATAAACCAACTCCTGTTTTTATAGATACTGCTCCAGCACAGAGAAGCCCAACTCCTACTGATAATAAGCAGATTCCAGTGGCCAAAGAACTAGTCTGCTCCAGTCCAGCAAAAATATGTCAACTCAATTCTAAGAACCGTGTGCGTATCCTTGCATTATGAAATTTTATAGCATGCTGATCATATTTCCTACATGTTTCTTACCCATCTCTCTTTTAGAAAATAAGCTTAATAGATAGAAGAATTTCTCCAATGGTATCGTTTATGAGGAAAGATTCTTGCGGGAATTCTTTGTGCTCCAATGTAGATGTAAGTACCTATTGTATATCACTATATTTTTACATCAGCATGTATTTTGTTAATCGGCGTGAATCCAACCTTTATCTGATCTAAATTTAGTTGTAGCAAAATGTATGATTAAAGGCCAAAATGTTGATTTTTGTAAGGAAAATTGCCTGGTAGTTTTGCATCCTGAGCTTCATGAGTGTACTATCTCATATCAGTGGGTTTGAATACTTTGGTTCTGCAGTGGGTTTTTCAGTTTTATACTTTGTTGTCCTGTCGTATCCCTAACTCTTACATCATACTCCCTCCGTCCGGATTAAATGTCGCAGAAATGGATAAAACTGGATGTATTTAGAACTGAAATACGCCTAGACCCATCCATTTATTTCCGGATGGAGGGAATACATGTCAATATGTCATTCCTTTCTATTCTTCTATATAAGGCATGACATATTGACATGTATTCCCTCCATTCTGCTGTACCATGTTTTATAACTGAATCACCATTCTTCTATATAAGGCATGCAAGGGGAAGACGGCTATGTTAGAATCTAAAGGGTTACAAACCAGGTCTTTACAAAAGATCCAAACGCCAGGAGATAATAAACCAACTCCATTTTTCATAGATACTGCTCCAGCACAGAGAAACCCAACTCCCACTGATAATAAGCAGATTCCAGTGGCCAAAGAACTAGTCCGCACCAGTCCAGCAAAAGAATATCAAATCCATTCTAAGAAGCGTGTGCGTATCCTCACATCATGAAATTTTATAGCATTCTGATCATATTTTCTACATGTTTCTTACCCATCTATCTTTTAGAAAATAAGGTTAAACGATAGAAGACTTCCTCCATTGGGATCGTATTCGAGGAAAATATCTTGCGGGAATTCTCTGTGCTCCAATGCTGATGTAAGTACCTGTTGTATATCACTATATTTTTACATCAACATGTATTTTGTTAATCGGCGTGAATCTAACCTTTATCTGATCTAAAATTAGTTGTAGCAAAATGTTAAAGGCGCCAATGTTGATTTTTGTAAGGAAAACTGCCTGGTAGTTTTACATACTGAGCTGCATGAATGTACTATCTCATATGATGCACATTACTGAATTGTAGTGCTTCTCTGGTTGCCCATTCATTCATTGTGTCAATGTTGCTTTCATACTACCTTACCTAGCTAATGATAGCTGTGCCATATTGTGTTAATTTGGTGTAGGCTAGTTGCCCAAACGTTCGTTGTGTCAATGTTGCTTTCCTATTATCTGACTTGGCAAATGATAGCAATGCTAGTGTGTTAATTTTGTGCAGGCTACTGAAGATAAGAAGACAAACTCTGAAAACAGCAAGGCTACCCCATTGTTTCTTTCCAGTAAATCTAGGCCAGGTAATATGGCAATAACTCATGATTAATCTATTTGGTTCCCGTCCTAATTTATGTTATGATGCAGTGGTCGAGACACTCTCCACTATCAATAATACAAGCCTGCCAAAATCACCATCTGAATCTGTTCAGTATCCTCTGTCTCGAATGCAAAGGAATAAAAGTATGTTTCTGAACCAATTAATGGCTGAAGCAATGACGGAAATGGTGGATGAATCAGAGGTGCAGAGTCGTGCGACAAAACAACTGATCAATGTTTCCAGAGACAGTGTAGCAAAGCAACAAGAACTTGCCCACATGCTTATGGGCGTCATCTGTGTTGAGGTTGCAGATTGTGACGTTGTAGAAGGTTAGGTTCTTCTCATTTATTTGCACTGGCATCAATCTTTGATTGCCCAGTGGATGTAATTTCCTGTAATATATGCTGGATGTGCAACGTTATTCTTTGTATGTCGTACCTTTTCTTGATCGGTTTTGGTCCTATGCATAATTGCTCGTCGTAATGGGCTCAAATTATCTAATTTGGCCTAAAGACATGTACGAACTTTAGTGGGCCCATTAAGTTAATGGCCCGTTACTAGGCCGAAAGTTAATGGTCGGCCCTCTTACCTCCCGGGTCGTTAACTGGCCGACATCAAAGCGGGAAACAGGTGGCCCCAATTTACTTCACGGGCCGTTAACAGGCTGTTACTAAGTTTGGGCTACATATGGCCAACTATACTGTAGGCCTTTAGCAGGCCGAAAGAGACAGCAGGCTTGTACTGGACCATGAAGAGCATGGTCCGCTAAGAGGCCGAAAGTCAGGTTGTATTGTAAATGGCCCAACTGTGTTGTGGGCCTTTAGTAGGCCGAAAGAGAAACTGGGCTGGTATTGGACCATGAAGTGCATGGGCCGTTAAAGGTCCAAAACTAAGGTCCGACTACAAATGGCCCAACTCATTTATGGTCCAGTTATTAAACCAAGGTATCAATCCAATAGGAGAACTAAGAAACACTACGTAAATAATACCTGTACACAAAGAACAAATCCTCGCAACCCTATGCGTAAGAGGGGTTGTCAACCCTCCTCGGTAAAAAGATAGATCGTTTTATATGTGCTTGGATAAATAGATCTGAATAAAACACGAAATAAAAGGTGAAAGTAAAAAGTGCAGCAAAGTATTTTTTTTGAATATTAGATCTGAAAACAAATGCGATGAAAAATAGATCTAAAAGCATTGTCATAAAAGATAGACCCAGGGGCCGTAGATTTCACCAGTGGCTTCTCTCGAGAAAATAGCATACGATGGGTAAAAAAATAATTGTTGGCACACTAGTACATCGAGGTGCTATACAAATGGTTTTTAACCCCTTTCTGCGATGGCGTTCTGAACCGTCACCTAGTGAGTAACTGCGATAGAGGGTCCTTCCCACACGACCCAGAAACCGTCGGGGATATAACCTCCTGGCACACACGCTCGGCAAAATGAGGTTGTGTGTGACCGACGAGCGATCAAATACGGTTATACATACAGTAATGCTCAAAAAAAACTATTATACTGGCAAAATCGTTTCTGGTCGTAAGTACATCCCACACAGTCTGTTCTCGCTATACGTTTCCGTTTGTATATACATCCCACACAGTCGCTCCAAGGAAAACGTTTTCGTTCGCAGGTACATCACACACAATTTTCCCCGTTAAATCATTTGTGATAGCGTTGCCGTTGCACACGATATTAAAAAAATTATCGTTTGCGCTATTGAATGCATCACACACGGTGCGTAGAAGAAACTATGTGGCAAAGGCTGTCCATCACACATAGTTTTTATGTGGTAAAAGTTTGCGCAAGGTGGCCTAACGCAAATAGTTTTCAAGAGAATGTCGTGTGTGATTGTTCATTGATCCAACATGGTTTATTCCTAGAAACTGTGTGTGTTGCCGAAGGTCATCACCCACGGTATTTTCTCAATAACCGTTTGCAATGGCAAAACCCAATTAGCAGGCTAATTCGCCATTAGCAGGCTAATTACCCTATTATTAATAATCCATTTATTAATCTAATTGACATTCATATTAAGCAAATATATATTTCATTTCCATATTTAGGAAGCATGATTTCATAATTGAAATACATCAGAGTACAACATGATACAGCTTCAACCCTCAGCTACCCCAATACACAACTGCACCAGCACCAAGTTTCACATGCAACATGTTGAACCTTTCGAAATTAGCATCATAGATGGTACATAGACAAATGCATCTCATCTGGAAAACTACTGAAGCAGAAGGCAAATATTGAGCCTTCATTGATGTTGAAGGTCATTGCAACTTTAGGCCAGTGCTTGTGGATGATTGACCGTCCATCCTTCGTCCTCTTCAGGAACACTTCAATATTGAACCGTGGATGTTGGATGATAACCTTCCTCGCCTCCTGACCATAGAGGTGGTTTGAGAGGTAATCATTAGTGAACTGCTTTGGAAAGGCCTGAAAACAAGGATGTGCATAAATATCTTCTCTATATTGGAATGGGGCAAAGGACTAAAAAAAGGCAAGGTATAATAGTTAGTACCATCTTTTAGTGAACTGATGTCTTCTTCATTGTGCAGACAAATATCTTGTTGTTTTTTGTCACTAATTTCTTTATCCTAACAATCTTTTTGAGTTTCTTGACTTGATTGATATTCATGGACAACTCATTTCGACATATGCAAAAAGGGTCGAATAGTGGGTCAAAACCTCTGACAGTGAGACTTACATGTGGAAGACCAAATTGTTAAAAACCTAAATATTAGAATGTTTCCTGCAATTGCACAATAATGTGCTATTAGACAACGGACCATGCACATGCTAACCTCGATTGTAAACCTTAGTGCTTCCCATTGTTTCCCTGCAAAACATATAAGGTAGTTAGTCATCAGGTTAAGTAAGGGTTTGCATGCTATCAGTAAAATATGTTGATGGAAAATAAGCACACTGCAGATTCATCAGATTAATTCAAGCCACATGGAAAACCCATTTATCCAAACCAAGCATGATTAAGAACTAGGAAATATAGAAATTGTATATGTTTCTCATGTATTAAGTATAGCCAAATTCGATTTATTCCTCACATGACAACAATACAAAATTCTACCCACGACAATTGGATATCGCATTGCAGAATTGAACCAAGCAGTTAACTAAACACCACAACAAATGAACCAAACATTAACTAAGCACCACATTGAACAATATAACATACTCCTAATAGAAGATCAGACAGTTAACCAAACCAAGCATGCTTAACAAATTGGAAATATAGCAATTGTATTTGTTTCTCATGTATTTACTACAGCCAAATTCAATTTATTCCTCACATGGTATACAATAACAGAATGCACCCACAACAATTGAACATCGCATTGCATAATTGAACCAAACAGTTAACTAAAGACCATAACAAATGAACTAAACGTTAACTAAGCACCACATTGCACAATATAACATACTACTAATAGAAGATCGGATAGTTAACAAACCAAGCATGCTTAACAACTTGAAATATAGCAATTGTATTTGTTTCTCATGTATTTACTACAGCCAAATTCAATTTATTCCTCACATGGTATACAATAACAGAATGCACCCACAACAATTGAACATCGCATTGCAGAATTGAACCAAACAGTAAAGTAAACACCACAACACATGAACCAATCGTTAACTGAACACCACATTACACAATATAACATACTCCTAATAGAAGATTAGATAGTTAACCAGACCAAGCATGCTTAACAACTTGGAAATATAGCAACTGTATTTGTTCCTCATGCATTTACTACAGTCAAATTCAGATTATTCATCACATGGTATACAATAACAGAATGCACGAACAACAATTGAACATCGCATTGCAGAATTGAACCAAACAGTTAACTAAAGACCACAACAAATGAACTAAACATTAACTAAGCACCACAATGCACAATATAACATACTCCTAATAGAAGATCGGACAGTTAACCAAACCAAGCATGCTTAACAACTTGAAATATAGCAATTGTATTTGTATCTCATGTATTTAGTACAGCCAAATTCGATTTACTTCTCATATGGTATGCAATAACAGAATGCACCCACAACTATTGAACATCACATTGCAGAATTGAACCAAACAGTTAACTAAACACCACAACAAATGAACCAAACGTTAACTGAGCACCACATTGCACAATGTATAACCAAACCAAGCATGCTTGACAACTTGGAAATATAGCAATTGTATTAGTTTCTCATGTATTTTATAAACATAAATTCGATTTATTTCTCACATGGAAGACAATACAAAATTGCAGCCTGAAGAATTGAACATCACATTTATAGAATTGAACCAAACAGTTAATTAAAGACGACAACTAATTAACCAAACAGTTAATAAGTGAGCACCACACTGCACGACATATAGAACATATACACTAGAGCAACAGATTGCATGGTAAAATTAATTAGATAGCACAATTCACTAGAATTTGTTAAGGAAAGGCAGGAGCAGCACACGCAATGGGTAAATTGAGCATGCTTAACCGGCATAGCTAGCAAATGGCAAGGTGCTCCTCCAAGATCTGGGGGTAGGCATGAATGGCAACCATTGCGACCTCATCCGCGCGTGCGACCACAATTTGCTTCTTCGCTGCCAAATGCTCCTTGAGCTCCTGGCTATACTACGTGCACCATAGCTTAGGGTGGCGCTTATTCGGTGGAGGGGTTGGTGATTTGGGTGGAAGGTGTCGCGCCGACATTTGGGGCATGTGGGATGTGGAAGGAGGAGAGGATGTGGGTCGGGTGTGGATTACCTGCCTGGATAGACGAGGCCGAGCAGCGTGAAGGAGGGTCACCGGTGAGGAGGCGGTGCTGCAAGCAAGGAGTGAAGTTTTCAACTTGGAAAGGAAGGCAGAAACAGGGGAAATGTGGCTTTTGGTAAGGGTGAGGGGGTGGGGAGGTTGATATTTCCGTGGAAGCTGAAAATTTTGACTCAATTCAGCAAAAAAACTGGCGCGCAAAGTGTCATCAGACACGGTCCCTTATTTAGAACTATGTACGATATCTGAACATCACAAACGATTCAGATATCTTAACCCGTGTGTGATGAGTTTGAACGTCAAAAATTTTGGTTCCAATTTCCTTGGTTACAGTGGTCATCCACATCATTGCATTATTTGGGTACACAAAGAAGACTATGCACACCCACACTTCTTAATCGAGCAAGTTTAGCAATTAAACAGAGCTAGCTGACCTAAACATTACTCTAACAAATTAAAGACGGACACTCTTAATTAAACAAAACAAAGGGTACTACTATGGCTGGCGCTCGTCAATCTCCGCCGTCTCCTACATGTCCAGCTCACGCCTGACGGTCTCCTAGGGAAGGGGCTCCCTGACATCCATGGCACCATACTCGGCAAGCATCTCGCTATCCATGTTCGCCATCTCTTTGGAAAAGTCTGCCACGAGTTGGGCGAGGGTGACCATGATCTGGGCTTGGACGGGCTCCGTCCTGGCAAGGTATGCGGCCGAGGAACAGACGACTGCTTGAATGCTCTCGGCGATTGCCAACTCTTCGGTCGTGGGTTGTCGATCATTGTCGGAGAAGCGTCGTTCAATTTGTGTAGTGACCGCCATGAGATGGGCGTGGGCGGCCTTGACATGGTCGTGGGCAGCCTCCATCAGGGCTAAGGCCGCCGTTGCGGAACAGACACCTACTGTGCTGCTCTTGCTAGTTGCTATCCCCGAGGCAGATGTTGCTACCACCACCTGAGAAGCAATATCGGCCGTTTGGGCTGCCTTGGCCGCCCAGTGGCAGATTGGGGACATGCTTATGCACCTTGTTAGCACACGCATGGCGGCTGCGGCCGCGCTCTTGCCAGAGTGGGCCGCCGAAGTTGCCCTCATGACGCGGGTCCATGTCCCCATCTTTCACCGCTGATGATTGAATAGTGAAATAATATTTGGGGAGCGAGCTAGTGTGCTTGACACACCAGCTGTGGACCGTAGCCGACGCACCTTCTCGCGTAAGCCATAGGCGTATTATACACCGACGGTGCTCCAGGATATTTTGTACTGCATCTCGCACGGTTGGTGATAATAAACTCTGTGGGATCTACTTGATTTTTCATCTTCATTTGAATTACATAATGGGGTCACAATGGCAATGGACGGTGTTTGAATTGCTAGACCTTTTATCTGCAGTGAACATGCAACTATATGTGTGTGGTAAAAAATTGGACTTATTCAAGGTTCGTTTGCACATTTTATAGATTAAATTGGTTTTCTAGCAATTTCAGGCACACAATTCAAAATTAAACTACATGCACATGCTCCAGTGCACCAACAAGGGTTGAAAAATCATATATGTGTCCATAGGTTTATGCTTATGTTCCATGCAAGAAATGGGGATGAATTTCGAACAACAAGGCACCATGGCTCTCCGGCAAACATTGAGGTACTTGCTTTTGTAATTCTAGTAAATCCAAAACCCGTCTAAAATTCATGAACCTTGGCATGCTTTCATGGAATGGCATCAACATGCTGGGGTAAAAATATTGTCCCATTTGGGGCAGGTTATTGTATAAGCTTCTCACAAACCAGAGCTTCTCTCACAAGCCTTATGGTTTTGGTAGGGTACATGCCACCTTGGCGGATGAAACGATATCTGTTGCCTCTTATTGCTTTAAAATAATTTCTCGTGTCAACATAGAACAACGCGAGTGTTGTGTCAATTTTTGGGATTTTTCGGGGTTCGCTTTGACATTTTGATGCATTAACTGAGTTTTCTTGCATTCATGTGCATAATTCAAATTTCAACTACCTGCACATGCTCTAATGCATATAAATTGGTTGAAAAATTCAAATCTGTGTCCTTGGTTGCATGCTTAGGTCCCATGCAAGAAATCGGAATGAATTTCAAACACCCTGCTACCGTCACTCAACCGCAAACATTGTGATACCTGGTTTTTAAATTCTAGTAAATCTAAAACTCGTCTGAAATTCATGAAACTTAACATGCTATCATGGAGCGACATCAACATGTCGTGGTAATTTTTTCCCATTTGGGGGAGGTTTGGGTATAAACTTCTCACAAACCAGAGCTTCTCACAACAAGCCTGATGGTTTCGGTAGGGAACGTGCCACCTTTGGGGACGAAACGATATCCTCAGCCTATTATTGCTGTCAAAATTTTTCTAGTGTCAACACAGAACAACATGAGTGTTCTGGCAAATTTTGTAATTTTTCGGGGTTTGTTTGGACATTTTTATACACTAACTGGGTTTTCTAGGCATTTTATGCGCATAATTCAAATTTGAACTACATGCACATGCTCCAGTGCATATAAGTTGGTTGAAAAATCAAATATGTGTCCTTGGGTGCATGCTTAGATCCCATGCAAGAAATAGGAATGAATTTCAAACACCAGGGCACTGTTGATTGCCCGCAAAATGTTGAGATACTTTGTTTTTAAATTCTAGTAAATCCAAAACTCGTCTGGATTCATGAAACTTGGCATGCTATCATGGAATGGCACCCAACATGATGTGCTATTTTTTTGTCCATTTTGAGAGAAGGCGCACTCGAATAATAACCAACAAAGGCATTTTGAAACAAATAGCTTCCACTCTAACATCGCAAATGTTTGTATAATTCAAATCGTGTGCGTTATGTTAACCATTCACGTGACGCAGGAGGTGCCGTGCGGACAACTGCTTGACTAAACAAGAGGCGTGTGAGCGCAGTCCAGTGCATAGGCTGACCGAGAGGCGTGCAAGCTGTCCTCCAATGCATAGGCTGACCAGGAAGCGTGCGAGCTGTACGCTGCGCATGCTCACTAGGAAGCGAGCCCTTTAACTTCCATGGCCGCTCGCCTTCCTCTCCATTAATGGCACCCGAGCCGCTGCTTAATACGGGCGGCCTTACGGTTCACCTCCCATTCCCCTCCCTCCTGCTGACCTGCACCAACGTCATGGCGCAAAAGGATCATCTACCACTAGTCTTCAAGTTTGGTGAAGTCGACTCGGAGCTGAAGGAGATAGAAAATAAGGAGGAATGGGGCCTCATGGACATGGACCTGAACGAGTTGGCCCCGGCGGCTGCTACCCCCGCTCCCGTCCCAGCTCCCATCCCCATGCCCATGCCAGCGACCATCCCCGTAGCATTGATGGGCTGGTCGCCGAGCACTATAACAGTGGTGGAAGCCGTAGGCATCAGCAAGGTCTCCGTTGTCCCACGGGCTCGTGTACATGCCAGCGCCAGCGTCCGTGCTCATGCCCACCCCTCCACCCACCGCGGCGCCGGTCCCCGTGTGTTTGGCTGCACACGCCGCGCCTGTGCCCGTGTGCGTGCCCCCCTCAGCGGCATGGGACGCTACCGTCGACCGCTACCTCTCAGCACTGCCAGTTGCCTTCCTGCTGTGCCCCGCCCGTCGATCCCGCAATGACATGATGTTTGATTTACAAGTGAAGAACATTTTGTGCTGCCTTGAGGACTTCAACAACGGCGTCCAGGAGGACAACGACGACAACGACAATGCGGCACTCTGCCTGCGCCGCCACCGGAAATAGTTTTTTTGGGGTTTAATATTGTATCTCGGTCATATGAATATAAATTCACACTATGACTGAATGAAATATATGGTTTGAACGAACTTGCCCTTTTTCTCTCTTAATTTACAAACTTATCAAACGATTTTCTTTTGAGAAAACGTCAATGGTTTTTAAATATAAAACACTCATCGCAAATGTTTTAGTTAGAACACCCGTATGCAAACTGACAGCTTCCCCAGGAAGCGAAGGGAAAATGTGACGAGCAGGATTTGTGCAGCTCTTGATCGCAAACGTTTTCAATAGCATACCCGTATGCAAAGAGAGTTATGGTCCCCCCCTTAAGTCAAGGGAAAATTCGTAGCGCAGGATTTGTGCATCTCTTGAATACAAACGGTTCAGATTGAATATGGTATGCAAATACAGACTTCAGTGCTAAGCCAATAGAAAATGTGTCGAGCAGGATTTCTCCATCCCTTTAACACAAACCGTTGTTTTGGATGACCCGTGTGCAACTACTTATAAACAATTTGGTAAGATTTGCATCTGTCATATTGGGTATGTTGCCATTTGTCAAACTGGAAAGATTGAAATATGTTGATCTAGTAACATTGCCATTTGTCAACCTTGTAACACTTCGATTTGTCAAAATATGCAGCTAAAAATCACTAGCAGTATCTAATTTTTGCAACTAATATTCAGTAATTAAGAATATATTTCATTCATAGATTAAGCACTCGTTCTTTATAAAAACAGTTCAACTCGACAGCTGAACCGACCAAACTTTTACCAAATTATTGCCAACCACATACTGAAATAGCCAGTTCAACTATATATACTAGCTAATTTTAAGTATGTTGTATAGTTCCACCACACCTATAGTCATATGAACTGAACAAAATAGCCTCCGGGCCAAATGACACGACACAACTTCGGGGTGAAAGCACGACAACCTGCCACACTCACAGGTGCCGGTCGCATGGGGGAGCTTGATCTTGGTGCCCGCGCGCCACCGCCTCTGGTGGCATGAGATCTGGATGGGCATTGCTGGAAGCGTGTGCGCTTCTCCTTGGGGCCAGTGCACCACCTGGCGGCTTTCTTCATCGCACGCCAGCGCCCTACGCGGCGGGTTGCATTGAGGTGCATGTACTCGGGGTCTGCATCGTGCAGAGGAGGAGGAGGGGGCGCACCATGAGTCACGTCGCCAACTAGGGACAGAGAGGGACGGTGCAAATGGGACAGTGAAGGGGCTTCACCGGCGGTGTTGACGAGCTGGGCGATGTGGCCGAGCCAATTGTCATAGAGGTTGTTGGTCGGACGGTAACGCAGAAGCTCACACGCCATGAGAAGCGCAGCCTGCGCGTTTTCTGGCCCGCGATGAGCATGGGAAGACGACACCGTGGCTGGAGTGGGTGATGGAGTTGTGGTACGGCTGTCGCGCTGCACCGACGATGGGAGCGACGAATCCTGTTGTTCGCCAGCAGCAGGGATTCGACACAAGGGAAGCCAAAGAATATTCTCAAGTATTAGCAGCTGATTTGTCAATTCAAGCAAACCAGTATAACTTAATATCCGCAGCAAAGTATTTAGTAGCAAAGTAGTATGGAAGTAACGGTAATAGTGGCAAAAGCAACAGTAGCAGTTTTGTAGTAATTGTAACAGTGGCAATGGTAAAGTGACTAAGCAAAGAGCAATATGTGAAAAGCTCGTAGGCATTGGATCAGTGATGGATAACTATGTCGGATGCGATTCCTCATGTAATAGTTATAACATAGGGTGACACAGAACTAGCTCTAGTTCATCAACGTAATGTAGACATGTATTCCGAATATAGTCATACGTGCTTATGGAAAAAACTTGCATGACATCTTTTGTCCTACCATCTCGTGGCAGCGGGGTCCTATTGGACACTAAGGGATATTAATGCCTCCTTTTAATAGAGTGCCGGACCAAAGCATTAACACTTAGTGAATACATGAACTCCTCAAACTACGGTCATCACCGGTAAGTATCCCGATTATTGTCACTTCAAGATTAATGGATCATAACACATAATAGGTGACTATAGACTTGCAAGATAGGATCAAGAACTCACATATATTCATGAAAACATAATAGGTTCAGATCTGAAATCATGGCACTCAAGCCCTAGTGATAAGCATTAAGCATAGCAAAGTCATAGGAACATCAATCTCGGAACATAGTGGATACTAGGGATCAAACCCTAACAAAACTAACTCGATTACATGGTAAATCTCATCCAACCCATCACTGTCTAGCAAGCGTATGATGGATTTACTCACGCACGGCGGTGAGCATCATGAAATTTGTGATGGAGGAAGGTTGATGATGACGACGGAGACGGATTCCCCTCTCCGGAGCCCCGAACGGACTCTAGACCAGCCCTCCCGAGAGAGTTTAGGGCTTGGAGGCGGCTCCGTATCGTAAAACGTGATGAATCCTTCTCTCTGATTTTTTTTCTCCCCGAACGTGAATATATGGAGTTGGGGTTGATGTCGGTGGAGCATCAGGGGGCCCATGAGGCAGGGGGCGTGCTCTAGGGGGGGCGCCCCCCACCCTTGTGGACAGGGTGTGGGCCCCCTGATGTTGGTTCTTTCACAAATATTTTTTATTAAATCCAAAAGGTTGCTCCGTGGATTTTCAGGTCATTCCGAGAACTTTTGTTTCTGCACAAATATAACACCATGTCTGTTCTGCTGAAAACAGCATCAGTCCCGGTTAGTTCCATTCAAATCATGCAAGTTAGAGTCCAAAACAAGGGCAAAAGTGTTTGAAAAAGTAGATATGACGGAGACGTATCAACTCCCCCAAGCTTAAACCTTTGCTTGTCCTCAAGCAATTCAGTTGACAAACTGAAAGTGATAAAGAAAAACTTTTACAAACTCTGTTTGCTCGTGTTGTTGCAAATATGTAAAGCCAACATTCAAGTTTTCAGCAAAGATTATGAACTAACCATATTCACAATAACTTTTAGGTCTCATGTTTACTCATATCAATGGCATAATCAACTAGCGAGCATTAATAATAAATCTCAGATGACAACACTTTTTCAAAGACGGGAACAGACTATGTCGTTCGAAGACGGGAAGCTCAACACTGCCTCAGAGGCCGCACACTCAGCGGCGCTCGAGCCGCACACAGACCCAACATCAGGCTGGGCTGGTGTTACCGGAACCTCGGACTCATCTCCGGCCATAGGCACCGGACCGCGTGCATCTGCATCCATTGATCATGATTGGGTGCCGGTCTTAGCATTCAGCTCCATGAACATTTTCCAGCACTCGCCTTTTGGCGACGTGCTAAGCTCACTAAGATCCCTCTCCTTGTCAGGGAACTCTTTGCCGAACTATGTTTGGCTCCAAGGGGAAGTGGATAATGAAGAAACTCGTTCCCCACCCACCACCCACTTTGTAGCCACTATCGACGACTTAACCGACATGCTTGACTGCGACTCCGAAGACATCGACGGTATGGACGACGATGCCGGAGAGGATCACGAACTACTGCCTACACGGCGTTGGACAGCCACCTCCGCGTATGACATACACATGGTGGATACACCCAAAGAAAACAACGGCGACGATGAAAAACCAGTCGAGGATAAAGCTCCTGAGATACAGCCGAAGCACCGACGTGAGCGGCGCCGCTCTAAGCCATGCCGCATTAAAAACAGCAATACCGTCACAGAAGAGGACAACACTCCGGACGGTGCCGAAAACAATGAAGATCCCGTTGAGCCGACCTCTGAACAGGAGGAACGGGATGATGGGCGAGTCAGCCCTGGTGAACAGGCCATGAATGAAGACTTGGAGGATAGCAACTACCTTCCGCTCTAAGAGGACGAGGTTAGCCTCGGTGACGAAGATTTCATCGTGCCTAAAGAGCCCGCCGAACAGGAACGCTTTAAGCGTTAGCTAATTGCCACTACAAGAAGCCTGAAAAAGAAGCAGCAGCAGCTTCAAGGTGATCAAGATCTGCTTAATGAGATGGACTGATGTCCTGGCAGCTGAGGAATATGGCCTCGAGTGCCCAACCAAAAGCTACCCGAAGCACAAACTATTACCACAGTTCGATGACGAGGCGCTGGAGCCCATCCTACCAAGGTACAATATGGTTGACCGACCACCACGTGGCCGGGACAAAACGGCACCTCGAGCCGAATACCAGCCTGCACTACCTCGCTGAACAAATAGAAATACAACAGCTCGGGGATATACACATGACCTGCGACGCGATTTAGAAAAGAGAGCAGGTCAGACAAGATCAATCTATGGATCACAGGGGCGCGCCTCGATGCGCGACGACGGCCATCTCGCTGAACATGAGAAACATAACCACGTTCGGGCTGAAAACCGCAGACGAGCTCCATCCGAACTATGTCACAACTTGGCCTGATATAGAGGCGCCGCACACCCCCTCTGCTTCACTGACGAAGTAATGGGACATGACTTCCCAAAAGGGTTTAAACCCATAAACATCGAATCATATGATGGCACAATAGACCCTGCGGTGTGGATTGAGGATTTTCTTCTCCACATTCATATGGCCTGCGGTGATGATCTTCACGCCATCAAATACCTCCCGCTCAAACTCAAGGGATCAGCTAGATACTGGTTACATAGTCTGCCCAAAAACTCCATTGGCAGCTGGGAGGAATTGGAGGGCGCCTTCCTCGACAACTTCCAAGGAACATATGTCCGACCTCTGGATGCCGATGAGCTAAGTCATATAATCCAACAGCCCGAAGAGTCAGCCAGGAAATTCTAGACTCGGTTCCTAACTAAAAAGAACCAAATCGTTGACTGTCCGGATGTCGAAGCCCTAGCGGCCTTTAATCACAGCATCCGCGATGAATGGCTGGCCAGACACCTCGGCCAGGAAACACCGAAGTCCATGTCAGCCCTTACGGCACTCACGACCCTCTTCTGTGCGGGCGAAGACAGCTGGCTAGCCCGTAGCAACAACAATACAAGCGAACCTGGCACTTCTGAAACCAAAAACAGCAACGGCAAGCCTCGACGCAATAGACATAAGTGTCGAAACAACAGTGATATTACCGAAGACACGCGGTCAATGCTAGATTGAGAGGCACTAAGTCCGGCCAGCGGAAGAAGCCATTTAAAAGGAACAATCCGGGCCCGTCCAGTCTAGACCGCATACTAGCACTACTAGGGAAAGCCTTATACACAAAATCTTAGCAGCAACGCGGCTCAAAAAGAGGCGCTATTGCTAATTATCAGCAGCGTGTGCGCACAAAACTCGCTACTGAAACGGAGTTAGCAGTAGCGCGCTCGGAGCAACCCGCGCTGCTACAAATATCGACCGTCAGTGTCCACCAAACTACATTTAGCAGCAGCGCGTTGTCGCGACCCGCGCTACTGCTAAAGCGTTAGTAGCAGCGCACTTTTTCTGAGGTCGCTGCTGCTAATTTTCAAATTGGGCACACTGTTGGTCCTAGTTAGCAGTAGCGGTTGTGTGGGAAGCGCGATGCTGCTAATTTCTTACCAGCAGCGCGTTTTACCACCCGCGCTACTGCTAAGCCAGACCAGCCCACCACCTTTCCCCACCCGTCCTCCCCTCCCCCATCTCCTCTCTTCCCTTTCCCCTACCCCCCACATCCTCCCTCTCTCACTATTCTTCTTCCTCAATACTTCTCCCCCATTACTCTCCCTCTCCTACCTACCACTACTGCTAATTATCAGTAGTGCGTGCGCGCAAAACTAGCTACTGAAACAGAGTTAGCAGTAGCGCGCTCGGAGCAACCCGCCTGCTACAAATATCGACCGACAGTGTCCACCAAACTACATTTAGTAGTAGCGCGTTGTCGCAACCCGCGCTACTACTAAAGCGTTAGTGGCAGCGCGCTTTTTCTGAGGTCACTACTGCTAATTTTCAAATTGGGCACACTGTTGGTCCTAGTTAGCAGTAGCGGTTGTGTGGGAAGCGCGATGCTGCTAATTTCTTATCAGCAGCGCGTTTTACCACCCGCGCTACTGCTAAGCCAGACCAGCCCACCACCTTTCCCCACCCGTCCTCCCCTCCCCCATCTCCTCTCTTCCCTTTCCCCTACCCCCCACATCCTCCCTCTCTCACTATTCTTCTTCCTCAATACTTCTCCCCCATTACTCTCCCTCTCCTACCTACCACTACTGCTAATTATCAGTAGCGCGTGCGCGCAAAACTAGCTACTGAAACAGAGTTAGCAGTAGCGCGCTCGGAGCAACCCGCCTGCTACAAATATCGACCGACAGTGTCCACCAAACTACATTTAGCAGTAGCGCGTTGTCGCGACCCGCGCTACTACTAAAGCGTTAGTAGCAGCGCGCTTTTTCTGAGGTCACTACTGGTAATTTTCAAATTGGGCACACTGTTGGTCCTAGTTAGCAGTAGCGGTTGTGTGGGAAGGGCGCTGCTCCTAATTTCTTATCAGCAGCGCGTTTTACCACCCACGCTACTGCTAAGCCGGACCAGCCCACTACCTTTCCCCACCCGTCCTCCCTTCTCCCATCCCCTCTCTTCCCTTTCCCCTACCCCCCACATCCTCCCTCTCTCACTCTTCTTCTTCCTCAATACTTCTCCCCCATAACTCTCCCTCTCCTACCTACCTTTCTCTCTCTTCACTACTCCTAGCTAACTACACCACCTCCATTAATGCATCTCTTTCTCTTCTTCCTTCCCCCTCCAGTAGTTGAAGTTGTCTCCTCCCAAATTAGCTAGGTAGGTAGATCTAGCATTTAGTTAAGTGACCTATTTGCCCCCTAACTAGATCTATCTTTGTCAAGAAGAGCTTTGTGTACTTTTGATCTCCCTACATCATCATCTCCATCGTGTGCTCGATCTCGAGATAGAGGTGATTAAAATTTCATGCTTTTGCAAAATGGAAATATGTTTATGTGTGTGTGATATGATAATTGGGAGATATGATGGAAATTGTGTGTGTGGCATGAGTTGACGCCAAATTGTGCTTTTGAGTTGCCTATGTTTTGCCGAAATGTCAATTTATTTCCGTTTCGGCGAACTCCGGGCAAACTCTAATCTATATATGTCCTATTTTTAGGGAAGGTCATGCTGAATTTTTGTTTGACTTTGATGCATGCACGCATTTTTATAATCAATTTGTTTATTATTACCGCGCAGAGTTCACGATGGTCAGTGGAACGATGGTGGACAGGTGGTTGCGGTCGGCGGTGCAAGACATGAAAGAAAATAACCGGACAGAGGTTTTATGCCCGTCTCGAAAATGCAAAGGAATAGTTTGGCTCGACCCCCATGACGATGGTCGTGTCGAAGTGCACCTGCTCATGACTGGTTTCATGGATGGCTATACTCGGTGGATAATTGAAGATGAGGATGACGATGTTGAGGACGTCGATGGGGCAGGCAATGATGACATGGGGCAAGACGAAGAGATGATCAATAATGGCGGCGGTGAAGAGGCCGGACATGGCGAAGGAGAAGGGGCCGGACATGGCGGAGGAGAAGGGGCCAGACATGTAGGCGGAGAGAACGACATGGACTGCACGCAGCAGAGTTCGTCGGTACTAAGTTCAATCATGCGGGACCCTCATGTTCAAGCATTGCTTCGCAAGGAGACGACTACTGAGAGAGCTGCTTCTAGAGAGGAGGCTAAGCTGGAGCAACTGGTGGTAAACTCGAACACTCCATTGTATGATGGTTGCAATCCTGAGGTGACCCGCTTGAGTTTCACTCTCCAACTCCTGAAGATGAAGGCTAAAAACAAATGGACCGACACTAGCCTCGATGAGCATCTCAAGTACCTAAAGGATGTTCTTACCGCGGGGATTCTATGTCCTGCTAGTGTTGATGAGGCCAAGAAGATCGTGTGCCCTCTTGATCTGCCACATGTTAGATACCATGCATGCATCAACGATTGCATAATTTATCGAAAGGAGTACGCAGAAAAAACAAGTTGTCCGGTGTGCAATGCTTCTCGATACAAGAAGGCGGGGAAGAAATGTCCCCAAAAAGTTGTATGGTATTTACCGATCACTGATACGTCTCCGTCGTATCTACTTTTCCGAACACTTTTGCCCTTGTTTTGGACTCTCACTTGTATGATTTGAATGGAACTAACCCGGACTGACGCTGTTTTCGGCAGAATTGCCATGATGTTGTTTTATGTGCAGAAAACAAAAGTTCTCGGAATGACCTGAAACTCCACGGAACATCTTAGAAAAAACAATAAAAAATCCTCGCCAAAGATGAAGACCAGGGGGCCCACACCCTGTCCACGAGGGTGGGAGGTGCCCCCCCCTAGGGTGCGCCCCCTGCTGGCCCTCCGACGCCAACTCCAACTCCATATATTGGCTTTCGGGGGGAAAAAATTAGAGAGAAGAAATCATCGCGTTTTATGATACGGAGCCGCCGCCAAGCCCTAATCTCTCTCGGGAGGGCTGATCTGGAGTCCGTTCGGGGCTCTTGAGAGGGGGATTCATCGCCGTCGTCATCATCAACCATCCTCCATCACCAATTTCAT
The DNA here is from genome assembly GCF_002162155.2 of Triticum dicoccoides. Taxonomy (NCBI): domain Eukaryota; kingdom Viridiplantae; phylum Streptophyta; class Magnoliopsida; order Poales; family Poaceae; genus Triticum; species Triticum dicoccoides. The sequence continues at coordinate 412,007,315 of NC_041393.1, forward strand.
GATGCTCACCGCCGTGCGTGAGTAATTCCATCGTAGGCTTGCTGGACGGTGATGGGTTGGATGAGAATTATCATGTAATTGAGTTAGTTTTGTTAGGGTTTGATCCCTAGTATCCACTATGTTCTGAGATTGATGTTGCTATGACTTTGCTATGCTTAATGCTTGTCACTAGGGCCCGAGTGCCATGATTTCAGATCTGAACCTATTATGTTTTCATGAATATATGTGTGTTCTTGATCCTATCTCGCAAGTCTATAGTCACCTACTATGTGTTATGATCCGCAACCCCTAAGTGACAATAATCGGGACCACTCTCGGTGATGACCATAGTTTGAGGAGTTCATGTATTCACCATGTGCTAATGCTTTGTTCCGGTTCTCTATTAAAAGGAGGCCTTAATATCCCTTAGTTTCCAATAGGACCCCGCTGCCATAGGAGGGTAGGACAAAAGATGTCATGCAAGTTCTTTTCCATAAGCACGTATGAATATTTACGGAATACATGCCTACATTACATTGATGAATTGGAGCTAGTTCTGTGTCACCCTATGTTATGACAGTTACATGACGAACTGCATCTGGCATAATTATGCATCACCAATCCGGTGCCTACATGTTTTCCATATACTGGTTCTCGCTTATCTACTTTTTCCGTTCCTACTGTTACAATCACTACAAAGTACCAAAAACATTACTTTTGCTGTCTTTACTTTTGTTACTGTTACCACCACTATCATATTACTTTGCTACTAAACACTTTGCTATAGATACTAAGTTTCCAGGTGTGGTTGAATTGACAACTCAGCTACTAATACTTGAGAATATTCTTTGGCTCCCCTTGTGTCGAATCAATAAATTTGGGTTGAATACTCTACCCTCGAAAACTGTTGCGATCCCCTATACTTGTGGGTTATCAAGACCTCTTTCTAGCGCCGTTGCCGGGGAGCATAGCTCTATTCTTTGAGTCACTTGGGATTTATATCTGCTGGACACTATGAAGAACTTGAAAGACGATCGAACTACTATTTTGCCCTCAACTACGAGGGGAGGTACGGAACTGCCATCTAGCTCCGCACTAGATTCTCCTTCCATTATAAGTAAACTTGCGACACCTAAACCTGCTACTGCTATGAATTCTGATATGTCGCATGTTATTGATGATGCCACTTCTGCTATGCATGATACTTACGATGAAACTACTTCTATGCTTGATAATACTGTGCCCCTTGGTAAATTTCTTGATGAGCAAATTGCTAGGTCTAGAGAAAGAGAAATTATTGAATCTGAATATGATGATGAGAGTGATGATGAAAATATGCCTGCTATTCCTGAGGGTTATCTTTTTGATGCGGAATCTTCTGCAGCTATTTTTGCTTGCCAGGATAGATACGAACTTAAGTGGTTGCTAGTTAAATGGAGTAAAGAATCTCTTAGAGATAGAATGAGACCCGACCCTGCTTTTGCTACTTCACCTATCTGTGTTCCCGATAAGGATTAAAGCTGAAGGTATTAAAGCTGAAGATGTTAAGAATTTACCTCCTATTGAAGAAATACATGGTCTTAATTTACCGCCTGTTGAAGAAGTATATGATCTCAATTCCTTATTCACTGAAGAACCTCCTGATCCCGATATCCCGACACAGGTAGTAAAGGTAAATTCTCTCTATAGATATGATAAAGCTGAAGTCCCTCCTACTAAAATTGCTAGTCAGTGCTTGGATCAGTTTGATGACTTTATGTTTAAGCAAGATGACTTTAATGCTTATTTTGGTAGACAATTAAAACAGAATACCTTTATGATTAAATGCTTGGGTGATTATATGGCTAATATTAGAGGTGAACTTAAACTTGTTAGCAAACATGCTTCTATGGTTACCACTCAAGTAGAACAAGTACTTAAAGCTCAGAAAGAAGTGCTTGATGAAATGAATAGTAAGAAAAATGATTATGCTGATAGAGTGGCTACTAGAACTGGTAGAATGACTCAGGAACCTTTGTATCATGAAGGCCACCCTAAGAGAATCGAGCTAGATTCTCAGAGAAATAATATTGATGTACCTAGTTCTTCTAAAAGGAAGAAAAAGAAAAATGATAGGACTTTGCAAACTTCTAGTGAACCTATTGCTGAACCGCTTGAGAATCCAAATGATATCTCTATTTCTGATGCTGAAACATAATCAGGTGATGAACATGAACCTAGTGATAATGTTAATGATAATGTTCATGTTGATGCTCAACCTAGTAATGATAATGATGTAGAAGTTGAACCTGTTGTTGATCTTGATAACCCACAATCAAAGAATCAACATTATGATAAAAGAGACGTTGTTGCTAGGAAACATGGTAAAGAAATGGAACCATGGATTCAGAAGCCCATGCCTTTTCCTCCGAAACCATCCAAGAAAAAGGATGATGAGGATTTTGAGCGCTTTGCTGAAATGATTAGACCCATCTTTTTGCGTATGCGATTAACTGATGTGCTCAAAACAAATCCTTATGCTAAGTATATGAAGGATATCATTACTAATAAAAGAAAGATACCAGAAGCTGAAATTTCCACTATGCTTGCCAATTATACTTTTAAGGGTGGAATATCAAAGAAACTTGGAGATCCAGGAGTACCTACTATACCATGCTCCATTAAGAGAAATTATGTTAAAACTGCTTTATGTGATCCTGGAGCCGGTGTCAGTGTTATGCCTCTCTCTTTATATCATAGACTTGACTTGAATAAGTTGACACCTACTGAAATATCTTTGCAAATGGCTGATAAATCAACTGCTACATGTCGGTATTTGTGAGGATGTGCCTGTTGTAGTTGCGAACGTTACTATTTTAACGGACTTTGTTATTCTTGATATTCCCGAGGACGATAGTATGTCTATTATTCTTGGAAGACCTTTCCTTAATACTTTAGGGGCTGTTATTGATTGCAACAAAGGCAATGTCACTTTCCATGTTAATGGCAATGGGCACACGGTACATTTTCTGAGGAAACAACCTCAAGTTTATAGTATCAACTCTATTGGAAAAATTCCATCGATTATATTTGGAGCTTTCGAATTTCCTCTCCCTACTGTCAAGAAAAAGTATGATATTCTTATTGTTGGGGATTTCAATATCCCCGTTGAGGTAACTTAGTGTTATTCGAAATTTCTCTGGTTTCGTGATTATTCGGAATGAGTTTGTTAACAAGACTTGATCAACCTTGTTAGTGGGTTCATTTTGATGATCACGAGATGGATGAAACTAGAAGCACAACCTTCTGTACCCTCTTTATATTTTCTGTTATTTAGTAGAAATAAAGTAAAATAGTATTTTCTGTCTGGTTCCAGACGTATCCGTGCAATATAAAAATATCCCGAAAATAAAAGTCCTAAAAATGCCATGCCAACTTAATATGATTTTTTTGGGAATATTTGAGGATTTACTGGGCAAAAATTACCGCGGGGGGAGCTGCCACCTGGCCACGAGGGTGGAGGGCGCGCCCTACCCCCTGGGCATGCCCCCTGCCTCGTGGGCCCATGGTGGCCCTCCTCCACTTATCCCTGCACCCATCTTCTTCCTCTGCCTCACACAAACACGAAAAACCAACTCAAGCACGAGTTCCAGCCCCTGTTGCTGTGATTTTCGATCTCCTTGCTCAAATCACCTCTCGCAAATCTGCTTGGGGAGATTGTTCCTTGGTATGTGACTCCTCCATTGGTCCAATTAGTTTTTGTTCTAGTGCTTTATTCATTGCAAATTTGTGCTGCATAGGTGACCATGTTCTTGAGCTTGCATGTCAAATTTATATGGTTCCAAGTAGTTCTAATGCTTGATATAGGCTCTAGGCACTTATGGGAGTTGTTGCTATCAATTTTATTGAAGTTGGTTCACTTTTATTTGAAGTTACTAAAAATTTCAGATTACTTCAGAAAATAATGAAGAGACTTTTAAGGGGCTCGTCGAGCCGAAGCTCTAAGGAAAAACAAAAGGAAGAAGAGCAGAAGCCCAAATTTAATTTGCCTCGCACCGCGGAGGTCCGGCCATGTGAATGGCCTTCCGATGACTTCTTGAGGAGAGCCGGGATTTATGAAGATTTCGATTTATTGATTGAGAATGCTGGACTCACCGACTTCCTCCGTGACCAACGCCATCAGTATCTCTTACTCACAAATACTTTTGTGCAAAACTTCTACTTTTTCCCTAAGAAATCACCTCCAACAGTAGAGTTTCATTTATATGACGTTGTTAAAGAGATGGCATTAGCTGAATTTTGCGAGGTTTGCAAAATACCCTTTGAGGGCACCTTGGATGAACCACACCATAACAAAGTAGAAGCTTTTGTTAACACTATCATTGTGGGAGAAACCAGGAAGGTTTCTGATGCAAGGATTACTAGCATACATTTTCCTGTTTTACGCTACTTTGCCTTATTTGCTAGTCGTTGCTTGATTGGACGCGGGAACTGTGGAAACCTTAGTGTTCCTGATATTATTATTTTGTTCCATGGTTTATACCACAATAACTCTGTCAGTATGGGTGGAATTGTTGCTAGACGGTTAAGTCTGAACCGTACTAAGGGCCCTATCTTTGGAGGCATTTATGCTTCGCGCTTAGCTGGATATTTTGAAATACCTATTAGGCATGAGGAGAAAGAAGAAACATCGTTGCCCCGTGCTTATTTAGATTATAAGAGTATGCTAGCGCATGACTTTCTTGTTAAGAGTCGTGAAGGGGAGATCAAATATAAATTATACTTTGATAAACATCACCCTGAGACTATTACTTTGCCTGCTCCCTCTTTGTTTAACTTGTCTACAGGTCCTCACATCATTACGTGGGCAGCCGTTCAATCCTATCATAATCCTACACCAGCCCCGGAACCGGAGCCACAAGATGATCCTCCACGACTGTTTGTTTATTCTTGGGATCCAGAGGAGGTTGCCAGCCAGTGGCAATCAGAGTCTTCTTCATCGCAGTATGACCCCAGCTTCACCTACGGGTATCCGCCAGGCTATCACTGGCAATAGACCAACTTAGGCCAAAAGCCTAAGCTTGGGGGAGTACGTATTTCTCACCGACATTACATTCATGTTCAAACACACTCATTGCTAGATGTCGGTGCTCATACTCTTTCACTGTAATATCCATGTTAGTTTAATTTTATTTTTCTTGCTTTCTTTTTGTGTGTTTAATAAACCTTAAGAAAAAAACCAAAAAAATAGTAGTAGTTTATTTCTTTGTTGTAGTAATTAAAAAGAAAACCAAAAATATTTCCCGTTCTTCATTTGCTTGTTGGGAGCTTTCCCGTGTAAATAGTTTTTATTTCTTTTCTTTTCTTTGGGGGTCAGTAGGAGAAGACCATGTTTAAATTGTTGAAGTGGCTCTTATATGCATCATTGTTTATTTAACTTAGAGCCCATATTACTTGTCTTCTTTCTTGAGTTGAATGCTTGCATATTCCAGCTTAGTCCAATGCACGTGCACTTTTATTATTATACACATCGTTCGGTTGTGCAAGTGAAAGGCAATAATGATGATATATGATGGACTTAGTGGGATGAGAAAAGTTGGTATGAACTCGACCTCTCTTGTTATTGTAAATATGATGATTCATCGTTCCTGAACCAGCTATTATGAAGTAAACATATTTGCAATGACATTTAGAGATTATAGTTACTTGTGCCATGCTTGATTAGCTATGAGTTATAATGGTTTAGCTTGCATGCCAACGTGCTATTAGAATGATTATGATGTGGTATGATGGGATGGTATCCTCCTTTAAATGAATTGAGTGACTAGACTTGGACCATGTTCACACATGTAGTTGAATCAAATCAACATAGCCTTCATGATATTTATGTTCATGGTAGACTATATCCTACTCATGCTTGTATTCGGTGTAAACTAATTTTAATGCATGTTTACGACTGTTGTCGCTCTCTCAGTTGGTCGCTTCCCAGTCTTTTGCTAGCCTTCACCTGTACTAAGCGGGAATACTGCTTGTGCATCCGAACTCCTAAAACCCCAAATTTGTTCCATATGAGTCCACTATACCTACCTATATGCGGTATTTACCTGTCGTTCCAAGTAAATTTTTATGTGCCAAACTCTAAACCTTCAAATAAACATTCTGTTTTGCATGCTCGAATAGCTCATATGTCAACTAGAGCTGCCCTTATCTTCCGTGTTAGGCGGGTTATTCTCAAGAGGAGTGGACTCCGCTCCTCATTCACGAGAAAATGGCTGGTCACCGGGATGCCGAGTCCCATGCTTTATGCAAACTAAATCAAAATAATTGCAAACAAAACTCCCCTGGGACCCATTGAATGTTGGAGGCACTTGTTGTTTCGAGCAAGCCATGGATTGATGCTTAGGGAGGAGGGGGATTATAAACTTTACCATTCTGTTTGGGAACCGCCTATAATTTGTTTAGCATGGAAGATATCGTCATCTCTTAGTTGTTATGTTGACAATGAAAGTATGCCGCTCAAAATATAATTTATCTCTATTTCAAAATCGAGCTCTAGCACCTCTACAAATCCCTGCTTCCCTCTGCGAAGGGCCTATCTATTTACTTTTATGTTGAGTCATCACCCTTCTTATTAAAAAGCACCCGCTGGAGAGCACACTGTCATTTGCATTCATTATAATTGGTTTATATTTGGTATGACTTGACTGGATCTCTTTTACCATGAATTACAATGTTTAGTCAGTCCTTGATCTCTAAAGGTGCTCTGCATTTATGTTTTGCAGTCTCAGAAAGGGCTAGCGAGATACCATTTTGTTATATCATGTTATGATTATTTTGAGAAAGTGTTGTCATCCGAGTTTTGTTATTATAGCTCGCTAGCTGATTACGCTATTGATATGAGTAATTGTGAGACCTATGTGTTATTGTTAGTATGGTTAGTTCATAATATTTGCTGAAACTTGAATGCTGGCTTTCCATGTTTACAACAACAAGAGCAAACAGAGTTTGTAAAAGTTTTTCTTTTTCTCTTTCAGTTTGTCAACTGAATTGCTTGAGGACAAGCACGGCTTTAAGCTTGGGGGAGTTGATACGTCTCCGTCGTATCAACTTTTCGAAACACTTTTGCCCTTGTTTTGGACTCTAACTTGTATGATTTGAATGGAACTAACCCGGACTGACGCTGTTTTCAGCAGAATTGCCATGATGTTGTTTTATGTGCAGAAAACAAAAGTTCTCGGAATGACCTGAGACTCCACGGAACATCTTAGAAAAAAAATAAAAAATCCTCGCCAAAGATGAAGACCAGGGGGCCCACACCCTATCCACGAGGGTAGGGGGCGCCCCCCTAGGGCGCGCGCCCTACCTCGTGGGCCCCCTGGTGGCTCTCCGATGCCAACTCTAACTCCATATATTGGCTTTCGGGGAGAAAAAAAATAGAGAGAAGAAATCATCGCGTTTTACAATACAGAGCCACCGCCAAGCCCTAATCTCTCTCGGGAGGCTTGATCTGGAGTCCGTTCGGGGCTCCAGAGAGGGGGATTCGTTGCTGTCGTCATCATCAACCATCCTCCATCACCAATTTCATGATGCTCACCGCCGTGCGTGAGTAATTCCATCGTAGGCTTGTTGTACGGTGATGGGTTGGATGAGATTTATCATGTAATCGAGTTAGTTTTGTTAGGGTTTGATCCCTAGTATCCACTATGTTCTCAGATTGATGTTGCTATGACTTTGCTATGCTTAATGCTTGTCACTAGGGCCCGAGTGCCATGATTTCAGATCTGAACCTATTATGTTTTCATGAATATATGTGTGTTCTTGGTCCTATCTTGCAACTCTATAGTCACCTACTATGTGTTATGATCCGGCAACCCCGAAGTGACAATAATCGGGACCACTCCCGGTGATGACCATAGTTTGAGGAGTTCATGTATTCACTATGTGCTAATGCTTTGTTCTGGTTCTGTATTAAAAGGAGGCCTTAATATCCCATAGTTTCCAATAGGACCCCGCTGCCACGGGAGGGTAGGACAAAAGATGTCATGCAAGTTCTTTTCCATAAGCACGTATGACTATTTACGGAATACATGCCTACATTACATTGATGAATTGGAGCTAGTTCTGTGTCACCCTATGTTATGACAGTTACATGATGAACCGCATCCGGCATAATTATGCATCACCATTCCGGTGCCTACGAGTTTTCCATATACTGGTTCTCGCTGATTTACTTTTCCGTTGCTACTGTTACAATCACTACGAAATACCAAAAACATTACTTTTGTTGTCTTTACTTTTGTTACTGTTACCACCACTATCATATTACTTTGCTACTAAACACTTTGCTGCAGATACTAAGTTTCTAGGTGTGGTTGAATTGACAACTCAGCTGCTAATACTTGAGAACATTCTTTGGCTCCCCTTGTGTCGAATCAATAAATTTGGGGTGAATACTCTACCCTCGATAACGGTTGCGATCCCCTATACTTGTGGGTTATCAATCACTCCCCGTCTTTAGCGGTATTTTGTAGATCCAAGGAAGCAAAGCTAATGCGCTCGGACGCGGAGAGTAAGAAGCCCGACGATGGAGATGATCCGAAGCTGAGACACGTCAAGGATGGAAGCCAGTGGAGAGCTTTGAACAGCTTCTATCAGTTTTTTGAATGTGATGCAAGGAACATCGTGCTCGACGCATGTATTGATGGCATGAATCCGTTTGGCAACCAGAACACCAACCATAGCACATGGCCCGTGTTTGTATGGATGTACAACCTCCTCCCCCTGGTTGTGCATGAAGTCGAAGTACATTCACATGAGCATGCTTATTCAAGGGCCGAAACAACCAGGAAATAATATTAATTCGTATTTGGGGCTACTTCAAGAGGAGTTAGACACGTTATGGAAAAAACTGGCGAAGACATGGAACGCCAGCAAAGGCGAGTATTTCTACATGAGAGCCGTGCTGATCACGATTGTACAGGACTATCTCGGTTATGGATATGTCGCAGGCTAGGTGTGCCATGGATATTGCGGATGCACGCGGTGCATGGATGATACAACGTCTCAGCAGCTAACGTCAAGGAAAGATGGCGGGTCTGGGAAAATCGTGTACATGGGGCATCAAAGATGGCTCGAACAGGACGACCCGTGGAGAAACCTTGGAGATCTATTCAATGGTCACGCTGAGCATCGAGGAACTCCACGTAAGCGGAGCGGTGCCGAAATCGATGAGCTATTGAAAAACTGGAAGGAGTGCCCCGCGCCGGGAAAGACGATGAGAAAGGCGCCGGAGCCACTGCTGAAGGTATGGAAGACGAGGTCTGTGTTCTGGGACTTGGAGTACTGGCACAAACTCGATACACCTCATTGCCTTGATCAAATGCATATCTGTAAGAATGTCCTTGAGAGCTTGCTCGCAACACTGATGAACATGCCGGATAAGACCAAGGATGGGCCGAAGGCAAGAAAAGACTTGCAAGATTTGAAAATCAGGGAAGATCTGCACATGCCGCCCCGTAAAATGTCAGACGAGACAGAGATGGAGACAGAGGCACGGGAGAAGAAGGACAAGAAAATAAAGAAAGAGGATTATTGCCCCCCTTCTTGCTTCACCTTAAGTCAGGCTGAGATCGATCAATTCTTTAAGTGCCTTACCGGAGTCAAAGTTAGTTCCGGTTACTGTGGCAAGATAAGCAGATATCTAGACACGGACAAGAAAAGGTTCAGCAGGATGAAGTCACATGACTGTCATGCGATGATACCACAGATAATACCTGTTTCCCTTAGAGGGATAATGGACAAGCACGTCCGTGACACGCTTATTGGTCTCTGCAACTTTTTTGATGTCATCTCTCAAAAGTCGATCAGCGTGAAGCAGCTTCGAAGGCTACAGGAAGGGATCATTGTGATACTGAATGAGCTTGAGATGTACTTCCCACGCACGTTCTTTGACGTGATGGTGCATCTGTGTGTCCATATTGTGGATTACATAATAGACCTGGGGCCGTCATTCCTGCACAACATGATGCCGTTTGAGAGGATGAATGGGATCATCAAAGGATTCGTTCCTAACATGTCCCGTCTGGATGGAAGCATCGTCCAGGACTATGTGACACAAGAGTGCTTCTCTTTCTGCGAGAATTTTCTATATGGCGCAGACCAGCCGCCTGGTGTTAGGGTTGGTTTGCCCGTTAACAAGCACGATGGGAGGCTCAAAGGAGAAGGTCACTGCAACGGTCGCAGGGAACTGCACGTGTCATACTCAGATCGACGGAGCGAGTTTGACAGAGCAAACTTGGTAGTGCTACAACACCTAGACGAGGTAGATCCTTTCGTGGCACTGCACAAAGAAATTATCGCAAAGAAGTATCGTGACCGGGGGGTATGCAGGATGGACGCCGGAGTGACTAGAGAGCACAACTCCACTGTCCTGCATTGGTTCAGAGAGCATATTGTTGCTAATCCCCCGGAGGAGGGCTCTAAGGATGGATTGCTCATATACGCCTTAGCACATGGCCCCTCGCCCAACCTCGTAACCTATCAGGCATATGATATCAACGGATACGCGTTCTACACAGAGGCCAAAGATATGGACAACAATGATCAGAACTCAAGGGTGGCAATGGAATGCATGACCGGCAGTGACAACGGCGCAACTGAACAATTTTATGGAAGGGTCAAGGAGATCTGGGAGCTTGACTACTCTGGACTGCACAACACGACGATGTTCCTTGTTAGATCGGCTAGGAATGTCGAAAGAGAAAGCCGGATTTTCACTACCATGACTATACCCGACGGCAAGAGCGCTACCGTGAACGCTATCGCAAAAAACGAGCCATGGGTACACGCTAAGCACGTGACACAATGCTTCTTCATAACTGACCCGCGCAATCCCATCCGTGTTGTCGTGAGGAGAGGCAAAAGGAACATCATTGGAATGGATGGAGTCGCCAACAAGGAAGACTACGATTAGTACGGCAACCCAATGAGGGAAGATGACGATGATGATGAAGTATATGTCAAAAGAAGAATCAATACTACATTACCTTAGAAAAATCATACTCCATGGAAAAGGCAAAGTCACAATGAGGGGCTCCATTATTCTTCGACGAACTGGAAGGAAAAGAAGCTGACTCAAGAACGAAAACGTCAACGCTAAGGAACCGTATGTTATCGGTCAAATGATGTTATATATATATATATATATATATATATATATATATATATATATATATATATATATATATATATATATGTTCCTACTTTGTATACACACTTAGCCATTATTATGCATGGGTCCAATGATGTAATATACATGTTCCTATTTTGTATACATATTTAACCGTCAAATGATGCAATATATATCGCCTTCCCTTCGTTCACTGCTCTCGGAAAAAAAAGTGAGAGAAAATAAAGGAAAAGAAAAAGGAAAACTGGTTATAGTAGTAGTGGTTTACTGAAAAAGAGCTACCGCTAGTCAAGGTAGCTGTAGCATTTTCATTAAAAACCGCTATAGCTACCTGTATTAGTAGTGGCGCTTTTGGTCTAAACGCTCTACTGCTACGTCCACTTAACTCAAAATCCTCCCTCTCTCTGCTTCATCCCGCCTCTTTTCCCCCCAAATCCCCACTCTCTCTTCCCCCGACGCACCGCCGCGCCCCGGTGCTCGCCCCCGTCCCAGCCCTTGCCCCGACCCCGGCGCTCGCCCCCGACCCCGACGCACCACGCCTCCCTCCATTACTTCCTCCCCTCCCAACCTCGGTCGTCGTCGGGCCTGCCTCCTCGCCCCTGCACCCTCTGTAAACCCCCCTCTCTCTCTAATAGCTAGGGTTAATTAGGTTATTTAGTTAGTTATGAATTTAGCTATGTTGAATTTATATGCAAATTTAGGTAGTCTGAATTTAGGTAGGCTGAATTTATATGCAAATTTGAACTGGACATGTGATATGTGGACATGTCATGTTTTGGACATGTCATGTTTGGAATTTGGACATGTCATTTGGACATGTGATGTTTTGGTTCAATTTTTATAAATGAACCGTGTGGCCTATGTTACGCCTGAATGTTGATTCATTTTCGTTCCGGTGAATTTCAGGCACTCGATATGTCCATTTTTTAGCAAAGGTCATGCCGAAATTTTTTGTGAATTGTGGCATGATTTGTGTTAGATAGTAGGCATATCGAGTGCTGGCACATAGATTTATTTTTTTTGTCATTTCCCATTTTTTCATACTTTTAGAAATAAACGAGTAGACTTAGTCATAGGAAACATGTCGAACGACGAAGAAACTGGGCCTTCTGACCAAGATGCAGACGAGATGGATTATGAGGATGAACAAGAGTACCTCGACTATTTGACTGCTAAGCAAGGTTTGCATGTCGGCCTCGATGATGGTACTGACGCTGACATCGACACCGATGGCGCTGCCACTGATGGCGGCGCCGAGACCGGTGGGGAAGGTACCAGCGGGGAAGATACCGGCGGGGAAGGGACCGGCGCCGATGCCGCTACCGAAAAGAAGAAGCATAATCAGCAGAGGATACGAAAACCTAACAAGCTAGGGATTAGACGACTAGTGATCACAAAGATGTCACTTGGCAAGTTTGAGCCATTAGAGCTGGAAGAACCTCGCAAGTGCTATGGGAACCAAGTAGGATGCATACTATGGGAATTCGTGAGCATCAACGATGATGACTTAAGGAGTAAAGAACATTTGACGCAGTTTCTCCTAATGAAGTTGCACAAGAGTTTCAAGTTCCCCGACCGGGATGATAACATAGAACACCCATGGGATGATCCGAAGATGAAAAAGATTAACAATCACACCATGGGCATGTTCAGCAATGATTTGGCCTCCTGGAAAGGGAGGGTGAAACGATCTATTGAGGCTGAGGAACCCCTGTCCAAGATTCTGGAGGAAAATCCGACATTTACGGAAGAGGAGTTTGAAAAGTTCAAGGACACTTGCGCTACCGAGGCAGCCAATGCTAAGGCTGCGAAATTCAAGAGCCTTTAGAAAAGGAACACGAGGAAGCATCGCCTCGGAAGCCGTGGCTACCTCGGTAAAAGGCCCATATGGGATAAGGAGGACGTGGAACGTGAAGCCGCGGGTCTCCCAGACCCCTTCGCGAAGTTCACCAACACCTTGGAGCATGACTTCATCAGGGCCCGCTACAAGTGGGACAAGGAAAAAAAGGTTTTTTACACGGACCATATCACGAGGAAATTGATTAGACTACTGGTAATTATTCTTTTAGCACCTTACATTTAGCTCCATATCTAGTCGACTACACATTCCTAAACGGTTCACGCTCCTTCTGCAGGAGAAGCAACACCAGCTTGTAGCCGAAAGCCCTACTTCTCCGATGAAGCCCAAGTGGGGCACCCCTCTCAACCGGGCCTTGAACGAACTTAAGGGACTCCCTTTGGGCCAGCGGCCGCAATATGGTCGTGTGCATGGCACTGGAGACGGCGCCACGTGGAAGGTGTTTTATAACGAGGGCCCGGAGGCCAAGAAGCAGAAAAAGAAGTTTAGTCAGGCGGACATCTACGTGAAGGTGAAACTTGCGGTCGAGAAAAAAGCAGCTGAGGACGCGGAAAAAACAACCAAGGAGAAAAATGAGTTACTATAACAGGCAGTCAATGCAGCTGTAACTGCCTGCAGACATGATTTTGCTACTAACTTGGTTCCAGCTATCAACAACTAGACGAAGGAAAATCCAGACAAGACGGTACATGATTTCCCGATGCCTAGTTTCGTCGGGAGCAACTCCATGAACAACAACACCACCACACCATCACTTGCTCACGCAACTGGGCCTCCTCTCGCAGTCGCTCCCGTTCATAGCAGCCCATCCTCCGTCTCTTGCGCGCTAGGTGGGCCTACGTCTTTGGCTGAGCTTGACGCCATCACGGTAATTACATGTCGCACCAACATATATATATATATATATATATATATATATATATATAGAATATTCCATTTTCGTTGCCTTTTGGATGTTTTACGCCACAGACATATGTGTTTGCAGGGCAAAGAAACCTCGTGCACCATACTCTACTTGATCAAAGGCCAGAAGGTGGACGTGGGAAAGGGGATGATATTGAACCCCTTGAAACCAAGGTTCCACAACCAGCCGATCCCCGCTGGGCACTTCAGGGTTAGCTTGTCCAGTGTGAACTCGGGGCACGAGGCTTTGTCTCCTCCAGTACAGCATTTGGGAGAGGACGACGAGACCCCGCCACGGATTGGAAGCTGCAAGGGTTGGGTGCTGCTATGGCCGAAGAATCTTATTCGTCTTTAGCCGGACGAGAGCACACCAATAACCACACATCAACAAGCATGTGCGGAAACCACCACCCCGCCTACGCAATTACCAGCTCCTGTAGTGCCGGGTGAGAGCGGCGGATGACGTGATGAAGGGGGTGCAATAGTACTGGCTGATGTAATCGGTCCTGTAGAACAGAGAATGGATGATGAGACGGAGGTCGACCCTATGGGTTTCCTCAATACAAACCGGTATGATTGTGACATAGATATGATGGGTCAACCATATGACGAATCGGGCTATCAGCATGCTAATGAGGATATGGATGATATGCCCGGGCAGGAAGGTCGTTGGAAGGATTGCAAAAAGTCTCTCTTCATGAATTCCTCACAGGACATTCCTGAAGATGCCGCCTCAACACAGGCTCAACTAGCCGGGGGTTGTACAGTGCTTAGCCCGGGAAACCTGGGGCAGGGGTTAGGGAAGGGTTTGGAAGGTGTGCCCAAGAAAAAGGAGAGGAAGAGATCGGGGAAGATAACTGCCTCCAAACAAACCAGAGCACATAATATCCAGACGATGGATTCTGAAGAGCATGTACCCGTGAAAGGTGAGGCCATGTTCCATCTCACGGGCGAGCTGATGCTACCGCCGAAACCGCGGGAGGCACTATCAGGGGATCCCAGGAGACTGCACAACCATGTGCTGTCGACTGAGAAAAGCCTACTAGCCTCAAAGGATCCAGGATATCCAACATACGCGGCTCGTGTGCTTGAGGGGAAGTGCTACATCGACACACGGCCGGCGGAGGTGTTCTTCATGTGGTTTGATCATATCTTTGAGATGTTTCTGACAAGGTGGATCGATTTTACAATCGTCCGCCTTTTTGCACTACATATGAGCTCCGTCATGAGGAGTGAAGAAGTCTCGCAAATCTGTGTGGCGGATCCGTACTACATGCACGAGTCTTTCTTGAATCTCGGCAAATTTGAGTGTGAAACTGCTAGGGACTACCTCCAAAACTTCATAGTACAGAATAAGGACCACGAAATTGTCCTCGTGCCTTTTCATCCAAAGTAAGTCAGTTCCGGACAACCCTTTCATACATTTCAATCATTCCTTCTCGCTCATATGGAGAATAATTTGAGGTGTCTTTTCCCTGCAGCAACGGGCGCGCCGTCCTTATCGTTCTTTACCCGCAAGTCTCCCATGCTGTGTATTTTGACCCTTCCAGAGACTACGAGAAAAAGGACTACACCCACATAATGCATATTCTAGATGATGCTCTCCAAGGCTTCAACATTAGAGGTGGCCACATGCAGATCAGGAAACAAAGGAACAAGAAGATGGGTTTCGTGCATAAAACTAACTTCTCTTGCATCCATGTCCCAAAACCAAGAAAGAAGGATGGATTCTACATCGTCCATCTCATGATTCAGTTCAACAAAGATCACCAAAAGCTTCGCATGACAAGCAGAAATGATGATCATATCCACAAGTGGCTAGAATCTCATGGAGAAGCGGATTATAAACTTAGAGATGACTTCTTTCGCATCCAAAGGGACATTGTGACGATCATCATGAAAGAAGTCGTCGATGAGAAGGGGATGTTCCACCACGGCCCTATATCGCGAGCTGACGTCCGAACTCACATAGGCATGCAACGTCTAGACCTCACGCCATTCAAGAAGCTAGGGTCCATCCTCGATGATATGGAAGGATGGAACTTCTAGTGATTTATGATGCCGATGATGATGATATGTGTCGGGTCAACTTGTATATTTTTTGTAGCGATGAAACTTTTTCATGTCCACGGTCCCTACTGAACTTGCGTAATGCTACTTTGTTAGTTTGCATACGATGACCTGCGTACCTCTAGTTAACTAGTTTGCGTACTATATGTTGCATCTAGTTAGTAACCCTTTCTTTTTTGTGTTGCTCTTGTATATTTTGTTGCATATGATTGTACATCCTCTTCATGAAGATGCATCTCTAACAGGTAGCTAGTTTCTTGATGGCGAGATGGCAGTGCTACGTGGTGTACAAAGGGAAGGTTCCGGGGGTGTACAACGAGTGGCATGAGTGTCAGGCGCAAGTGAATGGGTTCTCGGGCGCCAGCCATAAAGGCTTCAAAAGCAGACAAGAAGGAGAAGCTAGTTACTTGAGGTTCACGCTAGTGCGAGAGAGGACTCGTAACCGCCACCTCATGTTCTGCATAGTTCCGCTCTCACTCATAGTGATAGCTCTTCTCGCGTATAACTTTGTTTAGATGGATGACGTTGTAGTTGCAAGTATTCGAGACTTGCATGTATTGCTATTTTCGAGATGATGACAGGATACCACTTTGTGTTGGATGATGATTATGATGAGACTATTTGTATGTATATGCTATGATTACATTTGTGGTCTCACAGACATTTGTATGTATATCATGATGACATTTGTATGTGCTAAAGATTCTTCTATAAAGCCTGTTCAAATACAAAACAAATATGCAGAAAAAAACAAAAAACTACTACAATTAACAGTAGCGAGTGGAGAAAAGTTAGCAGCGGCGCGGTAGTAGTAGTAGTGCGCACAGGAGAAGCGCGCTGTAGCTATTAGCAGTAGCGAGCTTCCTGTAAGAACGCTGCTGCTACACTTGTATATCAGTAGCGCGGGAGCACACGCGCTGCTGCTACGAGTTCGCTGTAGCGCCTTATTAGTAACACCAGTCCCCGCGCTACTGATATACCTAGAACCCACACTGCTGCTAGGCTTTTACCTAGTAGTGTAGATCGACCATGCCAAATCCATGGCACTCCGGATAAACCAGCCAATCATACCAATAGGGAATGTTGCGTTTTCAAACAGGCCGACAAGTTAAATGCCGAGAATAAGGAGAAAGGGTCGCAAAGCGAGTATGATGAAGAGGAACCTCGACCACTGAACACAGGGGGACAGAACAAATCCCCCCCCCCCCAAGTCAAAATGATGAACATGATATACGCCACCCATATCCCCAAGAGGAAGCGCAAGTGCGCACTCAGTGACATCTACGCGATGGAGCCAGTCGCCCCAAAGTTCAACCCATGGTCCTCCTGTCCGATCACCTTCGATCGCAGGGACCATCTGACCAGTATCCGTCATGGCGGTTCGGCCGCACTGGTCCTTGACCCAATTATTAATGGATTCCACCTCACACGAGTCCTCATGGATGGTGGCAGCAGCCTGAACCTGCGCTATCAGGATACAGTGTGCAAAATGGGTATCGATCCCTCAAGGATCAAGCCCACCAAAACCACCTTTAAAGGTGTCATATCAGGTGTAGAGGCCTGTTGTACGGGCTCAATCACACTGGAAGTGGTCTTCGGATCCCCGGATAATTTCTGAAGCGAAGTGTTAATCTTCGATATCGTCCCCTTTCGCAGTGGTTATCATGCACTTCTCGGATGAACCGCATTTGCTCGATTCAATGCGGTGCCGCACTATGCCTACCTCAAGCTCAAGATGCCCGGACCTCGCGGTGTTATAACAGCCAATGGAAATACGGAGCGCTCCCTCCATACTGAGGAGCACACCGCGGCACTTGCAGCAAAAGTACAGAGTAGCCTTCTTAGGCAGAACCACAATCCGGCAGTAAAGCCCCCGGGCACCGTCAAGCGAGTCTGAACTACTCTGCGGCAGGACAGTCTAGCTCGTCCAGAGCTTGACTAGCAATCCGGCCTCCGTCCCAGTCCCATTCAAGCGGTGATGTTTGTGCCACGCCTACATAACTACACACTCAAGATACCATGGGCATGGACGGAGGCGCAGCTAGACCAAGATCCATAATGCGGCTCAACCGCCTCCGGATCCGCATTCCTTCACTTTTTCTCTTTCTTTTAGGTTTTTCTCTTCTCGAGGCTTTTCCCGATAACCTGATCGTCAGACCCATCACGGGACGGATACACTAAGAAGGCAAGGGGCTTTGACGTACAAGGGAATTCCCAGGTGGTCTCTGCTAATGATCGTTATACCTGTTATAAATACCCGCACGCAGCTCGCTCTTGGTCATGGCCTGTTAAATAGCCTTACTTGCTTACCACATTACTTGTACAAGTACGCCTCGGCTTATTAATCAAATTACAATGGAAAATAATTTGTAGCGTCAGCTTATTACTTGATTTTTTCCTTGTCTTTGTATGTTCTGTCAATTGCACCCGTACACTCTGGTACGTACTACTTAGCTAGGGGCTTCATCGCGCCCCGCAATACGGCAATAAAGTCCGAACACTTTTACAGTACAATTCAGCACCTCGAACTTATAGCATTATATGCATCGGCTCCGAATCATGGCTTTGGTCAATAGTTGGGTTGCCCGGCTCCTGTGCTTACTACCTTACGTTCCGCTATATTGGCTAGGGTAGTGAAGGGAGAACTACTGCGATTGTGTCCCGGTTCTTCCGGACGAGCACCTCAGTAGAGAAACCCAAAAACTGACTGTCATGATGCGGCGAGAACTGGTCAGCTGTTCGAGAGGTTTTCAAATCCTTAGAGATTTTTCCCGCTTTATGCGAGGAATCGGTTTTTATCCGATTAGGCATGTATAGCGCCCCAACTTAGGTCTTCCGGGTACCAGGGGCTTCGCCAAAATTTTCATTGTCAAACTCCTATGGCTAAGTGAGGGTGATAAAGCCTTATAGTCTAATTCCCTTGTTCGTTGCGTTAAACACCTCCTTTAAGGACCAAAATTTTGAGTAAAGAGTGTTTATATTTATCCCGAACACCCCCATACTATCTATGTGGGGGCAGAGGCCGACGACTGGCCAACTCTCAGATTTTCATAAACGGCCGCACAGGAGGTAAAATTTTAAAGTAACAAGCATTATATTACATAATGGATCTGTTTAAATATTACAGGACAGGATAACATGAATGTTTTCACGATAATATGATATCCTTGGCACATTGCTCCGCCACAAGGCGGGATCCCTCTAGGACACTATCAAAATATAGCTCGGGTCGGCGGTACTCCTTGCCCTCAGGTGGCCCCTCCGTCATCAGCTTCTTGGCATCCATCTTCGCCCAGTGCACCTTGGCACGGGCAAAGGCCATCCGCACACCTTTGATGCGGACCGATCGCTTGATGGCTTCAAGCCGCGGGCAGGCACTCACAAGCCGCTTGACGATTCCGAAGTAGCTGCTGGCATGGCTCGGCAGGCCACAGCCAGGCTATTAAGTCCTTCATGGTCAGTTCGGCCGCCTTATGCAGCTCGACCAGCTGTTTTAGCTGGTCACTAAAGGGCACTAGAAGTTCTGGTCCGAGGTATTGGGACCAGAACAGCTTTTCCTTAGAGCTCCCTTCTTCGGCTCGATAAAATTTTGTAGCATCTGATATGCTGCGTGGAAGATCCACAAACACCCCTGGAGAGCTCCAAATCCGGGTAAGTAAAAGGAATGTCTCCTTCACATATCTACTTTGCATAATGAAAGCCTTACCCGCCGTAATCTTCTTGGTCACCTGGATTTCCTGGAGGGAGACTAGGCCTTCGGCTCTGGAATTTTGTGCACTCTGGCGGGCCTTGGCAAGTTCGGACTCTTGAGTCTTCGAATCATGCTCCAAGGACTCGTACTTCTTGATGGTGTCCTGGAGCTCTTGCTGGACCTCACTAACCCGGGCCTCCTGCTTTTCGCGCACGTCAAGTTCCTTGGCCTCTTTGTCCTCGGCCTCAGCTAACACCTTCTTGAGGGCCGCCACCTCGGTCGTGGCCCCTAATAAAGTTCATGACAGTTTAGTCAGCATGAACAATTCATCCTCCCTAATTATACAAGCAAGTTCAATACATACCTTTGCTTTCCTCCAACTGCTTCTTCAAGTGCCCGAGCTCTTGCTCGGCCCGCTCCAGATTCTGCTTCAGTCTGGAGACTTCCGCAGTATGAGCAGCAGCAGCCAGCAGCGATGCCTGCTAATTCACATAGACACCTTATGCTAGACTCCTGCGAAAATTATTTTGATCCTTTGTTCTGCTTTTCTTTCCGAACACTGAACAGAGCATTAGGGGCTACTGTCTACGCTATGATATTCTTTCTACAATTACATTACTTACGTCAAAACCTGTTAGAAGGCTAGTGCAGGCTTCGGTCAGTCCGCTTTTGGCGGACTGGACCTTCTCAATCACCGCACTCATAAGAGTACGGTGTTCTTCCACAATGGAAGCACCTTGCAGCGCTTCTAGTAATCTATCTGGTCCCTCTGGATGGACAAAGGTCACCGTTGGAGTTGGCTCGCCCCCCTCGTTCGAAAGAGGTGGCCTGCCTGAATCCAGAGCCACTTGGGTCTTCGGAGCTGTATACGGCTGAGGGCCGAATTGGCTACGGCCCCCATCGTCGGTGTCCATAGGTGTCTGTCCCCCCATGTGTTCGGCAACCGGGGTTCTACCCTCCGGCACCAACGGGACGGCCTCCTGATCCTCTCCCTAGCCGGGGATCCTTCGGGACAACACCTCGGTGTTGTCCGCGGCCTTGGGGGAGGAGGCCGTCGGAAGGGACTAGATGTTCATCGCCGATGGGTCCAGCAATCCCTCCGAAGAGGAGGACAGCACGATGTTGGACTGAGCCGGGTTGCAAGTGCATGATCCAGCACATTAAAAACAATAAAATAAAATTCCGGATATATTACTATGTCCAGACACTTACAAGTTGGCTAGGGGCTTGACCCTGGGCTCCCACTCCCCACCGCTGTTGGCGGCCGCTGCGGAGTTGTCCAGAAGGGAAGTTTTCCCCTTCTTGGACGCCTCGGCCTCTCCATGTGTGGAGGCCTTCCTCTTCTTTCTCCCCCCAGCAGGGGGAATGGATTTCTTCTTCCTCCTCATCTTCCTCGTCGTCTATGGTGGAGGAGTGCGTCTCGGCGTCTTCGGACGTCACGTCCGAGGTGCCCTTGCGACGGAGACCAATTCTGGTCCCCGGGGCCTTCTTTTTGGCCTTCTTCTCCGGCACCTCATAAGGCACTTGAAACAGCATCTTCGTCAGAAGAGGGGTTTCTGGATCTTTAGGCAGCGGAGCCGGACAGTTAATCTGTCCGCTATCTCTATCTAGGCCTGAAATTTTTTAAGGAGGCTTAGATTCCTCCCTCAAATATGGCAGTAAAGGGAATACCTTGAAAACATGAAAGAACTTACTGGATTAGCCTGGCGTTTTGAGCTAAGCCCATGATCCTCGGTCGTGGGTGGTGGTACCTTGCCGGCCTTGAAAAGCACCTTCCAGACATCTTCGTGCGTCGTACCGAAGAGCTCTAGCAGCGTCCGGTGCTTGGCCGGGTCAAACTCCCACAAATTGCATGTCCGGCGCTGGCACGAAAGGATCCGGCGGAAGAGCATAACCTGGGCCACATTGACAAGCTTGATTGTCTTGCTTATCATGTTCTGGACACACGTCTGGAGTCCCGTTAGCTCGTCCGAAGAAGCCCATGCCAGGCCCTTCTCTTGCCAGGAGGTGAGTTGCATTGGGTCTCCGGATCGGAATTCAAGGGTCGCCGCCCAGTTGGTGCAGCGCGGCTCGGTGATGTAGAACCACCCCGATTACCACCCCTTTACAGTCTCCACGAAGGAGCCTTCGGGCCAGGTGACATTTGGCATCTTGCCCACCATGGCGCCGCCGCACTCCGCTTGTTAGCCGCTCACCACCTTTGGCTTCACATTGAAGGTCTTTAGCCATAGGCCGAAGTGAGGTGGGATGCGGAGGAAGGCCTCGCACACGACGATAAATGCCGAGATGTCGAGGATGGAGTTGGGGTCCAAGTCATGGAAGTCTAGCCCATAGTAAAACATCAGTCCACGGACGAACGGATGGAGGGGGAATTCCAGCCCACGGACGAAATGGGTGAGAAATACCACCCTCTCTCGGGGCTCCGGGGTGGGGACGATCTGTCCCTTAGCTGGAAGTCGATGAGCGATGTCCTTGGCCACGTACCCGGCCTCCCTCTTGACGGAGGAGGCCATCCACTTGCCTCCAGCTCCGGACCCGGACATGATTGGAGTGCTTTTTTGGGTGGAGAAGGCGAGAACTTTGGCGCTGGAGCTTGAGAATGGATGGGCAAGGCGTGGGTGAATGAGGATGAATCCTTATCCCTTTATAAAGGCAGTAAAAGTTATGCGCCTCCCTGCTCGCCTTAAAATCCTCCTATCCCCCAAGCACCATGCAGATGACACGGTTGGGTTACCCATGCCCGTATTGATGAGAATCCCGTGATAAGGGGACACGATCTCTGCTTCGACAAGATGTGCCAGTGAAACTGCACCTCGAAATATGGAGCGGCGGGCTAAAAACGGTTCGAATAATGACCGGGCAGTGGCGTGATGTCACGCTACAAAAAGTTGTCAGCGGATTAGACTCGTGAAATATTATACTCTCTACGGTTGTGCGTGGTACTTGTTTTGCAGAGCCGAACACGTTTCCTGTGTTCAAAAGACTATGTTGGAGTATTCAGAGAAGGAGCCCGCCTTGCAATGCCAAAGACAATCTGCGTGCCGGACTCATCGCTATTGAAGCCTAGTTTAGGGGCTACTGAGGGAGTCCTGGACTAAGGGGTCCTTGGACAGCCGGACTATATACATTGGTCGGACTGTTGGAATATGAAGATACAAGATAGAAGACTTCGTCCCATGTCCGGATGGGACTCTCCTTGGCGTGGAAGGCAAGCTTGGCGATTCGGATATGTAGATTCCTTTCTCTGTAACCGACTTTGTACAACCCTAGCCCCCCCCCCCCCGGTGTCTATATAAACCGGAGGGTTCAGACTTCCAGGGTTTAGTCACAACAATCATATCCTCATCGGCTAGACTTCTAGGGTTTAGCCATTACGATCTCGTGCTAGATCAACTCTTGTAATACTCATATTCATCAAGATCAATCAAGCAGGAAGTAGGGTATTACCTCCATAGAGAGGGCCTGAACCTGGGTAAACATTGTGTCCCACGCCTCCTGTTACCAGTAGCCTTAGACGCACAGTTCGGGACCCCCTACCCGAGATCCGCCGGTTTTGACACCGGCAAGGACACTAAGATCAGGAACGCACATGTGAAAAGCTTCATTGTTACAGTTAATGCATCTACCTATGAAGAGAGCAAAATAATGTATAGCAGGAAAATGAATACTCCCTATGGTAGCTTGTGTGATTTCTCTGGATTCACCCACAGTGATACTAGCAAGAAAGTCTTTATATACAGATTTACGAGGTTCATTGACATTGCCCCACTGCGGGAGTTTACAAGCAGTATTAAAATCTTCTAGGTCCATGGTATATGATTTATCATAAAGATCAAATAAGACAGTGTGAGTATTGCGTGTAGACGTGAATTTAAACCTTCTCACAAAGGAGTCGGTAAGGTAGTAGTGTTGGGAGGACTTATCTAACATGAAGTCCTCAAGATCGGCATTACGCACATATGCGTCCAATTCATCCTTAATGCCTGCTTTGACCATAAACTCCTCTTATGGCCATTCACAAGGCCGCACTTGAGCTTCCCTCAGTGGTTGGTAGGTCTCCAATGTATCTATAATTTTTTATTGCTCCATGCTACTTTATCTACTGTTTTGGACTATATTGGGCTTTATTTTCCACTTTTATATTATTTTTCGGACTAACCTATTAACCGGAGGCCCAGCCCAGAATTGTTGTTTTTTTGCCTATTTCAGTGTTTCAAAGAAACAAAATATCAAATGGAGTCCAAACGGAATGAAACCTTGGGGAACGTGATTTTCCAACCGAACGTGATCCAGGAGACTTGGACCCTACTCCAAGAAGTGCCAGAGGCGGTCACGAGGGTGGAGGGCGTGCCCCCTACCTTGTGGGCCCCTCGAAGCTCCACCGACGTACTCCTTCCTCCTATATATACCTATGTACCCCCAAACGATCAGAACAGGAGCCAAAAACCTAATTCCACCACCGCAACCTTCTGTATCCACGAGATCCCATCTTGGGGCCTATTCCGGAGCTCCGCCAGAGGGGGCATCCACCATGGAGGGCTTCTACATCAACACCATATCCCCTCCAATGAAGTGTGAGTAGTTTACTTCAGACCTTCGGGTCCATAGCTAGTAGCTAGATGGCTTCTTCTCTCTTTTTGGATCTCAATACAATGTTCTCCCCCTCTCCCGTGGAGATCTATTCGATGTAATCTTCTTTTTGCGGTGTGTTTGTTGAGACCGATGAATTGTGGGTTTATGATCCAGTATTATCTATGGAAAATATTTGATTCTTCTCTGAATTCTTTTATGTATGATTGAGTTATCTTTGCAAGTCTCTTCGAATTATCCTTTTTGGTTTGGCCAACTAGATTGGTAGTTCTTGCAATGGGAGAAGTGCTTAGCTTTGGGTTCAATCTTGCGGTGTCCTTACCCAGTGACAGAAAGGGTTGCAAGGCACGTATTGTATTGTTGCCATCGAGGATAACAAGATGGGGTTTTTATCATATTGCATGAATTTATCCCTCTACATCATGTCATCTTGCTTAAGGTGTTACTCTATTTTTAACTTAATACTCTAGATGCATGCTGGATAGCGGTCGATGAGTGGAGTAATAGTAGTAGATGCAGAATCGTTTCGGTCTACTTGTTTTGGACGTGATGCCTATATACATGATCATACCTAGATATACTCATAATTATGCTCAATTCTGTCAATTGCTCAACAGTAATTTGTTCACCCACTGTAGAATACTTATGCTCTTGAGAGAAGACACTCGTGAAACCTATGGCCCCCGGGTCTATTCTCATCATATCAATCTCTATTACTTTATTACTTTCTTTGTTTTTACTTTGCCTTTTACTTTTCACTTTGCATCTATATACCAAAAATACCAAAAAATATTATTTATCAGATCTCACTCTCGTAAGTGACCGTTAAGGGATTGACAACCCCTAATCGCGTTGGTTGCGAGGAGCTATCATCTTGTGTAGTTACGAGGGACTTGGGCGTGGTCTCCTACTGGATTGATACCTTGGTTCTCAAAAACTAAGGGAAATACTTACGCTACTTTGCTGCATCATCCTCTCCTCTTCGGGGAAATCCAACGCAGTGCTCAAGAGGTAGCAAGAACAATTTCTGGCACCGTTGCCGGGGAGGCTCACGCAAGAGCAAGTCAACCATACCAAGTACCCATCACAATCCATATCTCTCGCATTACATTATCTGCCATTTGCCTCTCGTTTTCCTCTCCCCCACTTCACCCTTGCCGTTTTATTCGCCCTCTCTTTCCCAATCTCCTCCTCTTTTTCCCGTTTGCCTTTTCCCGTTGCCTTTCTGTTTGCTTGTGTCTTGGATTACTTGTTGCCATGGCGCAAGATAATACCAAATTGTGTGACTTCTCGAATACCAATAATAATGATTTCCTTAGTACTCCGATTGCTCCTCTTAATAATGATGAGTCTTGTGAAATCAATACCGCTTTGCTGAATCTTGTTATGAAAGACCAATTCGCCGGCCTTCCTAGTGAAGATGCCGCTACTCATCTAAACAAATTTGTTGATTTGTGTGATATGCAAAAGAAGAAAGATACAGATAACAATATTGTCAAATTGAAGTTATTTCCGTTTTCTCTTAGAGATCGTGCTAAAGTTTGGTTTTCGTCTTTGCCTAAAATTAGTATTGATTCTTGGAACAAGTGCAAAGATGCTTTTATCTCTAAGTATTTTCATCCTGCTAAGATTATCACTCTTAGGAACGATATCATGAATTTTAAACAACTTGATCATGAGCATGTTGCCCAATCTTGGGAAAGAATGAAATTAATGCTTCGCAATTGCCCTACTCATGGTTTGAATTTATGGATGATCATACAAAAATTTTATGTCGGATTGAATTTTGCTTCTAGAAATCTTTTAGATTCGGCCGCTAGGGGATGCTACCAAATTGCTTGGTAATATTATGGCTAATTATTCTCAGTGGCACACCAAAAGATCTTCTAGTAAAAAAGTGCATGCTATAGAAGAAATCAATGTTTTGAGTGAAAAGATGGATGAACTTATGAAGATGTTTGCTCCTAAAAATACTCCTCTTGATCCCAATGATATGCCTTTGTCTACTTTGCTTGAGAATAATAATGAATCTATGGATGTGAATTTTGTTGGTAGGAATAGTTTTGGAAACAATGCTTATAGAGGGAATTTTAATTCTAGGCCTTATCCTAGTAATACTTCTAATAATTATGGAAATTCCTACAACAACTCTTATGGAAATTTTAATAAGACGCCCTCTGAATTTGAGAGTAGTGTTAAAGAGTTTATGAATTCACAAAAGAATTTTAATGATTTGCTTGAAGAGAAATTGCTTAAAGTTGATGATTTGGCTAGGAACGTTGATAGAATTTCTCTTGAAATTTATTCTTTAAAGCTTAGATCTATTCCTCCTAAGCATGATATCAATGAGTCTCTCAAAGCCATGAGAATTTCCATTGATGAGTGCAAGGAAAGACCCGCTAGGATGCGTGCTTCCAAAGATGCCTTTATTAAAGCGTGTTCTTCCAACTCCTATGAAAATCAAGATGAAGATCTAAAAGTTATTGGTGTGTCCCCCATTAAATCTTTGTTTTGCAATATGAATCTTGATGAAACTGAATATGATCTTCCTTTACCTAGAAGGCGCTCTAAGAATTCGGAGTTTCTAGATCTTGCTGATGAATTTCATGAAAGTGGGAGTGAAAGAAATAAAAACTTAGATGTTGCTAAACCCACTATTTTGGATCTCAAGGAATTTAATTATGAAAATTGCTCTTTGATTGGTTGTATTTCCTTGTTGCAATCCGTGCTAGATTCTCCTCATGCTTATAGTCAAAATAAAGCCTTTACTGAACACATAGTTGATGCTTTGATGCAATCTTATGAATAAAAACTTGAGTTGAAAGTTTCTATCCCTAGAAAACTCTATGATGAGTGGGAACCTACTATTAAAATTAAAATTAAAGATTATGAGTTTCATGCTTTGTGTGATTTGGGTGTTAGTGTCTCTACTATTCCCAAAGCTTTGTGTGATTTGCTAGATTTCCGTGATTTTGATGATTGCTCTCTAAACTTGCATCTTCCAGATTCCACTATTAAAAAACCTATGGGAAGAATTAATGATGTTCTTATTTTTGCAAATAGGAATTATGTGCCCGTAGATTTTATCGCTCTTGATATATATTGCAATCCTTCATGTCCTATTATTCTTGGTAGACCTTTCCTTAGAACGATTGGTGCAATTATTGATATGAAGGAAGGGAATATTAGATTCCAATTTCCTTTAAAGAAGGGTATGGAACACTTCCCTAGAAATAAAATAAAATTACCATATGAATCTATCATGAGAGCCACTTATGGATTGCCTACCAAAGATGGCAATACCTAGATCTATCCTCGCTTTTATGCCTAGCTAGGGGCGTTAAACGATAGCGCTTGTTGGGAGGCAATCGAATTTTATTTTGTGTTTTTTTGTTTTTTCTTCTGTTTAGGAATAAATAATCCATCTAACCTCTGTTTGGATGTGGTTTTATCTTTTAATTAGTATTTGTGCCAAGTAGAACCTATAGGATAACCTACGATGATAGTTGATTTGATTCTGCTAAAAAACAGAAACTTTGCACGCACGAATATAGTTATGTTAAATCACAGGGACGTGATTTTGCATTAATTAGTTTTGCTGATGTTCAATAAACAAATTGTCCAGGACTTTCTATTTTGGTAAAAAAAATTAGAGTTCCATAAGTTTGCGTTAGTTACAGATTGCTACAGACTGTTCTGTTTTTGACAGATTCTGTTTTACGTGTGTTGTTTGCTTATTTTAATGAATCTATGGCTAGTAAAATAGTTTATAATCCATAGAGAAGTTGGAATACAGTAGGTTTAACACCAAAATAAATAAAGAATGAGTTCATTACAGTACCTTTAAGTAGTCTTTTGTTTCTTTCTCTAACGGAGCTCACGAGATTTCTGTTGAGTTTTGTGTTGTGAAGTTTTCAAGTTTTGGGTGAATTCTTTTGATGGATTATGGAACAAGGAGTGGCAAGAGCCTAAGATTGGGGATGCCCATGGCACCCCCAAGATAATCCAAGGACACCAAAAGTCAAAGCTTGGGGATGACCCAGAAGGCATCCCCTCTTTCGTCCACTTCCATCGGTAATTTACTTGGAGCTATATTTTTATTCACCACATGATATGTGTTTTGCTTGGAGCGTCTTTGCTTGTTAGTTTACCACAATCATCCTTGCTGTACACACCTTTTGAGAGAGCCATACATGAATTGGAATTTGTTAGAATACTCTATGTGCTTCACTTATATCTTTTGAGCTTGATAGTTTTGCTCATAGTACTTCACTTATATCTTTTGAGCGTGATAATTTTTTCTCTAGTGCTTCACTTATACCTTTTAGAGCATGGTGGTGGATTTGTTTTAAAGAAACTATTGATTTCTCATGCTTCACTTATATTATTTTGGGAGTCGTTAATAGCATGGTAATTTGCTTAATGTTAATATACTTGGTATTCAAGATTTGTGAACCTTTCTTTTGAGTGAATTGAGTACTAAGATAAGTTTGATGCTTGATAATTGTTTTGAGATATGGAGGCGATAATATCAAAGTCATGCTAGTTGGGTGATTATGAATTCAAAGAATGCTTGTGTTGAAGTTTGCAAGTCCCGTAGCATGCACGTATGGTTAAAGTTGTGTAACAAATTTGAAACATGAAGTGTACCTGGCTTGTGCATCCTTATGAGTGGCGGTCGGGGACGAGCGATGGTCTTTTCCTACCAATCTATCCCCCTAGGAGCATGCGCGTAGTACTTGATTTTTGATGACTTCTAAGTTTTTGCAATAAGTATATGAGTTCTTTTGACTAATGTTGAGTCCATGGATTATACGCACTCTCACCTTTCCGCCTTTGCTAGCCTCTTCGGTACCGTTCATTGCCCTTTCTCACCTTGAGAGTTGGCGCAAACTTCGCCGGTGCATCCAAACCCCGTGATACGATACGCTCTATCACACATAAACCTCCTTATATCTTCCTCAAAACAGCCACCATACCTACCTATTATGGCATTTCCATATCCATTCCGAGATATATTGCCATGCAACTTCAACCATCATCATCATGACATACATTACTTTTGTCATATTGCCATTGCATGATCATGTAGTTGACATCGTATTTGTGGCAAATCCACCATGCATTATTTTTCATACATGTCACTCTTGATTCATTGCACCATCCCAGTACACCGCCGGAAGCATTCATATAGAGTCATACCTTGTTCTAAGTTTCGAGTTGTAATCCTTATGTTGTAAACAATAGAAGTGTGATCATCATCATTATTAGAGAATTGCCCAAATAAAAAAAGAGAAAGGCCCAAAAAAAGGCCCAAAAAAAGGGCAATGCTACTATCTCTTTTTCCACACTTGTGCTTCAAAGTAGCACCATGTTCTTCATGTAGTGAGTCTCATATATTGTGCTTCAAAGTAGCACCTTCTTCTTCATGTAATGAGTCTCATAAGTTGTCTTTTTATACTAGTGGGAATTTTGCATTATAGAACTTGTCTTGTATATTCCTACGATGGGCTTCCTCAAATGCCCTAGGTCTTCATGAGAAAGCAAGTTGGATGCACACCCACTAGTTTTCTTTTGTTGAGCATTCATAGCTCTAGTGCATCCGTTGCATGGCAATCCCTACTCCTCATGTTGACATCAATTGATGGGCATCTCCATAGCCTGTTGATTACCCTCGTCAATGTGAGACTTTCTCCTTTTTTGTCTTCTCCACACAATCCACATCATCATATTCTATTCCACCCATAGTGCTATATCCATGGCTCACGCTCATGTATTGCGTGAAGGTTGAAAAAGTTTGAGATTATTTAAGTATGAAACAATTGCTTGGCTTGTCATCGGGGGTATAGAAGTTGGGAACATCTTTGTGTGACGAAAATGAAGCATAGCCTAACTATATGATTTTGTAGGGATGAACTTTCTTTTACCATGTTATTTTGAGAAGACATGATTGCTTTGATTAGTATGCTTGAAGTATTATTATTTTTGTGTCAATATGAACTTTTGTCTTGAATCTTTTGGATCTGAATATTCATATCACAATTGAGAAGTTTTACATTGAAATTATGCCAAAGTATCATTCCGCATCAAAAATTCTTTTTTATCATTTACCTACTCGAGGACGAGCAGGAATTAAGCTTGGGGATGCCTAATACGTCTCCAACGGATCTATAATTTTTGATTGCTCCATGCTACTTTATCTACTATTTTGGACTATATTGGGCTTTATTTTCCACTTTTATATTATTTTTGGGACAAACCTATTAACCGGAGGCCCGGCCTAGAATTGTTGTTTTTTGCCTATTTTAGTGTTCCGAAGAAACGGAATATCAAACGGAGTCCAAAC
Organism: Triticum dicoccoides; assembly: GCF_002162155.2. Classification (NCBI taxonomy): domain Eukaryota; kingdom Viridiplantae; phylum Streptophyta; class Magnoliopsida; order Poales; family Poaceae; genus Triticum; species Triticum dicoccoides. The sequence goes on from NC_041393.1 coordinate 412,037,919, forward strand.
GGAATGAAACCTTCGGGAACGTGATTTTCCAACTGAACATGATCCAGGAGACTTGGACCCTACTCCAAGAAGTGCCAGAGGCGGTCACGAGGGTGGAGGGCGCCCCCCTGGGCGCGCCCCCGTACCTCGTGGTCCCCTCGAAGCTCCATCGACGTACTCCTTCCTCCTATATATACCTACGTACCCCCAAACGATCAGAACAGGAGCCAAAAACCTAATTCCACCGCCGCAACCTTATGTATCCACGAGATCCCATCTTGGGGCCTGTTCCAGAGCTCCGCCGGAGGGGGCATCCACCATGGAGGGCTTCTACATCAACACCATATCCCCTCCAATGAAGTGTGAGTAGTTTACTTCAGACCTTCGGGTCCATAGCTAGTAGCTAGATGGCTTCTTCTCTCTTTTTGGATCTAAATACAATGTTCTCCCCCTCTCTTGTGGAGATCTATTCGATGTAATCTTCTTTTTGCGGTGTGTTTGTTGAGAATGATGAATTGTGGGTTTATGATCCAGTATTATCTATGGAAAATATTTGATTCTTCTCTGAATTCTTTTATGTATGATTCAGTTATCTTTGAAAGTCTCTTCGAATTATCCTTTTTGGTTTTGCCAACTAGATTGGTAGTTCTTGCAATGGGAGAAGTGCTTAGCTTTGGGTTCAATGTTGCGGTGTCCTTACCCAGTGACAGAAAGGGTTGCAAGGCACGTATTGTATTGTTGCCATCGAGGATAACAAGATGGGTTTTTTTATCATATTGCATGAATTTATCCCTCTACATCATGTCATCTTGCTTAAGGCGTTACTCTGTTTTTACTTAATACTCTAGATGCATGCTGGATAGCGGTCGATGAGTGGAGTAATAGTAGTAGATGCAGAATCGTTTCGATCTACTTGTCCTGGACGTGATGCCTATACACATGATCATTGCCTAGATATACTCATAACTATGCTCAATTCTGTCAATTGCTCAACAGTAATTTGTTCACCCACCGTAGAATACTTATGCTCTTGAGAGAAGCCACTAATGAACCTATGGCCCCCGGGTCTATTCTCGTCATATTAATCTCTATCACTTTATTTACTTGCTTTGTTTTTTACTTTGCCTTTTACTTTTTACTTTGCATCTATCTATCAAAAATACCAAAAATATTACTCATCATCTCTATCAGATCTCACTTTCGTAAGTGACCGTGAAGGGATTGACAACCCCTAATCGTGTTGGTTGCGAGTTGCTATCGTTTTGTGTAGGTACGAGGGACTTTTGCCTGGTCTCCTACTGGATTGATACCTTGGTTCTCAAAAATTGAGGGAAATACTTACGCTACTTTGCTGCATCATCCTCTCCTCTTCGGGAAAACCAACGCAGTGCTCAAGAGGTAGCAGTGGTTCACCGTCCTGCTCATGGATTGCAAACATGGGTCCTTGCTTCCTTGAAGGACCTCCTTGGTATATTTTCCTAGACATATTTCTTGCTCTGAAAAATTTCTAAAAAATTTAGTAGCTCAAAATAAAAGTGAGCCAAACTCAACAAAATTGATAGAAACTACTCCCACAAGTGCCAGAGACTATATCATGCATTGGAACTACTTGGGACCATATAACTTTGACATGCAAGCTCAAGAACAGGGTCACCTAGGCAGCACAAATTTGCAATGAATAAAGCACTAGAACAAAAACTAATTGGACCATTGGAGGAGTCACATACCAAAGAACAATCCCCCAAAGTAGTTTTGTGAATGGAGCTTTGAGCAAGGAGATCGAAAATGGCAGCAAGATGAGCTAGACCTCGTGCTTGAGCTGGTTGGTGATTTTTTGGGTGGAATAAGAAGTGTGTGGGTGCATGAATAAGTGGAGGGTGGCCACCATGGGCCCACGAGGCAGGGGGCGCGCCCCAGGGGTGTGGGCGCGCCTTGAACCCTCGTGGCCAGGTGCTTGCCCTCCTGCTGTGTTCTCAGTGCCAAATATTCTCAAATATTCTAGAAAAAATCATATTTCATTTTCCGGGCATTTGGAGAACTTTTATTTTCGGGGTATTTTCTATTGCATGGATAAATCAGAAAATAGACAGAAAAATATTATTTTTGCTTTATTTAATCTAAACAACAAAAAGTAAAAGGAGGGTACAGAAGGTTGTGCTTTCTAACTTCCTCCATCTCATGCTCATCAAAAGGAATCCACTAACAAGGTTGATCAAGTCTTGTTAACAAACTCATTCTGAATAACATGGAACCAGAGAAATTTTGAATAACACTAGGTTACCTCGACGGGGATATGTACATCCCCAATTATAAGAATATCATATTTCTTCTTGACAGTAGGAAGAGGAAATTCAAAACCTCCGATAATAATCGATGGAATTTTTCCAATAGAATTGCTACTGTGAACTTGAGGTTGTTTCCTCGAAAAGTGTACCATATGCTCGTTACCATTAACAAGAAAAGTGACATTGACTTTGTTGCAATGAATAACATCCCCTGCAGTATTCAAAAAGGGTCTACCAAGGATAATCGACATATTATCGTCCTCGGGTATATCAAGAATAACAAACTCCGTTAAGATAGTAACGTTTGCAACCACAACAGGCACATCCTCACAAATACCAATAGGTATAGCGGTTGATTTATGAGACATTTGCAAAGATATTTCAGTAGGTGTCAACTTATTCAATTCAAGTCTACGATATGAAAAGAGAGGCATAATACTAACACCGGCTCCAAGATCACATAGAGCAGTTTTAACATAGTTTCTTTTAATGGAGCAAGGTATAGTTGGTACTCCTTGATCTCCAAGTTTCTTTGGTATTCCACCCTTAAAAGTATAATTAGAAAGCATGGTGGAAATTTCAGCTTCCAGTATCTTTCTTTTATTTGTAACAATATCTTTCATGTACTTAGCATAAGGATTCACTTTAAGCATATTAGTAAAACGCATACGCAAAAAGATAGGTCTGATCATTTCAGCAAAGCGCTCGAAATCCTCATCATCCTTTGTCTTGGATGGTTTAGGAGGAAAAGGCATGGGTTTCTGAACCCATGGTTCTCTTTCTTTACCGTGCTTCCTAGCAACGAAGTCTCTCTTATCATAACATTGATTCTTTGATTGTGGGTTATCAAGATCAACAGCAGGTTCAACCTCTACGTCATTACTATTGCTAGGTTGAGCATCAACATGAACATCATCGTTAACATTATCACTAGGTTCATGTTCATCACCAGATTATTTTCAGCATCAGAAATAGAAATATCATTGGGATTCTTAGGTGTGTCTACAATAGGTTCACTAGAAGCATGCAAAGTCCTATCATTTTTCTTTTTCTTCCTCTTAGAAGGACTAGGTGCATCAACAATATTTCTCTGAGAATCTTGCTCAATTCTCTTTGGGTGGCCCTCAGGATACAAAGGTTCCTGAGTCATTTTACCTCCTCTAGTTGCTACTCTAACAACAAAGTCATGTTTATTATTATTCAATTCATTGAGCAAATCATTTTGTGCTTTAAGCACTTGTTCTACTTGAGTGGTAACCACAGAAGCATGCTTACTAATGAGTTTAGGTTCACCCTTAACTCTAGACATATAATCACTCAAGTGTCCAATCATATAAGCATTACTTTTCAATTGTCTACCAACATAAGCATTGAAGTTTTCTTGTTTAGCCATAAAGTCATCAAATTCATCCAAGCATTGGCTAGCAAACTTAGTAGACGGATTTCAACTTTATCATATCTAAAGAGAGAATTTACCTTTACTACCTGTGTCGGGTTATCGAGACCATGTATTCCTTCAATAGGTGGTATATTAAGGCCATGTATTTCTTCAAAAGGAGGTAAATTTTTAACATCTTCAACTTTAATACCTTTTTCTTTCATAGATTTCTCTGCCTCTTGCATATCTTCAGGACTGAGAAATAGAACACCTCTTTTCTTCGGAGTTGGCTTAGGAGTTTGTTCAGGAAGTGTCGAATTGTTTTCATTAGTCAACATATTATTCAATAACAATTCAGCTTAACAACAGTTCTTTCCCTGAAAACACAACCAGCACAACTATTCAGGTGGTCTCTGGAAGCATTGGTTAGTCCATTATAAAAGATATCAAGTATTTCATTTTTCTTAAGAGGATGATCAGGCAAAGCATTGAGTAATCGGAGAAGCCTCCCCCTAGCTTGTGGGAGACTCTCTTTTTCAATTTGCACAAAATTATATATTTCCCTTAAAGCAGCTTGTTTATTACGAGCAGGGAAATATTTAGCAGAGAAGTAATAAATCATATCCAAGGGACTACGCACACAACCAGGATCTAGAGAATTAAACCAAGTTTTAGCATCACCCTTTAATGAGAATGGAAATATCTTAAGGATATAATAGTAGCGAGTTTTCTCATCATTAGTGAATAGGGTGGCTATATCATCCAATTTAGTAAGATGTGCCACAACAGTTTTAGATTCATAGCCATAAAAAGGACCAGATTCGACCAAGTAATTATCTCAGGATCGACAGAGAAATCATGATCCTTATCAGTAACAGAGATAGGTGAAGTAGCAAAAGTAGGGTCATATTTCATTCTAGCATTCAGAGACTTTTGTTTCAGCTTAGCTAATAACTTCTTAAGATCAGATCTATTATTGCAAGCAAGAAAATCTCTAGCAGTTTCTTCATCCATAACATAACTCTCAAGCACAACAGGAAATTCATATCTAGGGGGAGTTTCTTCATTATCACTTTCATTAATATTATCAGGTTCAATAATTTCATTCTCTCTAGCCCTAGCAAGTTATCTATCAAGAAATTCACCTAATGGCACAGTAGTATCAAGCATAGAAGTAGTTTCATCACAAGTATCATGCATAGCAGAAGTGGCATCACCAATAACGTGCGACATATCAGAATTAATAGCAGAAGCATGTTTAGGTGTCGCAAGTTTACTCATAACAGAAGGAGAATCAAGTGCAGAGCTAGATGGCAGTTCCTTACCTCCCCTCATAGTTGAGGGATAAATCTTAGTTCTTTCGTATTTCAAGTTCCTCATAGTGTCCAGCAGATATAAATCCTAAGTGACTCAAAGAATAGAACTATGCTCCCTGGCAACGGCACCAGAAAGTAGTCTTGATAACCCACAAGTATAGGGGATCGCAACAGTTTTCGAGGGTAGAGTATTCAACCCAAATTTATTGATTCGACGCAAGGGGGGCCAGAAAATATTCTCAAGTAAATATCTGCAGCAAAGTATTTGGTAGCAAAGTAGTATGATAGTAATGGTAACAGTGGCAAAAGTAAAGATAGAAGTTTTATAGTAGTTGTAACAGTAGCAACGGAAAAGTAAATAAGAGAAGCACAATATGTGAAAAGCTCGTAGGTATTGGATCAGTGATGGATAATTATGTCGGATGTGATTCCTCATGTAATAGCTATAACATAGGGTGACACAGAACTAGCTCCAGTTCATCAATATAATGTAGGCATGTATTCTGAATACAGTCATACGTGCTTATGGAAAAGAACTTGCATGACATCTTTTGTCCTACCCTCCCGTGGCAGCTGGGTTCTATTGGAAACTAAGGGATATTAAGGCCACCTTTTAATAGAGTACCAGACCAAAGCAGTAACACTTAGTGAATACATGAACTCCTCAAACTACGGTCATCACCGGTAAGTATCCCGATTATTGTCAATTCAAGGTTAACGGATCATAACACATAATAGGTGACTATAGACTTGCAAGATAGCATCAAGAACTCACATATATTCATGAAAACATAATAGGTTCAGATCTGAAATCATGTCACTCGGGCCCTAGTGACAAGCATTAAGCATAGCAAAGTCATAGCAACAACAATCTCAGAACATAGTGGATACTAGGGATCAAACCCTAACAAAACTAACTCGATTACATGGTAAATCTCATCCAACCCATCACCGTCCAGTGATATGTCTCCAACGTATCTATAATTTTTGATTGTTCCATGCTATTATATTACCCTTTTTGGATGTTTGTGGGCTTTACTTTACACTTTTATATCATTTTTGGGACTAACCTATTAACTTGAGGCCCAGCCCATATTGCTGTTTTATTGCCTGTTTCAGTATTTCGAAGAAAAGGAATATCAAACGGAGTCCAAACGGAATGAAACCCTCGGCATCATGATTTTTTGGAAGAATATCATCCTGGAGGCTTGGTGATCAAGTCAGAAGATACTCGAGGAGCCCAAGAGATAGGGGGGCGCCCCCCCCCCCCCTACAGGGCACGGCCCCCTGTCTCGTGGACCCCTCGAGCACCTCCCGACCGACTTCTTTCTCCTATATAAGCCTACATACCCTAAAACCATCGAATATCAAGATAGATCGGGAGTTCCGCCACCGCAAGCCTCTGTAGCCACCAAAAACCTCTCGGGAGTCCGTTCCGGCACCCTGCCGGAGGGGGAACCAATCACCGGTGGCCATATTCATCATTCCGACGCTCTCCATGACGAGGAGGGAATAGTTCACCCTCGGGGCTGAGGGTATGTACCAGTAGCTATGTGTTTGATCTCTCTCTCTCTCTCACGCGCGCGTTCCCTCTATGGCATGATCTTGATGTATCCCGAGCTTTGCTATTGTAGTTAGATCTTATGATTTTTCTCCCCCTCTACTCTCTTGTGATGAATTGAGTTTCCCTCTTGAAGTTATCTTATCGGATTGAGTCTTTATTTGAGAACACTTGATGTATGTCTTGTCGTGTTTATCTGTGGTGACAATGGATATCACGTGCCTCTTGATGTATGTTTTGGTGACCAACTTGCGGGTTTCGCCCATGAACTTATGCATAGGGGTTGGCACATGTTCTTGACTCTCCGGTAGAAACTTTGGGGCACTCTTTCAAGTACTTTGTGTTGGTTGAATGAATCTGAGATTGTGTGCTGCATATCGTATAACCATGCCCACGGATACTTGAGGTGACAATGGAGTATCTAGGTGACATTAGGGTTTTGGTTGATTTGTGTCTTAAGGTGTTATTCTAGTACAAACTCTTTTATAGATCGATCCGAAGGAATAACTTTGAGGTGGTTTCGTACCCTACCATAATATCTACGTTTGCTCTCCGCTATTAGTGGCCTTGGAGTGACACTTTGTTGCATGTTGAGGGCTTGTTATATGATCTATCTATGTTATTATTGTTGAGAGAACTTGCACTAGTGAAAATATGAACCCTAGGCCTTGTTTCCTATCATTGCAATACCGTTTACGCTCACTTTTATCATTAGTTACCATACTGTTTTTATATTTTCAGATTACAAAAACCTATATCTACTATCCTTATTGCACTTGTATCACCATCTCTTCGCTGAACTAGTGCACCTATACAATTTACCATTGTATTGGGTGTGTTGGGGACACAAGAGAGTCTTTGTTATTTGGTTGCAGGGTTGTTTGAGAGAGACCATCTTCATCCTACGCCTCCCACGGATTGATAAACCTTAGGTCATCCACTTGAGGGAAATTTGCTACTGTCCTACAAACCTGTGCACTTGCAGGCCCAACAACGTCTACAAGAAGAAGGTTGTGTAGTAGACAGGGTGTGGCCCCCCTGACGTTGGTTCTTTCGCCAATATTTTTTATTAAATCCAAAAAGTTGCTCCGTGCATTTTCAGGTCATTCTGAGAACTTTAATTTCTGCACAAAAATAACATCATGGCAGTTCTGTTGAAAATAACGTCAGTCCGGGTTAGTTCCATTCAAATCATGCAAGTTAGAGTCCGAAACATGGGCAAAAGTGTTTGGGAAAATAGATACGACAGAGACGTATCAGTCAATGGCGGCCTTAGCCACCGGGGAGGCGGAGCGGCGAGGAGCATCGTTGCCCACGGGTGTTGTCTGAGCGACACGAGCGGCCCGGTGCTTGGCACGAACATGGCGAGCGCCGGCCATAGGAGCGACAGAACAGCAGCGGTGCGAATGGTGGAAGAGAAGCTTCGACACACCCCTACTTGGCGCGCCAAATGTTGGATTCAGGGCTCCCCAGACCCAAGAAAGGTCCAAACTATAGGGCGTGTGCCAAGAACTCAACTGATCCATCCAACTAGCCCATCGCCCCACGGCCTAACTCTATTCACGCGAACAAGGAAGAAGATGAACACGTTAGTTTACCCAGGGTCGGGCCACCTAGCGGTGTAAGACCCTACTCCTGTTTTGTGGTGGATTGGCCACACAAGGGGCTGAGGATGAATCACTACAAAGGATGAACAACCTCACGAGGTTCGGGGATGAGGGAATGAGTCGGTCCCTTCTACGGTGGTGGCTAACCTATACTTATAGTGGCCTTGGTCCTCTTCCCCAAAACGTAGGCGGGAAGGGATCCCACGGTGGCCAAGTTGGAAGGGGACAAGCAATACATCTTATCCTAATGAAAGGTGGTCTTCGCCTGCAACTCGTGACGCAGCGGTGGGTTTGGTGATGACATCCATCCTGCCGCGCAGGCGGTCTTGGTCTCGTTGCATCATAGTGGAAACCTTTGCCAGATTCTTCGGGAACCCACGCTCGTCCTTGCTTCCTTAGCACCAAAGAGGAAACTGCCTGCCCTGCGCCCACTGCCGCCCGCCTGCCGTGGTCGTCATGGCTTGTGTCATGGTAGCCTCATGAGGCTGGGTGCCTGCATAGAAATCTCCAATCCTCAGGAGGCCGCTGTCGTGGTTCTAAGCCTGAAAGTAGAGTGGGGGTAGGTATGGAGAGGCAAGGTCCTAGCTATGGAGAGGTTGTAAGCACAAAGGATGTACGAGTTCAGGCCCTTCTCGGAGGAAGTAAAAGCCCTACGTCTCGGAGCCCGGAGGCGGTCGAGTGGATTATGAGTATATGAGCTACAAGGTGCCGAACCCCTCTGCCTGTGGAGGGGGGTGGCTTATATAGAGTGCGCCAGGACCCCAGCCAGCCCACGCAGGAGAGGGTTTAAGGTGAGTTAAGTCTGGGGCGTTACTGGTAACGCCCCACATAAAGTGCCTTTACTATCATAAAGTCTACTTGATTACAGGCCGTTGCAGTGCAGAGTGCCTCTTGACCTCCTGGTGGTTGAGTGAGTCTTCGTGGTCGAGTCCTTCAGGCCAGTCGAGTGAGTCCTCGTTGGTCGACTCGAAGGCGACCTCTTCTAAGGATGTCCTGGGGTAAGTTACTTGGATCAGGTCCATGACCCTACCCTAGGTACATAACCCCATCATTAGCCCCCGAATGGATTGAGGCTTCGAGTGAAGAAGGAGTTGATGTCGTTTCCGATTAACCTTTGCGCTCTAGTTGTGCGCTGTTCTGGACCAAAAGAATCCCTTCGTTGACAGGGAGCAATTTGCCTTCAGTCGACTCGATCCATTCTATTTTTGCGTCGAGTGATCTTTCGGGCTTCGACGATCTCCGAGCGACGGATCGCCGGAAACACCGCGTCTGACTGCAGTTCGGATGGGACGGGGCATAGACGCCTCGATCTCCGCGCCGCCTTTTTCGCCACGTATCCAGTCTGCATAACTGCTCCCAGATATGATTAGATCGACCGGGCCCACATGTCAGCCACTCGGAAGGGACCTTATAAATGCACCCGGCGAGGATTTCTGTGCTGCGCCTCAGCATTCTCCCTCTCTCCCTGCTTCCTTCTTCCCTGCTCAGCGTCCTCGCTCTCGCCCCCGCACCACTTCCCTTCGCGCATCTCGCCGGCGACCATGGCCAAGGAGAAGACGGCGGCGCTGGAGCGTGCAAAGAAGGCGTCGGCGTCGGAGAAGGCAAAGGGGAGATCCACCAGCCGCGGAGGGTCCTTGTCCAGATCCCGCCTGCCGAAGGGCTGGGTCCAAGGAGACTGGATCCAGTCGACCATCACAGAGAATGACCTCCTCGACATGGCCAACGAGGGCTTGATCCCCCACGGAGCAGCGAGGCTTCCGGGGAAGGAGTGGCAGCCTCAGCCAGAAGAGGGTGAGTGTGTGCTTTTGGCCACCCATGTTGATCGTGGGTTTTCCTTGCCGCCGAGTGTTTTCTTTCGTGGCTTCTTGAATTTCTTCGGAGCGCAGCTCCACCACTTTACCCCAAACTCCATTGCCTATCTTGCTGCGTTCGTGTCCATGTGTGAGGGTTTCTTGGGCTGTCGACCGCACTGGGGTTTGTTCAAACATATATTCACGTGTCGCTCTCAGACCGTGAAGAAGGCGAGCCCAGGTGATGAGAGAACCCGAGTCGTCCAAATGTGTGGGGGTCTGGGGATCCAGGTGAGGAATAAGAGCACCTTCCCGCCCATGACCTTTCCCGAGTCGGTCAGAGGCTGGCAGTCGACCTGGTTCTACTGCCGGGACCAGTCGACGCCGGGGCAGTCGAGTGGACTCCCACAGTTTACCATGGACCGAGTGAACAAGCCCTCCTCTCTGAAGTTGATTCCGGAGGAGAAAGCTGATGTGAAGATGTTGATGGAGCGCGTAGTGCAGTTGGTTCAGGAGGGAGTGACGGGCATGGACCTCTTGGAGGTCTTCCTCAGACGTCGCATCCAGCCTCTTCAGTTCCGGAGTCACTGCATGTGGTTGTACTGTGGAACCGAAGACGAGACTCGAGTCCATCCAGAAGCAGTCGATGATGTCACTCTGGAAAGATGGATGGTAGCCGTTACCGGAAACAAGGACAACCCACGCGGAGCCAGAAGAATTCCTCCACTCGACCACAACAGCGATCCAAACAAGGTACATCTGCTCTGCCCTCCACTGCGTTCTTGTCGCACTCATTTCTGTTTATCCTGCCGACTGGTCGACTGATTCTTGTCTTGATATCTGCTAGGCTCTCACCGAGCTGTACTCGATGCCCAATGGGGCACAAACTCCGACTGAGGAGGGTGAGGCGAGCGGGGGTGAGAGCCAGGAAGAGGAGGAGTGGGACTCGGACGTTGCAGGGGATGACGACGACGATGATGATGACGACGGCGACGACGATGACGTTGAGGACGAGGAGGAAGAAGAGGAGGAGGTCATACCACCGCGCTCGGAAAGGCGGTCGAAGCTTGTCCACGACCCTTCAACCGAACGTGGTAAGGGGGTTGCGACCACTACTCATTCGACCAAGCGTCCCCGGACCATCTCTCCGGTGCCGACTGAAAAGGCGCCAAAGCAGCCCAGGGCGGCCTCGTCGAAGCCAATCAAGCTCCTGCCGAAGATGAAGGTGTCCATCCCTACCATATCAGGGTAATCGTGTTGTTTGAATCTTCTCATTTTGTGTGAACTTTGTCTCTGGTCGACGCTGAAGTTAGTCGACTGATCCTTTGGAGTTGCAGTGCTGCTACTTCTGAAACCTCGGCCCGGGCTGATGACCACGAGATGGAGGACGCAGCGACTTCGAACCCAGGTACTGTATTCTTAATGCCGTTCTTAGTCGACTGACTCGCGATCTCTGATCCTGATTCTTCTCCGCAGCTCCACAAAATACTGTTATCAATCTTCCTGATGATGATGAGGACGAAGAGCCGCTGAAGCGCAGGAGGAGTCGGAAAGCGTCCGCCAGTAAGGTGCCCCAGGATGTGACGGCGCCTGAGATTCTGATTACGGAGGAAGAGAACACCACTCGACACACGGTGTCCTTTGCAGATCCATTGACGAGTGCTCAGCAGCCCTCCCTCTTCACGACGCACCATGTCCCGGAAGACCAAGGCGGCGCGGCGAAGGAGGCAATACGCCAGGCGGGAATCATGATGGAGCAATTGAAGACCATCCGGGATGCGAGCCAGGCAGCTTATGACGCCAGCTCTGCCCTCCAAAGCAATGTCTAGGTCAGTCGAGCACCGTTTGTTCTGTTGGATATGCTACCAAAAACTTTTCCTTTCCAGAATTTATAGTAGTCACCCACTGGGTGTGTCGATTAAACTCCGTGTTAGCGGGGGCACGCTGAGTGCACCCGCTGGGTGTAGTCCCCAAGGGTAAGGTCGACTGCTGGCAGTCGGCCTTAGGCTTTATGATGTCAATCTTTCTGTCAGTCGACTGGTCGACTAGATTTCACGAACCGGTGGGGGCACGCTGAGTGCACCCACTGGGTGTAGTCCCCGAGACTGTGGTCGACTGCTTGCAGTTGATCACAGTCTTAGAGAATGCATCTCGCACTTTTTTTTTGAGGTCGACTGGTCGACTTTGTCTTTAACAGGATTAGTGGGGGCACACTGAGTGCACCCACTGGGTGTAGTCCCCGAGACTACGGTCGAATGCTTGTATTCGGCTGTAGTCTTAGAAACGTGAGTTTTTCCCTTTCTCACTCGGAAGTGAATTATATTTGACATTTAGTCGATTGGTTCTTCGCAGAACTCTTGTGATCTTGTGGCTCGCTACTCAGAGCTGGAACACAAGCATACTCAGGTCGAGCTGAGCTTGAAGCTGGTTCAGGAGAAGCTGGCAAAGGCAAAGGAGGAGACCGAAGGTATGTTTGGTGAGACCCTGACGACTGCTTTTCCCCTTGCTTGTTTCAAAATCTGATCTTGCTGTAACTTGCAGGTAAGGTAAGGGAGGACCAGCAGAAGAAAGACCTTGAGCTAGCTGAGAAGATCAAGCTTGCTGACGAGAAGTTAGCTTCAGTCACCAAGCTCGAACAAGACAATACCAATCTGAAAGCTGCTCTTGGGATTGCCAACAAGGAGGTCAGTCGACTGAAAACTGATAAAGCTGCCCTGACCGACCAAGTCAGCAAATTGACTGAGAAGAAAACTGAACTGGAGGCCTTCCTGAGTGGCCTTGCCAAGAAGCTGTTTCTTATGCTTGAAGGTAAACCTCTATGTTTGGCAAACATTTCCAATTGTGGCTTTTTCCATTCGACCATCCCCTTGACTTAGTGATCATCCTTGCAGAATTTTGTCAAAACTTTGAAGAAGAAACCAGCCGACTGGAGCCAAACCTCGACCCCGTCAATTCTCCGGTGAACGACGAAGTTGCCATGGATGTTTTCCGACTGGAGTCTCGTGTTACAGCTGTCGTGGACTATCTCGCAAGGCTGAAGGCCGCCACATCTCGCATTGACTCGACGCTCTGGCCTGAGGAGACACTTCAGAATGACCTTGAGTCGCTGATGACCCGCTTGAACACGATCCCTGGTCGAGTGCAGGAATGGAAAAAGTCCTCGGCTCGGTGTGGTGCAGATGTTGCTCTGTGCCTGGCCCGAGTCCACTGTAAAGATGCGCGAGAAGAGAAGCTGGCGGCCCTTCGGGTGGCCAATACCAAGAAGCACGACTTCAGGTCTTTTATGGAAACTTTCCTTGCAGCTGCCACTCGGATCGCCGACGGAATTGACCTTGATGAATTCGTTACACCTTCCAGCCCTCCACAGGAGGGGTAAAAAACTTCTTCTGGCTCGACGCTTTAAATTTGCCTCGGTATGCCGAGTGGAATTGTAACCGACAAACCTTAACAGGCTTGATGCCTGAGCACTTTCGGTTCCTTTAGATGTCGATTCAAACTTGAATTTGGTGCTTGAATACGATTGCCTTCGGCTCGAAATGTCTTTTGCAGGTTCAAAGCAAGGCGCCTTTATTGCAATCGACTTATTCTTCGGTCCACTTAGGCGAGCACTGGGCCGCAGCTAAGCCTCCGAGTGGAAGTCTGGCTTACCACTCGGTAGGATTTTTATAACTTAGGCGAGCACAGGGCTGCAGCTAAGCCTCCGAGTGAGAGGGTCGCTCTTCACTCGGTAGGATTTTTATAACTTAGGCGAGTGCTTGGACTGCAGCTAAGCCCCCGAGTGAGAGGGTTGCTCCTCACTCGGTAGGATTTTTATAA
>NC_041393.1:412052347-412104820 GCF_002162155.2 Triticum dicoccoides
AGTAGGATTTTGATAAACTTAGGCGAGTCCTTGGACTGCAGCTAAGCCCCCGAGTGAGAGGGTTGCTCTTCACTCGGTAGGATTTTTGTAACTTAGGCGAGTGCTTGGACTGCAGCTAAGCCCCCGAGTGAGAGGGTTGCTCTTCACTCGGTAGGATTTTGATAAACTTAGGCGAGTCCTTGGACTGCAGCTAAGCCCCCGAGTGAGAGGGTTGCCCTTCACTCGGTAGGATTTTGATAAACTTAGGCGAGTCTTTGGACTGCAGCTAAGCCTCCGAGTGGGAGTCTGGCTCACCACTCGGTAGGATTTTTACAAACTTAGGCGAAACGGATTCGCAGCTAAGCCTCCGAGTGGGAGTCTGGCTCACCACTCGGTAGGAATTTTACAAACTTAGGCGAAACGGATTCGCAGCTAAGTCACCCACTGAGGGGGAATTTTATGTGGACAAAAATAAAAAGTGACAGAAATTATGGAGGAACTATGACACTGTTATTTTGAGGCCCACGAACTACAGAAGTACTTTATTGCAACTCATCCGAGTGATAAAACTTAAGTGTAAAATGGGCGGAGTAGCTCCGCGTTCCAAGCTTGGGGCTCGTCGATATTATGCTCGACGTTGTAAAGACGGTACGCCCCGTTGTGGAGAACCTTGGTGACGATGAAGGGGCCTTCCCAAGAAGGAGCAAGCTTGTGTGGTTTGTGCTGATCCACTCGGAGAACCAAATCCCCTTCCTGGAAGGCTCGACCTCTCACATTTCTGGCGTGGAAACGGCGCAGATCTTGTTGGTAGATGGTCGACCGGATCAGAGCCATCTCCCTTTCTTCCTCTAAAAGGTCGACTGCGTCCTGCCGCGCTTGTTCAGCTTCTGCTTCGTTGTAGATTTCAACTCGGGGAGCATTATGGAGAAGATCACTCGGCAAGACTGCTTCAGCTCCGTAGACCAAGAAGAATGGAGTTCTTCCGGTCGACCGATTAGGTGTGGTCCGCAGTCCCCAGAGTACAGAGGGAAGTTCGTCGACCCAAGCTCCAGCCGCGTGTTTGAGATCACGCATCAGTCGAGGCTTCAATCCCTTAAGAATCAGTCCATTAGCTCGCTCTGCTTGTCCATTCGACTGCGGATGGGCGACTGAAGCGTAGTCGACTCGTGTGCCCTGGGAGTCGCAGAAAGCTCTGAATTCCTCCGAGTCAAAGTTCGACCCATTATCCGTAATGATGCTGTGCGGGACTCCATATCTGAATATTAGTTCCCTGATGAAGCTAACAGCAGTACCGGTGTCAAGGCTCTTGATTGGTTTAGCCTCGATCCACTTGGTGAACTTGTCGACTGCCACCAGTACATGCGTGAAGCCACTTCATCCTGTTCTCAAAGGGCCGACCATGTCCAATCCCCATACTGCGAAAGGCCAGACGAGTGGGATGGTCTTCAGAGCCGACGCAGGCTTGTGTGACATATTCGAGTAGAATTGACATCCCTCGCACTTATCCACTATCTCTTTTGCCATCTCATTCGCCTTTGGCCAGTAAAATCCGGCTCGGTATGCTTTGGCCACGATGGTCCGAGAGGACGCATGATGACCACAGGTCCCCGAGTGAATATCATTGAGGATGAGTCGACCTTCTTCTGGTGTTATGCACTTCTGACCAACTCCAGTCGCGCTTTCTCTGTATAATTGTCCTTTGATAACGGTAAAGGCCTTAGATCGACGGACGATCTGTCGAGCCTCTTCCTCATCCTCCGGAAGCTCTTTTCTCAGGATATATGCGACATACGGAATCGTCCAGTCGGGAATGACCACCAAAACCTCCATGATTAAGTCGACCACCGTTGGGACTTCAACTTCAGTCGGATCTGTGGCACTCTTGGGCTGTGGAGTTTCTTCGGTGAAAGGATCTTCTTTGACTGACGGAGTGTGTATATGCTCCAAGAACACGCCACTCGGAATGGCTTCCCTCTTGGAACCTATCTTTGCTAGATCATCAGCTGCTTGATTTTTCAGTCGGGGTACGTGATGGAGCTCCAACCCCTCGAACTTCTTTTCCAGCTTCCTCACTGCACTGCAGTATCCAGTCATGGCTGGGCTTCTCACGTCCCACTCTTTCATCACCTGATTGACCACCAAATCCGAGTCGCCATAGACCATCAGGTGACGGACGCCGAGTGAAATGGCCATGCGCAACCCATATAAGAGGGCCTCATATTCTGCCTCATTGTTGGAGGAATCAAAGTGAATCTGGAGCACATATCTCAGCTTATCTCCTCTAGGGGAAACCAGGACAACCCCAGCACCGGAACCATTCAACATCTTAGAGCCATCAAAGAACATGGTCCAATGCTCCGAGTGAACTTCAATCGGCTGCTGTTGTTCAATCCACTCGGCGAGGAAATCTGCTATTGCCTGGGACTTAATGGCTTTCTTTGCCTCAAACTTGATATCAAGGGGAAGAAGTTCAATCGCCCATTTGGCCACTCAACCAGTTGCATCCCTATTGTGCAAAATCTCTGATAGTGGAGCGTCGCTGACGACTGTGATGGAATGATCAGAGAAATAATGAGCAACCTTATTTGTGGTCATGTATATTCCATACACAAGCTTCTGATAATGAGGATATCTCTGCTTGGATGGAGTCAAGACTTCAGACAAATAATACACTGGGCGCTGAACTTTGAGAGCTTTTCCTTCTTCTTCCCGCTCGACCGTTAGCACAGTACTGACGACTTGTCCTGTGGCTGCGATGTAGAGCAACAGAGGCTCTTTGCTGATTGGAGCAGCAAGCACCGGCTGGGTGGAGAGCAGAGCTTTTAGCTCGGCAAACGCTGCATCAGCTTCTGGAGTCCACTCGAACTTGTCTGCCTTCTTCATCAGTCGGTAAAGAGGCAATGCCTTTTCACCGAGTCGTGAGATGAATCGACTTAATGCGGCCAAGCATCCAGTAAGCTTCTGGACATCGTGCACTCGCACAGGACGTTTCATTCGGAGAATAGTGCCAATCTTCTCTGGGTTAGCGTCGATTCCCCGTTCGGAAATGAGAAAACCGAGTAACTTGCCACCAGGAACTCCAAATGTGCACTTTGATGGATTGAGCTTGATATCATACCTTCTGAGGTTGGGAAATGTTTCGGCGAGATCAGCGAGCAGGTCGGAACCTTTTCGTGACTTGACAACGATATCATCCATATATACTTCCACATTCCGACTGATTTGAGTGAGTAGTCACTTCTGAATCATTCGCATAAATGTGGCTCCGGCATTCTTGAGGCCGAATGGCATGGTGATATAGCAGAAGCACCCGAATGGAGTGATGAAAGCTGTTTTTACCTCGTCGGGCCCGTACAGACGGATCTGGTGGTACCCGGAGTAAGCATCTAAAAAAGATAACCTCTCGCATCCCGCGGTCGAGTCAACAATTTGATCTATGCGAGGGAGAGGAAAGTGATCTTTCGGGCAGGCCCGGTTGATGTGCTTGAAATCGATGCACATCCGGAGCGACTTGTCCTTCTTAGGAACCATGACGACATTAGCGAGCCACTCGGAGTGGTATATCTCTCGGATAAATCCTGCCGCCAACAGTCGAGCCACTTCTTCACCAATGGCCTTTCTCTTCTGGACGGCGGACCGCCGAAGATGCTCTTTGACTGGTTTTGCAGACGAGTCGACTCTTAGGCAATGCTCAGCCAGTCCCCTGGGAACACCTGGCATGTCAGCGGGCTTCCATGCAAAAATGTCCCAGTTCTCACGGAGGAACTGGATGAGCGCTTCTTCCTATTTTGGGTCGAGTGTTGTGGAGATGCGGGTCGGAGCTGCTTCGGGGTCGGTCGGATGAATGTGAACAGGCTTCGTCTCGCCGGACGACTGGAAAGCAGACTCTGTGGCGGGCTTCTTGGATCGCAGCAAGTCACTCGGATCTGCGTTTTGCTTGTATTCCTCGAACTCGACCGCTGTCACTTGGGAATCGGCAATCTTGGAGCCCTTCTGAAAGCACTCTTCTGCCTTTATCCTATCACCAGTGACAGTGATCACTCCTTTGGGGCCGGGCATCTTCAATTTGAGGTACACGTAACATGGTCGAGCCATGAACCGTGCATAAGCTGGTCTCCCCAAAATGGCATGATATGCACTCTGAAAATCCACGACCTCAAACGTCAACTTTTCTTTGCGAAAATGCTTCGAATCACCAAACACCACGTCCAAAGCTATCTGGCCGAGTGAATCGGCCTTCTTCCCAGGTATAACTCCATGAAAGCTCATGTTACTAGTGCTCAGTCGGGACATCGGAATGCCCATACCTTTCAATGTGTCTGCATACAATAAGTTCAGCCCACTTCCACCATCCATCAGCACCTTTGTCAGTCGAGTGCCTTCGACAACTGGATCGACCACCAAAGCTTGCCTCCCAGGGGTGGCAATATGAGTCGGGTGATCAGATTGGTCGAATGTGATGGGTGTTTGGGACCACTTCAGATAATTTGCTTTTGCGGGGGCAACCATGTTCACCTCTCGGTTAATCACTTTCAGTCGACTTCTGCTTTCCACATCTGCAAAGATCATCAGAGTGGAGTTGATATGCGGATATCCTCCCTCACTGTCCTCCTTGTCTTCGGCCTTGTCCGACTCCTTCTCCTTGTCCTTAGACTGTTTTCCTTGAAACTGCTGGATCAGGAGTCGACATTGGCGAGTGGTGTGCTTCGGGTAAATGATATTCCCCTCTTCGTCTTTCTTCGTGTGAATGTGACATGGCATATCCATCACGTCGTTCCCTTCTTTATCCTTTACCTTCTTGGGGTTCCAGGATCCTTTTGGTTTCCCCTTAAACTTTCCTTCAGTCACGGCCAGAGCCTCTCCAGGAGCTGCCGGTTCAGCCTTCCGCTTCTGTTTCCGACTGGTGTTTCCTTTTTCCGACTGACTCGGTTTGTGCTTGCCGCTTCAGAGTCGGTCTTCTTCTTCACCGTTGGCGTATTTAGTAGCAATCTCCATCATCCGACTCAAGGTCATGTCACTGGTTCAACCAAACTTCAAACTCAGTTCTCTGTTCTTGACGCTATCTTTGAAGGCGCAGACTGCCTGATGATCAGACACATTCTCTACAGTGTGGTGCAAAGTGATCCACCTCTGAATATACTCTCTGAGAGTCTCATTAGCTTTCTGCACGCAAACTTGCAACTCTGTCAATCCAGCTGGTCGCTTGCAAGTTCCTTCAAACGTTCTGACGAACACTTGGGACAGATCTTCCCAAGTGTAAATGCTGCTAGGAGGTAACTGAGTCAACCATGCCCTGGCAGAACATTCCAACATGAGGGGCAAATGCTTCATGGCCACCTCGTCGTTCCCACCGCCAATCTGAACTGCCACTCGGTAGTCTTCAAGCCAAGTTTCAGGCTTAGACTCACCAGTGAACTTGCTGACTCCTGTTGCCAACCTGAAATTGGGAGGGATAACTGCGGCTCTGATAGCTCTGCTGAAACATTCAGGACCAGAAACATGCACTCGACTGCTTGAGGGTACATCTCTGTCGAATCCACCTCGATGAGCTCTGTTCCGGTCGACCAAACCTTGCACGATAATGGATCACGCGTCGAAGCCTGGTTCTCTAGGGTCGACTGGAACCCTACGCCCTGTACTGTACTGACGCCTGTCATCTGGCTGCCGAGGAGCGTAAGACCCACCCCTAGGAGGGGAATAGGGAACTCGACGCCTATCATCTCGGTCGAGTCTGTCGCCATATTGATCTCGCCGATTCTCGCGCCCTTCGCGCCGCGGAGGCGATCTGGGGCTGTGAGCCGACTGAACCGTATTCACAGTGACGGATCGACTGTGAATTCTGTTGCGCGACTGAGACACGGCTGAATTCTGATCTCCTGCTGCCCGGAGCAGATCCCTGATCTGCAGCAAACCTCTGCCAGCTTCCCACTGCGAAGGCTGGATGGACTCTGCTATACGGGTCGCAGCTGCTAAATTCTGAATTGGGGTTCGATATACCTGAGTCGGCGGGAAGAGTTGACGTCGACTGGTGTCGGGAACTCGTTGCCGCGCGCGCTCGTCGAGTGCTCGCTGAAGGTTCTCCAGTCGAGTGCGCTCGGCCAAATTGGCCAGACGCGCCCCCTCCAAGGCACGAGCCTCGGGGGTTTCTCCTGCGATGGGAATACGCAGGGGATCCTCGTTCCTGCGGCGAAGTTCCTCTCTTTGCAGAGAGTCGAGTGGCTCGGGCTGGTACTCTTCGTAGCCTCGTGCGGGGTCGTCTCCGTCACCTGCTCCACCACCACGGGCGAGGCCAGGGGGACTATGGGGCCCGTCGACCATCAAGATTTCCGCCGCAGGATCACTGCTACCGCACTCGGATGCAGTCTCTACGGAGCCAGTCGACAGGTCGAACAAGCCGTAGAGAGGTTCGTCGGGCTCGATTGCCGCAACTTGGGTGGTGCCCGATTAACGAGCCACCGCATGCCTCACCCATCGCTGAAGCCTCGACCGGCCCGAGCGCTTGCGCTGGCGGGAGACCGGGAGGGTGGACGATGGAGGAGCCGACCGATACTGGGTCGACGGTTGCCGCAGCAGAACGCCGCGGACACATGCGCGAAAATGCGTCGCACCGCGGACGGGGAGCGCATCTACGTCGAGTGGAGCCTCCTGGAGCCATGCGGAGTCGTCGGCGATGAAGGTGAGAGTGCCGAGACGGATCTCTTGACCCTCGACCAAAACTCCAGCAGACACCATGATGAAAGTACTCGGAAGAATCGCAACTTCTCCACAAAATCGCTAAAACACCTGCCCCACGGTGGGCGCCAACTGTCGTGGTTCTAAGCCTGACAGTAGAGTGGGGGGTAGGTATGGAGAGGCAAGGTCCTAGCTATGGAGAGGTTGTAAGCACAAAGGATGTACGAGTTCAGGCCCTTCTCGGAGGAAGTAAAAGCCCTACGTCTCGGAGCCCGGAGGCGGTCGAGTGGATTATGAGTATATGAGCTACAAGGTGCCGAACCCCTCTGCCTGTGGAGGGGGGTGGCATATATAGAGTGCGCCAGGACCCCAGCCAGCCCACGCAGGAGAGGGTTTAAGGTGAGTTAAGTCTGGGGCGTTACTGGTAACGCCCCACATAAAGTGCCTTTACTATCATAAAGTCTACTTGATTACAGGCCGTTGCAGTGTAGAGTGCCTCTTGACCTCCTGGTGGTCGAGTGAGTCTTCGTGGTCGAGTCCTTCAGGCCAGTCGAGTGAGTCCTCGTTGGTCGACTGGAAGGCGACCTCTTCTAAGGATGTCCTGGGGTAAGTTACTTGGATCAGGTCCATGACCCTACCCTAGGTACATAACCCCATCAGCCGCCTGGGGAGGCTGCCCCCCTGGGAGATCTTGGTGTCGTCCGCCTCGTGAGGCTTGGCCCCTCGCGAAGGTCTTGTCTTGGTGGCCCTGCAGATGGGCCGTACTAGGCCGTCGATGGAACCACGCCATGGGCCGCAGGCAGGAAAGTCTGGGTACCCTGGTTCCCAGAACGCCGACATTCGCGGCCGGCACCATGGTCGTTGTGGTCAGGCCTATGGCCCAGGCGCTCGTCGCGGAGTGACTTGAGCTCCTGGCAGTCTTCAGTGTTGTGGGTGCGGACGTTGTGGTAGACGTAGAACAGGCGACCATCTCTCCTGGCCTCGTCGTGGTTGCGGCCATGCTTTTACTCAGGCTCCGGTGCCAGCACAGTAGGGCCCTTGCGTTTGGTCTCCTTGCCCTTGGCCTTGCTATCGTCGAGCGCAACATCGGAGTCATTGTGGAGGAAGATGCGGCCTTCCTCAGCCTTGGTGCACTTGTCGGCATGATCGAACAGCTCCAACACCGAGCTCAAATCATCATTGATGGAGAGCTTCTTGCACATTTGGATGTCCTTGAGGCCATGATGATGGCTTTGTCATATGCGCACAGGATCTTGTGGTGCACCTAGCTGAAGCACTGAATGTAGTTACGGAGGGTCTCGCCAGGGCACTGCTTCATGCGCCCAGGTAATTCATCGTGAGGGCGCAATCATGGGTGCATGTGAAGTTGGCAACAAACTGTTCCCAGTTCTCGCCCTACAAAGAGATCGACTCCTCGGGTAGGTTCATGAGACAAGAGCATGCGCCATCCTTGAGGGCCATGGGAACCAATTTGCCATGACCTCATCATCGTTGTTGCTGCCTCAATGCTCAGCGTGTAGAGCTAGAGGAACTCCGTGGGGTCAGGGTTGCCATCGTAGCACGGGGGCAGCTACGGCTTGAACTTGACAGGCCAAACCACCTGGCGCAGGTCGCGAGTGAAGGCCCGGCAACTGATGCTGCTCGAGGGATTCTACATGCAAGGGCTAGGCGATTCTGGCGCCCGGCGGCCGCGACGTCCTTGACAGCCCGTTCCTGGCACTAAGGCCTCTACTTGAGAACCACACGCGTGTGTGGAGGCGACCGGTGGATGATCTAGTAGCTCACCTCATCCCGAGCCGGCGTCGGTGCTCCGCGCGGCTGCACATCACGCCGAGGCTCAACATTGTCGTTGCATAGGGGAGGAGGCAGAGGCACACCATGCGCCACGTCGCTAGCGCGAGACGATGGATGGAGGAGAGAGTGGGAAGGCGTTGGGGCGTGCCGGCAGTATTGACAAGCTTAGTGATGTCTCTTAGCCAGGCGTAGCCGGCGTCAGCCAGGCGATAGCGCAACAGCTCGCACGCCATGAGCAGCACGACTTGCGTGTTCGGCGGCTCGCGACGGCCTAGGGAGGAGGATACCATGGCGGTGTGGCCGTCGGCCTGCACAGGAGGGTGCAGATAGGAGTCATGCTGCTCATGGGCAACGCGTTCGGTGGCGGCATTGCCCACGAGCGAGGCAGAGTGACGATGGCCACCATGGCCGGTAGGCTCCGTCTGGGCAACCCGAGCCGCCCGACGCTCGTCACGAGCGCAGCGGGCAGCGGCCATGGAGTCGGTGGAGTAGGAACCGGAGCAAAGCAAAAGAACTATAGCACACCCCTACCTGGCGCACCAAATGTCGGAATCGGGGCTCCGGGGACCCAAGAAAGGTTCGAACTCTGGGGTGTGCACGCTGCCTTCGCTAAGCCCTGTCTCGCAGACCACTATCCCACGGTGATGCTCCGGCGCGCTCGAGCTAGAGAGGAAGAACAACGGACAGGGCAGTTTACCCATGTCTGGGCCACCTTGTGGTGTAAGAGCCTACTCGTGCTTTGTGGTTCAATTGCCTCGCGAGAGAGGATGCAAGAATCGACCCCCTCTCTACGGTGGCGCCCTACCTCTACTTATACTAGCCTTGCTCCTATTACCCCAAAAACACAAAGGCGGGAAGGGTTGCCACAATGGGCAATTTAATGGGGGACAAGGTTGCAGCCTGTCCTAACTAAAGGTGGTCTTCGCTTGCAAAAAGCCTCCTGCCCTGATGCGCCAGTGGGCTCAGTGGTGACCTCTGTCTTGGCGAGCCCGCCGTCCTTGTCTTCTTTCTCCAAAATGGCAACCTTTGGGGGTTGCTTTGGGAACCGTCATGCTTCCCTTGCTCCCTTAGCACCAAAGAGGAAGGCTTCCTTATCCGTGCCTGCTGGCGCCCTTCTGGCTCCCCTCATCGCCACATGCGTCACCCATGTGAAGACACGGGGCCGCACGGCTCTACTGCTTGATCCTTGATTAGTATGCGTCCATGACGGGCTTCGGGAGGCAGCCTTGGGAAGCTGCCTCACGAGGCTCTTGACGACACCTGATGACGTGCACCTCGCAAGGGTCCTGCTCGTGAAGCCCTGGCGATGGGCTAGCCTTGCCCTCAGGCAGATGGCCAGGGTACCCCCAGTCCCATGGTCACAACAATGCACTCTACTCATGCAAACGGTATTACCGCTCAGGGGAGCGGTGCTACTGCTTAGATCGGTAGTTCCTTTCCATCCAGTGTATATTGTAAAAGTACTAGAGCAATAGTTCCACCAGAGTGGTACTACCGCTAATTTCCCCAATATACAGAGGGACTAGCGGAGTGGAGCGGCACCAGAGAGGAAGTGTCGCACAAGGCGGTACTACTGTGGAACAACCGTCGAATTACCTCGAGATCAAAATGGGCAACAGAAGCTTGCACACTCTTTGAGCATAAGCAGAAGTAGCAGCGATGGTAGTAGGTGGAAGTACCGCCCAAGTAGTACAACCGTGCCACTACTGTGAATTAACAGAGAGGAGACGGAAGGTATTTTCCAAGCGCCAGTAGCCGCGGTAGCCTATAGCGGAAGTATCGCCTAAGCGGTACTGCCTTGAAGCCAAGCAGTACTACCGCCTGGATACTGCAAAAGTGCCCAAGAAAAAAACAGATGGATTCTCCAAGTTGCGGGAAGGGTATGTGGGTGCATGTGGGGTTGTGTACGTGTTGATTCCACCAAAACCTTTCCAAAGTAGACCCCCGCTAAAAAGTACAGATTTCCTTATGAATTAAATCAACCAAAAAGAAACGCTAGAAAACCGTCTTAATTTGCTCTTTCTTTCAACGATGGGAATAAAACTTTCTTGTGCCATATGTGAGAATATCTGAAATGTTGAATGCACACGCTTAGTCCGCAAATAGCATTGTCATCAATCACCAAAATCATTAGAGAGAGATATGCCCTGATAGCGGGGCAAGAGGTGGGTGCGGCTCTTGTCGAGCTAATGACGCCCGCCCTCCCTGAACCCGTGAGGGTTCAGGGTGCGTCCTCTGCGCATCGAGGTCGCAAGAGCGATGATGGTGATGACAACGATGACGTTGGTGATGATGACGAGGATGATGATGGCAACGATGAGGTCGATGATGATGATAAAAAGACCCATCAGGCGGCTGAGGATGAGGAGGTTGACGAGGAGGAGCTGTGGAGCTCTATGGTGGAGACACCGCACCAACCACTCAAGAAACTCTGTTGGGGGTTGCGCGAGGACACCCTAGCAAGTGAGAGTGGCCATGAGCTCCATGAGAACCCTTGCAATTCCCCAACCCTTGAAATCCCGGTGGTTCTATCGACGCCTTCCCAGAAATGCAATATACTGGTGACAACCCCGTAACTTTCTTCTTGTTCTTTTTTGGGGTTCCGTCCTTTGCCTTTGTTATTGGACCTATCAGTTCTTTCCTTAGGGATGTTCCTCTTGGGGCGGAGACGCTTCTACCGTGGGCTCCTCCCTTGTCACGACCATTCAGCCACTCCAATGTTGAGCGTGCCTATCGTGCCCGTTCATATGGATACATCCTCCTTGGGAGCCAGGGATCATGCTGCGGATGAGTACTTTTCCAAACCGTCATACTTTTGTCGGGCATGTTGGTTCTTATGAAAGGGTGTTCCTTTGGAGCAGACCCGTTTGTTGAGCCCACAGTGGAGGTGGTTGCAGAAGAGGCAGCCAGGGAGAGTGAGCGGGCAGGCTTGCTTGAAGTTGAGGAACATGCAAGGCCGCCGCCCGTCTTGATGGATAAAATGAGGCCCGAGGGCGCAATTGTCTTCCCGCTGGCTAGCATGTCTGTGCCACCTTCCATGGTGAAGGTTTCTGTTAGTGGCACTACTCCTTTGGTGGTGTTAGTGGTGACTATGCCTCCTGGGACCTTCCTGATGTCTACAACGCAACTTTATTCTTGTAGACACGTGTTGTATCTCCAAGCGCAGAGTTTTGTAGGACAGTAGAAATTTTCCCTCAAGTGGATGACCTAATGTTTATCAATCCGTGGGAGGCATGGGATGAAGATGGTCTCTCTCAAAAAACCCTGCAACCAAATAACAAAGAGTCTCTTGTGTCCCCAACACACCCAATACAATGGCAAACTGTATAGGTGCACTAATTCGGCGAAGAGGTGGTGGTAAAAGTGTAATATGGATGGTAGAAATATATTTTTATAATCTGAAGAAATATAAACAGCAAGGTAGCAATTAAAACAAACGGAGCACAAACGGTATTGCAATGCTTGAAAATGAGGCCTAGGGTCCGTACTTTCGCTATAGCTAGTGCAATCTCTCAACAGTGCTAATATAATTGGATCATATAACCATCTCTCAAAGTGCAATGAAGAATCACTCCAAAGTTCCTATCTAGCGGAGAACATAAGAAAAATTGTTTGTAGGGTACGAAACCACCTCAAAGCTATTCTTTCCAATCAATTTATCCTAGAGTTCATACTAAAATAACACAAAGCTATTCTTTCCGATCAATCTAACCAAGAGTTCGTACTAAAATAACACCATATGATACACATCAACCAACTCTTATGTCACCTAGATACTCCAATGTCACCGCACGTATCCATGAGTTGATTATGCAATATGCATCAAACAATTTCAGATTCATAATACTCAATCCAACACAAAGAACCTCAAAGAGTGCCCCAAGATTTCTACCGGAGAAACAAAGATGAGAACGTGCATCAACCCCTATGCATAGATTACCCCAATGTCACCTCGGGAATCCGCGAGTTGAGTGCCAAAACACATATCAAGTGAATCAATACAACACCCCATTGTCACCACGGGTATTCATATGCAAGACATACATCAAGTGCTCTCAAATCCATAAAAGTATTCAATCTGATAAAACAAAATGTCAAAGGGAAAACTTAATTCATCACAACAAGATAGAGAAGGGAAAACACCATATGATCCAACTATATTAACAAAGCCCCCGAGAAATCAAGATCGTGCCATCAAGAACGTGCGCGCGCGCGCGCGCGAGAGAGAGAGAGAGAGAGAGAGAGAGAGAGAGCGATTAAACACATAGCTACTGGTACAAACCCTCAGCCCCAAGGGTAGACTACTCCCTCCTCATCATGGTGGCCACCGGGATGATGAAGATGGCCATCTGTGATGATTTCCCCCTCTGGTGGAGTGCCGGAATGGAGTCTGGATTGGTTTTTCATGGCTACAGAGGCTTGCGACAGAGGAACTTCTGATCTAGGGTCTCCGCGAGGTTTTTTGGAATGTTTAACGATTTTTAGGGCGAGGAGGGGGTGCGGGAGGCCACCCAAGCGCGCCCTAATGGTTTGTGCCCCCCTCGGGGCACCCCCTAGGTGCTGCTCTAGCCCATTGGATGTCTTTTGGTCCATAAAAAATCAACAAAAAGTTTCATGGTGTTTGAACTTCGTTTGATTGATTTCCTGCAATATAAAAACAAGCAAAAAACATCAACTGGCACTGGGCACCGGGTCAATAGGTTAGTCCCAAAAATGATATAAGGTTGGTATAAAATAATTGTTAAACATCCAAGATTGATAATATAACAACATGAATACTTCATAAATTATAGATACGTTGGAGAAGTATCAGCATCCCCAAGCTTAATTCCTACTCGTCCTCGAGTAGGTAAATGATAAAAGAAATAATTTATGAAGTGTGAATGCTAGCAAAGTGCATAAGTTTGATCAATGATAATTTCGATCACTTTCCCTAGCATCATAACAACAACTCTTTCTCATAAAACTCATCATGACAAAGTAGCAACAAAATCACATGTTAAGGTTCAAACAATGAATTCTCTTGAAACTCAACAACATATATTCTTAGTCACCAAACAATTGCAATTCAACTTATTCAACAGAGTCTAAGTAAGAGCTCCACATACTCAACCATCATATTGTCTTCTATGATTTCTAACACTCACCGCATACACATGAGAAAAACATTTCAACCGGGCACATAGAAAGATAGGGGCTTATAATTTCGCCTCCCAACGTATTCACCTCAAGGGTGATGTCAACAATAATAACTCATGCTACCCATATCCAACTGGATATATGTGCCTAGATCTTTCCTCGCCACATGATGCTTGCCAAAAGAGAAAAATAAAAAGGAATAGAGAGAAACACTTCGACTCTTGCATGAAAGTAAATACATAAAAGTAAAAGGTAGGCCCTTCGCAGAGGGAAGCAGAGGTTGCCATGCGCTTTTTGTTTGTATGATCAATCCCTTGGTGCAAAAGAACGTAATGTTATATTACCTCTTATGATAGCAACCTTTATTAGGCAGTCTGACGCTTTTATTCTTTGCCATCACAAGTTCGTACAACGCTGAATTTTCTCTTACACTAAGTGATCTAACACTTTAGAAGCAATTTTTATTGCCATATTGCACTGATGACAACTTACTTGAAAGATTTTATTCAATCTTTAGGTAGGTGTGGTGGGCTCTTGAGAATAAGATTTGGGTTTAAGGGTTTTTGGATGCACAAGTAGTATCTCTGCTTGGTGCGGAATTTTTGGCTATCAAAGATGGGGGGCAAGCACCACATGTTGAAGGATCTATGACAATATAACTTCTTTGTGAATATGAACAAACATAAATCATTACGTTGTCTTCCTTGTCCAACGTCAACAACTTTGGCATATAATATTTTGATGGGGGCTCACAATCACAAAATATTTCCAAGACAGAGTATTTGCATGTGAAAGTTTTCTTCCTTTTACTAATCATTCATGAATTGCTTGTATGACGAATATTGTGATTGTCAAGCTTCATAACATTTCACTTTCTAAACCCAATGTGAAGCTACCAGTAGGCATGATATGAACATACAATTTCAACTTCTTTATATTCAATTCATTCAACAATTTACTCATAGGATATAAGTGAAGCACAAGAGTAAATGAGAAGCTACTCCAAAAAGATATAAGTGAAGATCAAATGAGTAGTTAAGCAAATGGGTAGCCAATTGTGGATTCTCTCTTTTTAGAAAAAGCTTTCAAACCTAAGTACTTTATTAAAACAGCAAGCAAAACAAAATAAAATGGCATTCCAACAATAGCACAACTCATGTGAAGAAGCAAGAACTTAGGCTCAACTGATACTAACTGATAATTGTTGAAGAAGAAAGGTGGGATGCCTATCGGGGCATCCCCAAGCTTAGATGCTTGAGACTTATTGGAATATTAGCTTGGGATACCTTGGGCATCCCCAAGCTTGAGCTTTTGCGTCTCCTTAATTCCTCTTATATCACGGTTTCCCTGAATCTCAAAAACTTC
This sequence comes from Triticum dicoccoides, assembly GCF_002162155.2. Taxonomy (NCBI): domain Eukaryota; kingdom Viridiplantae; phylum Streptophyta; class Magnoliopsida; order Poales; family Poaceae; genus Triticum; species Triticum dicoccoides. Next base: position 412,067,297 of record NC_041393.1, read on the forward strand.
CTCCACACAAAAATCAACAAGAACTTGTGAGATAAGTTAGTATAAATCAATGAAAAAACTTTATCTTTCTTTACTGTAGCCAATTACTAAAATTATTATTCAACATTGCATACTAAAAGCCTATGCATATTTAATAGTCATATCCTCAAACAGAATCATTAAACAAGCAAACATATGCAAACATAACAACAATCTGTCTAAACAGAACAGTCTGTAAAGAGTGAAATAGGATCCATACTTATTCAACTTAAAAAGTTCTAAAAATTTAACACACTATAGAAAATTTATCAGAACTTATTCTGCAAAACGTTTCAACATTTTATCATATTCTGACTTTTCTTGGGAATTTTTGCAACAGTGTCGCGGGAAAACCACGGCCACCTATGGGACCGGGACGGCCCCTTGCTGGTTCGGCTGGGGAGTGTTGCCTTGCACAAAGAGCAGACCAATACAAGGCAGCATGGCAGAGATCACGCGGGCAGTTTTTACCCAGGTTTGGGCCGCTGTGAGGCGTAAAACCCTACTCCAGCTTTGGTGGATTGATGGTGTAAAGGTGGAGGTGGTGGTGCGTAGTACACTTGCCTGGCAGGGGTTGCTTCGGGCGGCAGCGACTACGCGCGTTTGGGGGGTGCGAGTGGCCTAGCTGCCCAAACTCGTGAGCTGAACCTCTTCTACGGTTTCCGTGGGCCTCCTTTTATAGATCAAGGGGTCACCACAGTGGAAAATTAATCATTAGACATTGATATGATAGCAAATAGTGCTATCATACGTAACTCTATAGGCTGACAGTGCACATTTAATGCACCGCTTAGTGTCACGTCGTTGGTTGCCCGAAAAGGCTTGTCGGGCTATCTTTCCAGCCCCACGTTTGCTTGCTTGATACGTCATTGGACGGGTGTTATCTATGGGTTTCCTTGGTAGGAACTGGCTGCCATATGGCGAATGGTTACCACTTAATCATCATGCGGCTTGACACCGCATTGATCGTCAACGTGGGTCGAGGTGAAGTAGTCGGTGAAGTAATATGGTCTCTCTGAGCCCCGGCAGGCCCTGCCAGGAGACCTTGGCCATCTCCTTCCGTGGGTGGCCTCGCCCCTTGCCGAGCTCACCTGCCCGGCAAGGGAGGCTTTTTCCCTTCGTGATATCTGGTTTCTCTGTCTTGGCCTTGAATCCTTCTGATCTTATTGTTGGTTCTTTGAGTCTCTTGGTATCTTTTTCGTCCATTCTGGTGCTCCAATCTTGATCTTGTGCCTATGCACAGTAAGGGAAACGGGCCCCGGGTCTATTGTACCAACAAACAATGACAAACTTCCTGTTTTGAAACAGCAACTCATATACTTGAAAAATAAGCATGGTAAAGGCTATCCTTGCCAGTTTTATTGAAAAGAAAGATGCAAAACATTATTCTAAATAACTGCAAGCAAATCCTAACAAAATAAAATGACACTCCAAGTAAAATTATATCATGTGACGAATGAAAACATAGCTCCAAGTGAGGTTACCGATAATGTTGAGGACGAAGGAGGGGATGCCTTCTGGGGCATCCCCAAGCTTAGTTGCTTGGATATTCCTTGAATATTACCTTGGGGTGCCTTGGGCATCCCCAATCTTAGGGTCTTGTCACTCCTTATTCTCCTCATATCGACATCTCATCCAAAACTTGAAAACTTCAATCACACAAAACTTAAGGGAACTTCGTGAGATAGGTTAGTATGATAAAGAGAAAACCATTTCACTTTGGTACTGTCAAAGACAAGATTCATAATTGTTTCCACACAATGCATACTATAGCATATCATTTCCACAATTTATATTGAGCAATATAAGCCATAGAAACTAGGAAACAAGCAAACTATACATTGAAAACAAAATATGTCAAAAACAGAACAGTCTGTAGTAATTTGTACTCCAACCATACTTCTACTACTCCAAAAATTCTGAAAAATTCTAGAGAATTTTCATATATATCACCTATAAAAAATTCAGATCAAAAGCATGTTCCAGTGAGTTTTAGGAATTCCTGGACTGGGCGCAACAGTTCCTGTTTTTGCACAGAATCAAGTCAACTATCATCCACACTATCCCAAAGGATTTACTTGGCACTTTATTGAAACAAAAGCTATAAAACATGATTAATACAATAGCCTAATCATGTGAACACACAAAAACAATTGGTAAAAGTGTTGGGTTGTCTCCCAACAAGTGCTTTTCTTTAATGCCTTTTAGCTAGGCATGATGATTTCAGTGATGCTCGCATAAAAGATAAGAATTGAAACACAAAGAGAGCATCATGAAGCACATGGCAAACGCATTTAAGTCTAACCCACTTCCTATGCATAGGTATTTTGTGATCAAACAATTTATGGGAACAAGAATCAACTAGCATAGGAAGGCAAAACAAGCAAAACTTCAAGATTTTCAACACATAGAGAGGAAACTTGATATTATTGCAATTCCTACAAGCATAAGCCCCCCCCCCCATAATAATTTTCAGTAGCATCATGAATAAACTGAACAATATAACCATCACATAATGCATTCTTTTCATGACACAAAAGCATAGAAAACTTATTAATCTCCACATAAGCAAATTTCTTCTCATCAATAGTAGTTGGAGCAAACTCAACAAAATAACTATCATGAGAGTGAAAATTAAAATCATGATGACAAGTTTCATGGTTATAATTATTCTTTATAGCATACATGTCATCACCACAATCATCATAGATAGCAACTTTGTTATCGTAGTCAACTGAAGCCTCATCCAAAATGGTGGGTTCATCATTAACAAAAAGTCATGACCTCTCCAAATCCACTTTCATCATTATAATCATCATAAATAGGAGGCATGCAATCATTATAACAAATTTGTGCATCAAATCTTGGGGGACTAAAAATATCATCTTCATCAAACATAGCATCCCCAAGCTTATGGCTTTGCATATCATTAGCATCGTGGGTATTCAAAGAATTCATACTAACAACATTGCAATCATGCTCATCATTTATACCGAACATTCTATTGAATTATTCTTCTATCAATTGAGCACAATTTTCCATTCCATCATTTTCACGAAAGACATTATAAAGATGAATAATATGATGCAACCTCAATTCGATTTTTTTGTAGTTTTCTTTTATAAACCAAACTAGTGATAAAACAAGAAACTAAAAGATTTGATTGCAAGATCTAATGATATACGTTCAAGCACTCACCTCCTCGGCAACGGCGCCAGAAAATAGCTTGATGTCTACTATGCAAATTGATTCTTGTAGACATGTGTTGGGTCTCCAAGCACAGAGTTTTGTAGGACACTAGCAATTTTCCCTCAAGTGGATGACCTAAGGTTTATCAATCCATGGGAGGCATAGGATGAAGATGGTCTCTCTCAAACAACCCTGCAACCAAATAACAAAGAGTCTCTTGTGTCCCCAACACACCCAATACAATGGTAAATTGTATAGGTGCACTAGTTCGACGAAGAGATGGTGATAAAAGTCTAATATGGAAGGTAGAAATATATTTTTATAATCTGAATAAACAAAAATAGCAAGGTAGCAATTGATAAAACAGTGCACAAACAATATTACAGTTGTTGAAAATGAGTCCTAGGGTCCGTACTTTCGCTATAGTTAGTGCAATCTCTCAATAATGCTAATATAATTGGATCATATAACCATCCCACAAAGTGCGATGAAGAATCACTCCAATGTTCCTATCTAGCGGAGAACATAAGAAAAAATGTTTGTAGGGTACGAAACCACCTCAAAGCTATTCTTTCCGATCAATCTATCCTAGAGTTCGTAATAAAATAACACAAAGATATTCTTTCCGATCAATCTAATCAAGAGTTCTTAGTAAAATAACACCATATGATACATATCTACCAACTCTAATGTCACCTAGATACTCCAATGTCACCGCGAGTTTCCGTGAGTTGATTATGCGATATGCATCAAACAATTTTTGATTCATAATACTCAATCCAACACAAAGAACCTCAAAGAGTGCCCCAAGATTTCTACCGGAGAAACAAAGACGAGAACGTGCATCAACTCCTATGCATAGATTACCCCAATGTCACCTCGGAAATCCGCGAATTGAGTGCCAAAACACATATCAAGTGAATCAATATAACACTCCATTGTCACCACGGGTATTCATATGCAAGACATATATCAAGTGCTCTCAAATCCATAAAATTATTCAGTCTGATAAAATAAAATCTCAAAGGGAAAACTCAATTCATCACAACAAGATAGAGAAGGGGAAACACCATATGATCCAACTATATTAACAAAGCCCCCGATACATCAAGATCGTGCCATCAAGACCACGAGAGAGAGAGAGAGAGAGAGAGAGAGATTAAACACATAGCTACTTGTACAAACCCTCAGCCCCGAGGGTGGAATACACCCTCCTCATCATGGTGACTGTCGAGATGATGAAGATGGCCACTGGTGATGATTTGCCCCTCCGACGGAGTGCCGGAATGGGGTATAGATTGGTTTTTCGTGGCTACAGAGGCTGTTGGCAGTGGAACTTTTGATATAGGGTCTCCGCGAGGGGTTTTGGAATATTTGACGATTTATAGGGCGAAGAGGGGGTGCGGGAGGCCACCGAGATGGGCGCAACCCACCGAGGCACGCTTGGGGGCCCAGGCGCGCCCTGGTGGATTGTGCCCCCCTTGGGGCACCCTCTAGGTGCTGCTCTGGCCCATTGTATGTCTTCTTGTCCATAAAAAATCCACAAAAATTTTCACGGTGTTTGGACTCCGTTTGATATTGATTTCCTGCGATGTAAAAAACAAGAAAAAACAACAACTGGCACTGGGCATTGGGTCAATAGGTTAGTCCCAAAAAATGATAAAAAGTTGTTATAAAATGATTGTAAAACATCCAAGAATGTCAGTATAACAGGATGAATACTTCACAAATTATAGATATGTTGGAGACGTATCACTGCCCTAGGCACCCAAGGGAGAATGCCGGAGGTCCCCTCTTTCCTTACAAAGGAGTATGGCTCAGAGCTTCCTAAGGAGCTTGTGGCACCGTTGGGAGCCACTGATAAGGCTTTGAAGAGCCTCTGGTCCACTCTGCAAGAGGTGGGGGTTTAGTGCAACATGGATTCAAGGTGAGAGCCACCTCCCTAATAGTAGTCCCCGGGACCAATTTGTGGCTGCGTCATGGAGTTGTGCTTGTTTCCTTTTGTGCTTGTCTTGAAGTATTTGGGCTGATGTGGGCGCATTTTCTGTTATGGCATTTTCTATAGTTTTGATGCCTATGTTGCTTTTGATTTGTAGCCCCGGAGAAAGTTGGCACCATTCATCGGGAGCTCAGTGAGACCGTCAAGGCCCGTGCAGAGGCGGAGGAGGCCGAGAGGGTTGCCAAGACAGAGCTTGATGACGCGCTCTTTGCAAAGCATGACTTGGAGACGGCCCTTCACCAAGAGCAAGAGGCCAGCCGCATCCTCTGCGATGACTTGTAGGGCTTGCTCCAGCAAGATTTGGAGGCCACAATGAAGAAGCTGGCGCAGCAGGTGATGTTGCACCAGGAGTGCAAGAAGTTGATTGCTCATCTCCAAAGGGATCATAATGAGGTGACCATGGAGATGTCGGAGACGCAGAAGCTTTGCCGCGACCTAGTGATGCAGCTAAAGGTAGTACCTCAGGTGTCTTTTTGCTCTCCCATCATTTTGTATGCTAAATAGTAGGTGTGTTATCTTTGACCCTTTTGTTTTGTAGCTCGACTTCCTGAGATTCAAGATGATGGCGTGGAGGCCTGTCATCGGGAGGTCGCGGTGATGGTGGATAAGATGCAGAGCACGCTTGAGGTTGCTATGGGTACGCTCTTCCATGGAGACCCTAGGCTGCAGCATGACATCGAGACTGTACTGACTTGCTCGGGCAGTCCATAGATCAGTTGGAGGAGTAGACCTACTCTGCGGCCTTTGAGGGAGCACACCAGGTCTTTGCCGGTGTATAGGTGCATCTACCAATATGAATTTGTGGCCATTGGCATGTCCCACGCCCGAAGGTCGCAACCTGCAACAATTCTTTGTCGAGATCATCGAAGAAGTCGATTAAACTGCTGAAGCTTGTGCCCTGCAAGGCATCATTAAGAGGATGCCAGAGGTTGATGTTTCTACAAGTTAATTAGTTGCATAAAAAATATTATTGTACATTGGATTAGCATGGTTGCTTTATTTGGTTTTTGAACCTGTCATATTTGTGCGGTGGGAAGCCTTTTAAATTTTTTGTGAGAATATTGTTGTTCAACCAAATATTTCGTGTGCTAGCGTTGCTTTTGGAACATGAGCCTTCGGAGCCGGCGTGCTTGCCTTTGCGCTCACTAGTGCAGAAACAGGCTATAGTCCCGGTTCGTAAGGCCCTTTAGCGCCGGTTCTAGAACCGTCACTAAAGGGTGGGGACCAAAGGTCCCCCCTTTAGTCCTGGTTCAACACAAACCAGGACCAAAGGCCCACCACATAGCACGAGCCCGCGCCGGGGTGGGAGACCTCTAGTCCCGGTTGGTAACACGAACTGACACTAAAAGGTTTAGGGGTTTATGGTTTTATGATTTATTTTTCCTTTTAATTTTGTGTTTTCCATTTAATTCTTTTTCATTTAAAACACATCTTATGCTACTACATTGTACACGTTATGGATATATATAAATAGAATTTCTCGTTGATAGACGCTTGGTCTCCTCAGGCTTGACCATAGGTTGGTCGTGGGCATATTTCCCATTTATTTCAACCTCTTTAATCGTATCCATGGGCTCGAGCTTTAGGAGTTGATAAACAGTGACACCGGCCTCTTCAGCCATCCTTCTATGATCGTCAGTTATTACCGGTGATCGGCGTCGGTACTCACATGTGTTGGTACAATGAGCGGGGGGGTCAATTGCACCGCCTGTTCTCCCAGCTGGGGAATAGTTTTCCCGCTTTTTTGGCAGCTACTTGGCTCGAGCTCGACTCCTTTTTTTGTGATTGATATTGACTTCTTGATTTGGCGCTCATAGTCTGAGTCCCTATGCTTGGGAGCTGGTGGTTCAGCCATACGAACAAAGTGGTGAATGACATGCTCAGTTACTTTCTCCTTTGGCGGCGAGGGCGGTTTGGGTCCAAAATGGGCCTTCACTTGGGCCCTGCATTCGGCTTCATTTTCCTCTTCGGTTAGGTCATAAGGCAACCTCGAAAGAGGCTTGAGGCTTGGACCAAATCTGTATTTCTTGCCTCCTGTACTTGTACCGCTAGCCGCCGTAGTTGCGGCGCCTCTCTTCTGCTCTTGCTTAGGCGGCGGAGCCCGCTAAGGTGGCGGAGATGGCTTACGTGGTGCCTGACTTGGAGGAGGAGGATTAGGCTGATGCGGTGCCAAACTTGGAGGAGGAGGAGTGGGCTGACGTGTTGCCAGACTTGGAGGAGGAGTGGGATGACATGTTGGCGGACTTGGAGGGGTAGGAGTCTGCAGAGGCGGTGGCTAACTTGGAGGAGCTGGAGTCTCCTGACGCGGTGGCGGACTTGGAGGAGGAGCCGGCTGACGCAGTGTCGGTGGCCTTGGAAAGACAATGCAATCCTTTCTACATAGAATGATACGATGTATGGCCTCTCCCAGTGTGCGCTCGTAGTCACCTCCAGGAATTTCAAGCTCTAGCCCCGAATATTGTGCCACCAATTCGTCAACCGTGACACGAGCATAGCCAGCTAGAATCGGATTGCAATGGAAGGTTGCTTCATGGGAATTTGTATAATCAATGTCGTCCGCCACCTTCATGGATATGTTCTTCATTTCAAAGTGTAGCTCAGAATTAGTCGTATCTCTGATGTCATCCATAGGGTATCTATCCAGCAATGCCTCATCACTCGAGGTGGAACCCATGCTGCTTCTCGGCATGGATGGGACGATTCTATCCAATGCTGGATCCGCTAGCTGCTACCGCTGATGAGACCCCCTTGTCACGCCCAATATGTGATACTATCCTAAAGAGACTCGAAGGTCCCACCAAGGATAGAACCGCATATTGAAACGCTTTTGCAAGGTGGATATCATTACATCAACATTACATAATAGATGGGGATACATACAAGAGGCATACAATGCCACACGAATACAACACCATCATACATAAAAGCATCATCCGACTATGGATGAAACACAAACAGAAACTCAAATGACAACCACCCTGCTAGCCCAGGCTACCGACCTGGAACCTATCTCCTGAATGATGAAGCAGAAGAAGAACTAACAACAAGCAAGCATCGCTCTCGCGTCATGATCATCGCAACCTGTACCTGCAACTGTTGTTGTAGTAATCTGTTAGCCACGAGGACTCAGCAATCCCATTACCATGGGTATCAAGACTAGCAAAGCTTAAATGGGAAGGAAGGGGTAAAGTGGTGAGGTTGCAGCAGTGACTAAGCATATATGGTGGCTAACATACGCAAATAAGAGCGAGAAGAGAGCAAATGGAATGGTTGTGAAGCTAGCAATGATCAAGAAGTGATCCTGAACACCAACTTACGTCAAACATAACCTAAAACCGTGTTCACTTCCCAGACTCCGCCGAAAAGAGACCATCACGGCTACACACGCGGTTGATGCGTTTTAATTCGGATCTGGTGTCAAGTTATCTACAACCGGACATTAACAAATTCCCATCTGCCCATAACCGCGGGCACGGCTTTCAAAAGTTTAAACCCTGCAGGGGTGTCCCAACTTAGCCCATGATAAGCTCTCGCGATCAACGAAGGATATACCTTCTCCCAGGAAGACCCGATCAGACTCGGAATCCCGGTTTACAAGACATTTCGACAACGGTAAAACAAGACCAGCAAGACCGCCCGCTATGCCGATAAATCCCGATAGGAGCTGCACATATCTCGTTCTCAGGGCACACCGGATGAGCAAGACGTCGGGTTGGCATAGACCCTGATTGCCCAGGGGGTGCCGGACATCGCTCGGTTTGGACCAACACTTAGACAAGCATTGGCCCGGGGGGGCTAAAATAAAGATGACCCTCGGGTTGGCCGACCCAAGGGAAAGGTATAGGTGGTGGTGAGGCAAATGGTAAAACCAAGGTTGGGCCTTGCTGGAGGAGTTTTATCCAAAGCGAACTGTCACGGGGGTCCCATAAATCACCCAACCGCGTAAGGAACGCAAAATCCGGGAACATAACACCGGTATGACAGGAACTAGGGCGGCAAGAGTGGAACAAAACACCAGGCATAAGGCCGAGCCTTCCACCCTTTACCAAATATATAGATGCATTAATAATATAAGAGATATTGTGATATCCCAACATAATCTTGTCCATCATGGAGCAATCTTCAACTTCACTTGCAACTAACAACGATATAAGAGGGCCTGAGCAAAGCGGTAACATAGCCAAACAACGGTTTGCTAGGAAGGATGAAAAAGGTTAGAGGCTGACATGGCAAACTGGGAGGCTTGAAGAACAGATGATAGGTAGCGCAGCATAGCCATAGAACAAAGCAACTAGCATAGCAATGATAGTAGTGAGATCCAGGGTAGCGGTCATCTTGCCTGAAATCCCGCAAGGAAGAAGAACGAGTCCATGAAGAAGACGAACGGGAGTAGTCGAATGAATCCTCACAATCGCAACATTACCGGAACTAAGAAGCAACACCGGAAAGAAACAAACAACATGGTAAATGCACAAGCATAAACATGACATGATGCACAAACAAGTATGATGCATGTCCGGTTTAATGAGGCATGACATGGCAAAATGCAACAAACAATACTACAAGTTAAGTGGAGCTCAATATGCAACGAGTTACATATTGACGAAACACCACAAGCAATTATTTAGTTGATCTTGTTTAAGCTAACATGGCAAGAGGTGAAGCATATGGAAACTAACTATTTAGGACAATTTAAATGAGGCCGGAACAACAAACAACAATTCCAGGAAAATACTCATATGCAAATTATGAATTTGGTACTGTTCTGCCCTAAAACATATTTTAGAGTTGTTAAACATGCAAGATGAGTGCACCATATTAAACTAGGCATTTTTCCACCCCATTTACATATAAAGTTTATTTAAAACCGAGCTACGGTTATTTAGTTATGAAATAAATCATTTTAGCATGGCATATATGCAAATTTAAATAAACCGCATTTTAAACATTTTAAACATGGATGAAAGTGGCATATTATTAATCTACACAAAATTCTAAGCCTTTTACATGTATAACTTATTTACATCCGAAGCACGGTTCAAGAGTTATTAATGCATGAACATGAGGGACTTTTCTATAAAACTCTAATACACTGGATAATGCTAAAATCGCAGCACGAAAAAAAACATTAGTTAGGCCGAATCTGAATCACGGGCCCAACAGGAAGGGGGGGGGGAGCTCACCCATGGGCCAAATCTGGCTTGCTGGTGGAGAGGGGGCGGCTGGGCCGGATAAGGCTGGGGCGGCGCTGTGCCTTGGCGATCTGGAGGCAGGGGCGCAGTCAACGGGCTCGGAATCACTGACCCCATCGATGCAGGCGTGCAGCTTCAGGTCGCAGCGAGCAGGGGAAGCAGAGGATGCAGCGGCGCGGCGAGGGACTTGCAGCGGCGGGCGCAGCGAAGGAGGCCTGGACGGCGGTCGGCTCGGAGCTGAGGGTGCGGCCTCGGTCGTCGGCTGGACTTGGCGAGGCAGAGGTGGCTCTCAGGAAGGCGCGGGGCAACGAGGAGGAGGCCGCAGGTGAGGCCAACGGCATGGGACTCGCGACGGCGGCGGGGAACTTGGCAGCGGCAGCAGGTCCAGGAGGGGTCGCCGGGGCTCTTGGTGGCATCGGTCCAAGGCACCGGTGTGCTCGAGAGACGGGGCGGCGCAAGGCTTCAAGGGCTCCTGGTGGTGCATAAAAGGAGGCGGGGAGGAAAAATCAAGGTCGACCCTTCCGTACCTGACGGCGGGGAGGCACGTCGAGGTTGACCATGGTAGCGATTTTCTTGCGGGTCTTCATGGAGAAGACAAAGAGCAAGTGAGAGAGGGAACCATATGGAACGGGGGAAGGAGAAGCAACGAGCGGTGCGGGGTCTGGCCTGATGGAGGTGGTCGCTGACAGTGTCGCGGGTGCAGCTCCGGTGAGGTTGCTGCAGGGCCGGAGGAGCTGAGGAGGCCGGTGCCTCGCGAGCTGCTCGGGGGGTGAGGAGGTGGGCGCTGGGAGATGCGGTTGGATGGATGGATCGATGGAATTCAGTGGGGATGGGCCGGTGTTGAAATCCAGGGAGACCAGGTGGCTACGGGATGGATCCCGAGAGAGTGGCGGCGGGGCGGAGGATTGATGGGACACGGGTCCTTAATTTTAGGGTTTGTCTAGACTTAGACTAGGAGTCTCTTATATAAGGAAAGAGGGGGAGTTTAGGATATATTCGGACCATCCGATCAAAATCGGGCGGTAGAGAAAAATAGACTAGGTAACCCAAATAAGAAAATGGAGATATTTTATATACGTTTGGGGATGATCCGGATCCATCGGTAACGACAGACTGGGTCGGGTTCGGGGAAGTTTTCGGACGCACGCAAGAGGGGGTCGGTGGTTGTGCAGAGAGGTTAGACGATCGTGTGCAAGAGTGTGGTTTGGCTCGGAGCGGCCAGCGAAGATAATGGAGAGAAGCGGCAACTAAACACGGGTGCAAGTTTTCGAAAACAAATGCAGATGCAAAGCGCAACATGCCATGATGAAATGCAACAACAACACCAATAAAACACACGACGGTCATGCAAAACATGGAAGGCATCTAGAGCGCCGGTCTTGGGACGTTACAACACTCCACCACTACGAGAGGATCTCGTCCCGAGATCTAGGATGGCACCGGAGGGAAAAGAAAGAGGAAGAGAAGAGGTAAAACTAAGTTGCTTCTTTGATGAACGAGTGAAACCATGAACCTTGAGAGGTTGAGCAATTTATAAGAAAGAGTACAACAGAGATGAATGAGATTGCAACAATCCATTAGAAAAGAGGAACAAGGAACATTACGAGAACTTGATGGTTGCAAAGACATGAATCAAGAGTTTAATGGACAAGATAAAATTCGAAACCACTCCGGTTAAAACAAGATGAGAGAGGAAGAATTCGGGCAGCACTCCGACTGAAAGAAGAAGGAAAACTTCATAAGATGAAAAGAACTTGAAGAGATGACACAACACTCCATTTAAATGGATAAACATGAAAAGAACACGATCCTCACAATTTGAGATGATGAGTGAAGAGAGCAACATCGCCATGCCTTCGGAAGAAATAATAGAAGATATATCATTGAAATAAAAGAATGGAGAAGAAAATGCCAACTTCTGCCACAAACGAGCTTGGAAAGCACCCTTCCAAGATGGTTAGAATGGAATTGTTGGAAAACCAACAACGAAACGAATAAGCTTGTAGTGGGCTTATGGAAAACTTCTCGAGACTATCAGATGACAACCGGCCACTAATGGAGACCATTGATTTGATTGAGAGCACCAAAGAGATGAAAAACTTCTTCCACCAAGTGAATAAAGAGCAAGCTTGGGTCATGCATAATCACCACAAATAGCAACAACCCTTAAGGAAAGGCTTTAGGTGAAATATGACACAAGATAACTCCAACGAAGAAGTTGATTGGTCGAAAAGATCTCTTGAACGAAGAGAAAATGATGGATTTAAAATACCTCATTCTTGACAACATATGAATCATGAAACATGAATGGAAATTTTCAAGAGTGACATAACACCACCTTAAAAGATAAGGTAGAAAGAATTGCACTTTCGAGTGCACGATGAAGAATACTTGAACTCCTCAAAACAAAACATGTGTTGAACACCATGTTAATTTTTGAGTATAGCTTGGCAGATCTTAACTCCGAGAGAAAACTTGAAGAACAATTGAAGAATCAAAGGAATCCTTGACGAACCACCATGTAGAGCCTCAATAAAGAACTCCGGTAATAAAAGAATGGTCAAACGAAAGGACAGTTGAAAACACAAGGTGAAGTCTTGCAGTGACAAGATGAAGCTTTGAAATGATATAACCGAGAAAACTTGGAACTCCGCAAAGAAAGATGAACAAATGAAATCAAGAATTTTGATGAACCTCTAGAATGAGGAATTGAATTTACTCGATGAAACAATAATAAGAATTACATTATGCTCATCCTTCACCAATTAAATTGATGACAAGCAATGGATTTGGCATACTACTTATTCTCATAGAAAGGATTAAGATAGATATGGCACAAACTTGGGAAGGTCTTCAACGAACCACCGGTAGGATTGGAAAGAACGAATGAATCTATATGATAACGAAGGAAGAGAACTCTTGAACGAACCACCGTAAGAATTGAAAATGAATGAAGAAAAGATAAAGAAACACCGGGAAGAATTAGAAAATGAACAAAGATACTTGAGAGAATTTAGATACAAGTGAACGCAGAGATCCCGAGCTGATTAGATAATACTTGAATGATGCACCGGTATGATTTGGGGAACGAGAGCTGCAAGCTTGAATGAATAATTCTGAGATGATGGGCTCTGGAGAATCAAACTAAAAAGACTCCTGAAATGCTCTTGATGGGTGAAAAGAATTCTCACAATCGAAAACAATTATGAGAGGATGCCATCAAGCTAGAACCATGAATCTTGAAGAGAACGGAGAAAGATTTAAGAGAAATCCTTCTTCGGTCTTCAAATGACGACGAGAAACGCCACCAAAAATTACTGAGATACTCTGGGAGAATGAGAAGAGCAAAGGTTGAATCAGCAATGAAAAGAATTGAAATCGATCTTGAAGATGGCAACTGACTGATGAAATTCATTCTTACGTCAAACTCGAAAAGAATTAGGAATGGCTTCAGAATAATTAGAAGAGTCGGGTAAGATCCTGGGAAAAGACCTGTGGGTTAGGGCCCACTCAAGAGAAACACCGTTGAAATGATTTAAAGAGATATTGCACCGGTTGAATTAAATGACTTGAATGAGATAATAATCTCAAAATATCTTGAACAGATTGAGAATGGAAACACAAGTCTTTTGAGATATCTTAGCACTCCGGATACGAATGGAGAGAGGTGAACGATTATGAGATGCACCGGCATGGGATAGCATTTGAAACGAGGAAAGGGATATGATCAACACTAAAAGCTTGAGTTAAATCCACCGGAGAGGAAAGGAGACGAAGAATAATGAACTTGAAGCTCCGTTAGTATCTTCCTGAGAATCACCGGATAAGAACATTGACGGAAAAGAATGGAGAGGCTTCCCATCAATAAAAAGGATACTTGATTAAGAAATCTGAGTCCTTGAAGAAAAGGGGTGGGAGGGCAGGAAAACAAAGGCAACTTGGGGCAGATGGAATGGATACTGTTGAAGAAAACTTAGAATTGTTCTTGCGGATGTTGAAAATGATCGGATCCACTTGAAGAGAAGCACACCGATTGGAAAAAATTGACATGACAATCTCGATGATCAAAAGGATTAGTACTCCCATAGAAATATGAGAACAACGTTTAGGAAAGGTATGGATTTAACATTTGACATTGAAGCAACTCGAATACCACAACTCCAAAACAAAACAAAGGATTGGCTTGCAGAATAAGCCGGAACAAACATATGATAGATCCCATATCGTATCATGTGTCTGTTGGAAAGATATCCTACGAGCTACTTGAATTCCCACCTATAAACTCCCGAAACTTTCTGGTTATGCAATCTGGTGTTGGGGATACAGGGGAAGCAATATATCTCACCCAAACTAACAATCCCTACATCCAGCTGTATCCATCCGTCAACACATAACCAAGAAAACTCCGGAAATCGTGTACCTCAACCTTCAAAAAGCATCCGTTATACGAGCTATGGCAATACTCCCGAACTCCCGCCCCAGTACTGGGTGGCGTCGAGGTTATCTCACCAACAACTGCATAAAAGAGATTTTCGATGTCGGCAAAACTCGGGTATTCCAGAACTGCAATGATAAAATTGTGACGACAACACCTCGGAGCTCAACTCCCCGGGTCACTGCCACATAAAAGACAGGAGGCACCAACAACAATGTTCTCGTCACAAAACCATCGGAACGATTCCAAGATACCCGTGTGATCCTAAAAAAATTTAGTGAAATTTGGGGAGAGGAAAGGCAAAACATCTACGTCAGGAGACCTCACCAGAGCGACGAAGGGACTGGGGAGTAAAAAGAATCCTACTCTCCAATATATATAATCCTAAGACTCAAAATAGGTTTCTTCTAGACTCAACAACGGCCAACAATCAAGGGGGCTCCTATGGTCGGTCGAGGCTCTGATACCAACTTGTCGAGCCCAATATGCGATACTATCCTAAAGAGACTCGAAGGTCCCACCAAGGATAGAACCGCATATTGAAACGCTTTTGCAAGGTGGATATCATTACATCAACATTACATAATAGATGGGGATACATACAAGAGGCATACAATGCCACACGAATACAACACCATCATACATAAAAGGATCATCCGACTACGGATGAAACACAATCAGAAATTCAAATGACAACCACCCTGCTAGCCCAGGCTGCCGACCTGGAACCTATCCCTTGAACGATGAAGCAGAAGAAGAACTGACAACAAGCAAGCATCGCTCTCGCGTCATGATCATCGCAACCTGTACCTGCAACTGTTGTTGTAGTAATCTGTGAGCCACGAGGACTCAGCAATCCCATTACCATGGGTATCAAGACTAGCAAAGCATAAATGGGAAGGAAGGGGTAAAATGGTGAGGTTGCAGCAGCGACGAAGCATATATGGTGGCTAACATACGCAAATAAGAGCGAGAAGAGAGAAAATGGAATGGCCGTGAAGCTAGCAATGATCAAGAAGTGATCCTGAACTCCTACTTACGTCAAACATAACCCAAAACCATGTTCACTTCTCAGACTCCGCCGAAAAGAGACCATCATGGCTACACACGCGGTTGATGCGTTTTAATTCGGATCTGGTGTCAAGTTATCTACAATTGGACATTAACAAATTCCCATATGCCCATAACCACGGGCACGGCTTTCAAAAGTTTAAACCCTGCAGGGGTGTCCCAGCTTAGCCCATGATAAGCTCTCGCGATCAACGACGGATATACCTTCTCCCAGGAAGACCCGATCAGACTCGGAATCCTAGTTTACAAGACATTTCGACAACGGTAAAACAAGACCAGCAAGACCGCCCGTTATGCCGATAAATCCCGATAGGAGCTGCACATATCTCGTTCTCAGGGCACACCGGATGAGCAAGACGTCGGGTTGGCATAGACCCTGATTGTCCAGGGGGTGCCGGACATCGCTCGGTTTGGACCAACACTTAGACAAGCATTGGCCCGGGGGGGGGCTAAAATAAAGATGACCCTCGGGTTGGCCGACCCAAGGGAAAGGTATAGGTGGTGGTGAGGCAAATGGTAAAACCAAGGTTGGGCCTTGCTGGAGGAGTTTTATCCAAAGCGAACTATCAAGGGGGTCCCATAAATCACCCAACCGCGTAAGGAACGCAAAATCCGGGAACATAACACCAGTATGACGGGAACTAGGGCGGCAAGAGTGGAACAAAACACCAGGCATAAGGCCGAGCCTTCCACCCTTTACCAAATATATAGATGCATTAATAATATAAGAGATATTGTGATATCCCAACATAATCTTGTCCATCATGGAGCAATCTTCAACTTCACCTGCAACTAACAACGCTATAAGAGGGCCTGAGCAAAGCGGTAACATAGCCAAACAACGGTTTGCTAGGAAGGATGAAAAAGGTTAGAGGCTGACATGGCAAACTGGGAGGCTTGAAGAACAGATGATAGGTAGCGCAGCATAGCCATAGAACAAAGCAACTAGCATAGCAATGATAGTAGTGAGATCCAGGGTAGCGGTCATCTTGCCTGAAATCCCGCAAGGAAGAAGAACGAGTCCATGAAGAAGACGAACGGGAGTAGTCGAATGAATCCTCACAATCGCAACATTACCGGAACTAAGAAGCAACACTGGAAAGAAACAAACAACATGGTAAATGCACAAGCATAAACATGACATGATGCACAAACAAGTATGATGCATGTCCGGTTTAATGAGGCATGACATGGCAAAGTGCAACAAACAATACTACAAGTTAAGTGGAGCTCAATATGCAATGAGTTGCATATTGATGAAACACCACAAGCAATTATTTAGTTGATCTTGTTTAAGCTACCAAACAATATTAAATGTTGCTAAACATGGCAAGAGGTGAAGCATACGGAAACTAACTATTTAGGAAAATTTAAATGAGGCCGGAACAACAAACAACAATTCCGGGAAAATCCCCATATGCAAATTATGAATTTGGTACTGTTCTGCCCTAAAACATATTTTAGAGTTGTTAAACATGCAAGATGAGTGCACCATATTAAACTAGGCATTTTTCCACCCCATTTACATATAAAGTTTATTTAAAACCGAGCTACGGTTATTTAGTTATGAAATAAATCATTTTAGCATGGCATTTAGGTAAATTTAAACAAACTGCATTTTAAACATTCTAAACATGGATGAAAGTGGCATATTATTAAACTACACAAAATTCTAAGCCTTTTACATGTATAACTTATTTACATCCGAAGCACGGTTCAAGAGTTATTAATGCATGAACATGAGGGACTTTTCTGTAAAACTCTAATACACTGGATAATGCTAAAATCGCAGCACGGAAAAAAAACATTAGTCAGGCCGAATCTGAATCACGGGCCCAACAGGAAGGGGGGGCAGCTCACCCATGGGCCAAATCTGGCTTGCTGGTGGAGAGGGGGCGGCTGGGCCGGATGAGGCTGGGGTGGCGCTGTGCCTTGGCGATCTGGAGGCAGGGGCGCAGTCAACGGGCTCGGAATCGCTGACCCCATCGATGCAGGCGCGCAGCTTCAGGTCACAGCAAGCAGGGGAAGAAGAGGATGCAGTGGCGCGGCGAGGGACTTGCAGCGGCGGGCGCGGCGAAGGAGGCCTGGACGGCGGTCGGCTCGGAGCTGAGGGTGCGGCCTTGGTCGTCGGCTGGACTTGGCGAGGCGGAGGTGGCTCTCGGGAAGGCGCGGGGCGACGAGGAGGAGGCCGCATGTGAGGCCAATGGCATGGGACTCGCGACGGCGGTGGGGAACTTGGCGGTAGCAGCAGGTCCAGGAGGGGTCGACGGGGCTCTTGGTGGCATCGGTCCAAGGCACCGGTGTACTCGCTAGACGGGGCGGCACGAGGCTTCAAGGGCTCCTGGTGGTGCATCAAAGGAGGCGGGGAGGCAAAATCGAGGTCGACCCTTCCGTACCAGATGGCGGCGAGGCACGTCGAGGTTGACCATGGTATCGATTTTCCTGCGGGTCTTCATGGAGAAGACAGAGAGCAAGTGATAGAGGGAACCAGATGGAACGGGGGAAGGAGAAGCAACGAGCGGTGTGGGGTCTGGCCTGATGGAGGTGGTCGCCGACAGTGAAGCGGGTGCAGCTCCGGCGAGGTTGCTGCAGGGCCGGAAGAGCTGAGGAGGCCGGTGCCTCGCGAGCTGCTTGGGGGGTGAGGAGGTGGGCGCTGGGAGATGCGGTTGGATGGATGGATCGATGGAATTCGGTGGGGATTGGCCGGTGTTGAAATCCAGGGAGACTAGGTGGCTACGGGATGGATCCCGAGAGAGTGGCGGCGGGGAGGAGGATTGATGGGACACGGGTCCTTAATTTTAGGGTTTGTCTAGACTTAGACTAGGAGTCTCTTATATAAGGAAAGAGGGGAGCTTAGGATAGATTCGGACCCTCCGATCAAAATCGGGCGGTAGAGAAAAATAGACTAGGTAACCCAAATAAGAAAATGGAGATATTTTATAGACGTTTGGGGATGATCCAGATCCATCGGTAACGACAGACTGGGTCGGGTTCGGGGAAGTTTTCGGACGCACGCAAGAGGGGGTCGGTGGTTGTGCAGAGAGGTTAGGCGATCGTGTGCAAGAGTGTGGATTGGCTCGGAGCGGTCAGCGAAGATAATGGAGAGAAGTGGCAACTAAACACGGGTGCAACTTTTCGAAAACAAATGCAGATGCAAAGCGCATGATGCCATGATGAAATGCAACAACATCACCAATAAAACACACGACGGTCACGCAAAACATGGAAGGCATCTGGAGCGCCGGTCTTGGGACGTTACACCCATTTCCTGGGTAAGTGAGTCGATCTGCTGCTGCTGCTGCTGGAAAGCGAGTGCCAACTCTGCATGCCTTGATTCTAGGCCTTGAAGGCGGTCTCCTGCTTGCTTCGTCTGCTCCTCCTCCAGCTTCTCTTCTTCTCCTCCTCCATCTTCTTTCTTGCACGGCTTCTGTAGTCGGTGTTCCAGTCCGCAAAGCCCTCAAACCACGGAACAACGCCTTTGCCTCGTGTTCTTCCCAGGTGTTCAAGATTCCTCAGTGCGCGCGTAAGCTCATCGTTCTCTATGTTGGGTGTGAACACCCCCGTTCGAGCATCTTATATTACAACAAGTAAACTGAGGTCGGCTCCTTTAAGACATGCTCGCTTCGAAACCTCACCTGTCTTTAGGTCCAACGTCCCCCCATGCGCATAGAACCACATCCTGGACCTGGGGGCCAGCTCAATGTAACTAGAGTGACCCCTGCATCCACCATCTATTTCTCAGCGAGATCCCACTTAGGTCGGGCCATCTGGTAGCCACCTTGCCCCAGCTTATGGTGCCATTGCTTTTTCGCGGCATTGATCTTGTTTATTCTCGATCGTTCCTGAGCTACTTCCCATTCCTTCAATTTCACCAAAGCGTCCCAGTGATATCTTGTCGTCTCCAGTGTTCCCTCGAATTCTGGAGTCTTCTTTCCTCCTTCGACGTACTTGGTCCATATACTTTTCTTGTGGTTGTTGAATGCTATCGCCATCTTCCTAAGAGCAGCGTTCTTGACTTTCTCCACATCTGCATCTGTGAAATGATCTGGTAGTGTGAAATTTGACATGAGAGATTCCCAAAGCCGATCTTTTGCTCTTTGGTCGACAAAAGTAAGATTTGGACGTTCCTTTGCTGCCTTTTTCCATTCATGAATGGAGATCGGGATTTGTTCCTTCACAAGAACTCCACATTGACGAATGAACTTGTCCGCATTCTTATTAGGTTCGCGTGGTTCGCCATTAGGTTTGATGACATTGATGTTGTACTTTACGCTATCCTTCAACTTTTTGGCCGGGCCCGAACTGTCCTGCTGCCCATAGAAGTTTTGCTCGATCCGGAGGGTTGAAAGAAGAAAGATCGATCCATTAATATATATACAAATCAATTAAAACATGTGATGATCACCAGATGCCTGCTTATATAAATACCTTGCCGGACTTTGTTATTTGAAGATCATCATAGTTTTGGACTTCATCTATTCGTTCGTCTTCATCAAAAATCATATCACCCTCCCCGGTATTGTTCAGATATTGCGAGCCTTCATCTTCTTCATTCTCATCTGGCCGGCTTCGGGAGAGTATGATCTCGAACAGGGCCTCTTTTCCTTCGCTGTCGGTATTGTCCGCCATAGCTTTTATTTAACTAATCCAGAAGAATATAAAACAATTTAGTACGCATATCAAATAATAGTAGATAATTGATATGCATCTTGAATAATAGTAGATAATAGATATGCATCTCGAAAGATAAAACCGAATCATAGTAGATAATATGCATCATCGAATATAATCTTGAATACATCGTCTAGAATATTATCGAATAATATAATCTTGAATACATTGTTTCGAATATTTCTAATACATCACTAGGTAATGCAGATCGAATACTATCAAATAATCTAGTTGACTCGCGATGGACACCCAAAGAGAAGGATCCACCACAGGATCATAGCTCGGGTGAGATCCCTGAAGAACCTGCCAGGTATTGGAGAACCTGACGTACAATGCAACCATGTTGCGACTTACATGCTCGTCCTACTCCCTAACACGGTGACGTACCACCTCCGCGGGGGACGCCAGCCTCCGCACAAAATGTGGCCCACGCACTCACCACCAAAGAAGCTCCGGGTAGATGACGGGACCCGGGTTCCTCAGCAAGATGTGCGCGCCTGAAGGTAGTACCTCCCAGTGCCAGCCCGGCGGAGTCCAGTCCCGAACATGGCACCTCTTAAGTAGGACATCGTCGCAAACGGGTCAATGACGAGGATGTGGGCCGGGCATCGTTGACATCGATAAGAAATTATATGCAAATATGCAACATTTTTTAAATGTTTGGCTAGGATCATGATTCATAATTATAACGGGTTCTCTTAACCTTTAAGGGATTTAACAAAATGGCGCCATTCTGGATGTGCAGAAAATGGTCCATATTTTTCCTGATCTGATCTACCCTTCTATATGTCACGTTGTCTAGTGTCAAAGGGTTCAAGAAAACCATGGCTTCATCATTAGCCAGAGTAACATGCGCATAATGGTACGAAGCTCTCCAAATTTTTTGGAACGGAGTCCTGGATAGGATAATTAGCTTTTTGGTATGAAGTTCAGCAAGAGCCTTCCGAATATCGCTATTTGGAAGGCCTTTGCTGAAATTCGTAACAAAAAGCGAATTATTCTATCCGGAACTCCGTTCCAAAACAACTTGGAAGAGCTTCGTAGCATCATACGCCTATTACTTCCGGCTAATGATGAAGCCATGGATATCTTCAATACTTTGACAGACAACATGACATATATAAGAATATATATACAACTTGTGCACATCCATAATGGAGGCATTCTTATGTCAAAATTCAAACTTTAACATATGATCAAACTTTGCTATATGATCAAATGTTGCATATGTCAAAATTCAAACTTTGACATATTATCGAACTTTGACATATGATCAAATATTGTTGCATATGTCAAAATTCAAACTTTGACATATGATCAAATGTTGCATTTATCAAAATTCAAACTTTGACATATATACATCTAATCATCTAATTAACATTTGTATATCTAAAATTCATCTAATATTTCTATAACTAAAAGTATAAAAACTAAGAAAAACATGCATCTAACATTTATATATCTATTTCATTTAACATTTATATAACTAAAACTATCAAATTCTTTAACTTTTTTATATATATACATCTAATCATCTAGTGAAAAAATGCCAAAATTCATCTAACTAACATTTTAGGGTTGTTTAGCTCCGAAAAATCAGTAAATGCATGAAAAATAGAAAATAAAGTCAGAAAGGGTTAAAAATTCATGATGTGGCTTTGAATGGTGCATACTAAATGCACAAAAAGTGTGGAGTTAAAATAAGTTAAAAAAATGAAATTCCTTTGTAACAGATGAGTTTTTCGTCCGGAACCCTGATACTTCGAAAGAGATTGTCCATTTTGTGCACGAAGTGGATCCAGTTTTTTCCGTAACCCTGTCAACTTTTTAGCACATTCTCTGTGGGTGAAATGATGATACATTGCCAACTTTCAACCTTTTCAGAGTTCATTTGTAGTGCTTTTCAATTTCAGGGTCATTTATCTCAAAAAATCAGTAAATGCATGAAAAATAGAAAATGAAGTCAGAAAGGGTTGAAAATTGACGTGGCTTTGAATGGTGCAGACTGAATTAATGCACAAAAAGTCTGGAGTTGAAATAAGTTTAAAAATGAAATGCCTTTGTAACAGATGAGTTTTTGTCAGAAACCCTGATACTTCGAAAGAGATTGCCCATTTTGTACACAGAAATTGATGACGTTTGTCCGGAGCACAAAAGTACACGTTTCAAATGCCAAAACAGATAAGCACCCTAACTATTACAAAGATTCCCTATGGTTTGTCCAAAGTGGGACTTTCCAGATATATAAGTCCAGAAACTCACTAGAGAAGAAAGTGATGACAGTGAAGCCTGTCACATCCGAGAGTGGGATCTTTGGGTGTGAAACTTTACTTCATGTGTGTCCCTTTGCACCGTAACCATGGACAATCTTCATCATTTAACTGGATGCTCGGGTCAATATTAACTATGAAGGGAGAAACTTGATGAAACTTTTCATAATCTTCTGACATGTCTGTCTTGTCATCCACTCCCATGATGTTTCTTTTCCGTGAAAGAACTATGTGGCGCTTTGGCTCATCGTATGATGTATTCTCTTCCTTATATTTTCTTTTTCTCGGCTTGGTAGGCATGTCCTTCACATAGGAAACCTGCGCCAAATCATTGACTAGGACGAATAGTTCGTCTGCATACGCAAGATTGTTGAGATCCACTTTTGTCATTCCATACTGCGGGTCTTCCGTTACCCCGCCTTGTGTCAGATTGACCCATTTGCACCGAAATAAAGGGACCTTCAAACCATGTCCATAATCAAGTTCCCATATCTCCTCTATGTAACCATAATATGTGTCCTTTCCCCTCTTGGTTGCTGCATCAAAGCGGACACCACTGTTTTAGTTGGTGCTCTTTTTGTCTTGCGCGATCGTGTAAAATGTATTCCCATTTATCTCGTACCCTTTGAAAGTCATTATATTTGAAGATGGTAACTGGGACAACAAGTACATGTCATCTTCAACAGCATCGTCATGCATGGCACGTGTCTGCAAACCAACCGGCGAAAGTCCCTGTTTGTTCACGTGTAATCCAGTCGTCAGACTACTCCGGGTGTTTGGAGCATAGAATATTCTTGTGTTCCTCGATATACGGAGCCACCAAGGCTGAATTTTGTAGAATAGTGTAGTGTGCTTGAGTGAGAGAATGCCCGTCCATACATATTATTTATTTTGGCCCTAGCATGCCATTTCCACCCAGTCTGCCCTGATGCCGCGATTCAGGAATGCCAATCGGCTTAAAGTCAGGAATAAAGTCAACACAAAACTCAATGACCTCCTTATTTTCATGGCCCTTGGAGATGCTTCCTTCTGGCCTAGCACGGTAATGAACATATTTCTTTAAGACTCCCATGAACCTCTCAAAGGGGAACATATTGTGTAGAAATACAAGACCCAAAACAACAATCTCTTCACATAGGTGAGCTAGGACGTGTGTCATGATATTAAAGAAGGATGGTGGGAATACCAACTCGAGACTAACAAGACATTGCACCAAATTATTCTCTAACCTTGGTATGTTTTCTGGATCGATTACCTTATGAGAGATTTTATTGAGGAATGCACATAGCTTCACAATGGCTAATCAAATGTTTTCCGGTGGAAGCCTCCTCAATGCAACCGGAAGCAGCTGCGTCATAATCACGTGGCAGTCATGAGACTTTAGGTTCTGGAACTTTTTTTCTGCCATATTTATTATCCCTTTATATCCAACGAGAAGCCAGACGGGACCTTCATACTGAGTAGGCATTCAAAGAAGATTTGCTTCTCTTCTTTGGTAAGAGCGTAGCTAGCATGACCCTGATGTATGCCGTCTTTTCCGTGCATATGTTGCTAGTCCTCCCGTGCCTCCGGTGTATCTTTTGTCTTCCCATACATGCCCAAGAAGCCAAGCAGGGTCACGTAAAGATTCTTCGTCACGTGCATCACATCGATTGCAGAGCGGACCTCTAGGTCTTTCCAATAGGGTAGGTCCCAAAATATAGATTTCTTCTTCCACATGGGTGTGCGTCCGTCAGTGTCATTCGGAATAGATTGTCCCCCAAGACCCTTTCCAAAGATTACCTTTAAATCCTTGACCATATCATGTACATCATCACTAGTCCACTGGCGAGGCTTCCTCTGGTGATCTGCCTCACCTTTAAAATGCTTGCCTTTCTTTCTTACGGGATGACTTCTCGAAAGAAATCGACGATGTCCCAGGTACACATTCTTCTTACAATTATCCAAATATATACTGTCAGTATCATCCAAACAGTGGGTGCATGTGTGGTATCCCTTGTTTGTCTTTCCTGAAAGGTTCCCAAGAGCAGGCCAATCATTGATGGTCACAAACAGCAATGCATGTAGGTCAAATTCTTCCTGATCGAGCTCATCCCACACACGTACACCTTTTCCATCCCATAGTTGTAAGAGTTCTTCAACTAATGGCCTTATGTACACATCAATGTCGTTTCCGGGTTGCTTAGGTCCTTGCATGAGCACTGGCATCATAATGAACTTCTGCTTCATGCAAAACCAAGGAGGAAGGTTATACATACATAGAGTCACAGGCCAGGTGTTATGATTACTGCTCTGCTCCCCAAAAGGATTAATGCCATCTGCGCTTAGACCAAACCATACGTTCATTGCGTCATCTACAAAGTCCCTCCACTTCCTCTCAATTTTTTTCCACTGCAAACTGTCAACAGGTACTCTCAACTTCTCGTCTTTCTTACGGTCTTGTTTGTGCCATTGCATCAACTCGGCATGCTCTTTGTTTTGGAACAAACGTTTCAACCGTGGTATTATAGGAGCATACCACATCACCTTGGCAGGAATCTTCTTCCTGGGGTGCTCACCCTCGACATCACCAAGGTCATTGCGGCTGATCTTATAGCGCAATGCACCGCATACCGGTCATGCATTCAAACCTCGTACTCACCGCGGTAGAGGATGCAGTCATTAGGGCATGCATGTATCTTCTACACCTCTAATCCTAGAGGGTAGACAGTCTTCTTTGCTTCGTACATACTCTCGGGCAATTTGTTGTCCTTTGGAAACATCTTCTTTAACATTATAAGCAACTTTCCAAATCCCTTGTCAGATACACCATTCTCTGCCTTCCATTGCAGCAATTCCAGTGTGGTGCCCAACTTTTTCTTGTCAGCTTCGCATTGGGTACAACAATTTCTTGTGATCCTCTAACATGCGATGCAACTTCAGCCTGTCCTTTTCAGTTGTGCACTTTCTCTTTGCATCGGCAATGTCCTGACGTAGATCATCAGCGGGCTCACCTGATGCCTCTTCTTTAGCTTCTTCCCGCATTGCCGGTTCAGCTTCTTCCCCCATTGTTGTACCATCATATTCAGGGAACCCATGGCCAGGATAGTTGTCGTCGTCCTCTTCTTCTTCATTCTCTTCCATCATAACCCCTCTTTCTCTGTGCTTGGTCCAAACATTATAGTGGGGCATGAAACCAGACTCAAACAGGTGCCAGTGAATGGTTCTTCACTTAGAGTAATTCCGATCATTCTTACAGACAGCAGATGGACAACACATAAAACCATCTGCCCGCTTGTTTGCCGCAGCCGCAAGCAGAAAAGTTTGCACGCCATTAACAAACTGGGGAGAGCATTGGTCATCGTACATCCATTGCTGGCTCATCTTCATTACACAACACAGAAAAGACTAAATTAATACAAGTTCATACACACTTACTCTCATAAAACGACATACAGACTCTCTAGCAAAAGCATTTAAATGCAACAACAAATGCGATCAAGATCGCAACTAAGGTAACAATTGATCCAACATCATAATGATACCAAGCCTCACTATCAATGGCATATTTTCTATTCTTTCTAATCTTCAAGCGCATTTTCTCCATCTTGATCTTGTGATCATCGACAACATCGGCAACATGCAACTCCAATTCCATCTTCTCCTCCTCCTCAATTCTTTTCAATTTTTCTTTCAAATACTCGTTTTATTTTTCAACTAAATTTAACCTCTCGACAAGAGGGTCGGTTGGAATTTCTGGTTCACATACCTCCTAGATAAAAATATCTATGTCAACTTGATGGGCATAATTTGTCATAAACACGAAATGCAACAAATAGTTATAAAAGAGAATATACCACATCTGAATCATAAACCGGATGAGGGCTGACGGGGGTGGATATCAAAACAATGGCACTATGTATAAGAAATAACATACGGGTAAGAAAATTATACAAGTAACTATATATCTAAATCACACAAACATGATTTTTTTTATATCAAAAGATAAGAACAAGAAGCTCACCACAAGGTGGTGCCGGCGACGGTACGGTGCGGGCAATCGACTGTGGTTAGGACGGAGACAGGAAGGCACTAAGTAAACCACACCTACATATGCAAACTAAGAGTAATTTTGAGCTCAAATTGCATATAAATCAAATAAACTACCACATATAACTCCTCCCAAACTAAAACCCACAAATTAATCACTATACTTATAGAGCATTGCAAGAGCTAATCTAGCAATGAGAGATGAAAGCACAAAGTTGCTAACCTTTGTGATCACTTGAATGGATGGGGGCCTTCAAATATTGACAAAATTTGGGCAAACTGAGGGATGAGCTTGAGGAAGAGGGGAAGAACAGCGAGGAGAGGAAAGGGGAAGAACTGAGAACTCAGGCTCGACGAAGGGGTTTATATAGGATGATCTTTAGTTCCGATTGGTTATACAAACCGGGACTAAAGGTGCATCTCTAGTACCGGTTCGTACCACGAACCGGGACTAAAGGTGTTGGTGGGGCCCCAGCCTGACACTAGCCTGCCACCACCTCTGTAGTCCCGGTTCGTGGCACGCACCGGTACTAGAGGTTTGACACGAATCGGGACTAATGAGCACCGCCCGCCTAGCCATTGGAACCGGCACTAATGGTCACATTAGTGCCAGTTCATTTACAAATCGGGACTAATGAGCTGAACATAAGGTCCTTTTTCTACTAGTGGCTCTAGATGGACGTGGCAGCAGGATCTAGGTAGATTATCAGCATTTGTTAAGACTGTGAGTTGTGACGCAAACGACAAGGTCGGCCGTCAGCCTTTGACCGGCCGTCCTGATTTCTTGACGGTGTAGGTCGGTGTACCGTGAATGCAGCCGCCGGGTTTGTATTTGTAGGGTTACTGGCTACAACACCTATACTGACTACGGGTAGGTCCACAAAATGATGCAACCCCGCGATTTAGTAAATATGGAGGTCTCTTGAGCCAATCCACATATATTTCCTGGGGAGGTTTTGTAATAGATGCTTTCTGTACTCCATTTAGCGACCATATATGTTGTACTGAAACGGAATAAAGTGATTACGTAACAAAGAACATTTCAATCACTATCTAATACATGCTTGAATATGATTATTCCATAAAGTCTTACAATTTGAACTTATCCTTAAGTAATAAAAAATTAAAAATACTAAGATAGATAGCTAGCCTCCTAGCCTCCTAACCCGCCGCAGGCTACTCCGACCGCGGCGGCCACAAACCGTCCGGCGAAGTTTCTTTGTCATCAGTCACTCCGGCCACGGCCGCCACAACTCCTCCACCCGTCGAGCATCTTTTGCTTCTCTCCAAGATGTCGCTTGCAGATCTGGATTTCGACAAAGATCAAGACTTTGCTGCCAACATCTGGCACAAATGGGGAGTTCCAATCAACTATGAAGAAGGTAAAGATATGGAGGAATTTCTCATGGTTGCAGAGTTCACAAGATCACAGCTTAGATTGATAGAATCTACGGTGGGCATGATCATACTATCATGTTTCAGTGGTCGTACTTCTATGTTAAAGGTGAAGCTTTTGCAAAACTGGTCCTTCAAATTCTTAGTGTCATGTAAGGAAGTGGGTTTTTCTATCATTAAGCAAGGTAACATCGCACTCCCTTTGCTCAATATCAATTTCTTACTCTGGGGTAGCAGTGGTGTCGGTGCCAAAACCGGCGGATCTCGGGTAGGGTGTCCCGAACTGTGCGTCTAGGCGGATGGTAACAGGAGACAAGGGACACGATGTTTTACCCAGGTTCGGGCCCTCTTGATGGAGGTAAAACCCTATGTCCTGCTTGATTGATATTGATATTGTGGATGTTTACAAGAGTGGATCTACCACGAGATCAAGGAGGCTAAACCCTAGAAGCTAGCCTATGGTATGATTGTAATGGTTGATGTTGTGTCCTACGGACTAGAGCCATCCTGTTTATATAGACACCGGAGAGGGCTAGGGTTACATAGAGTCGGTTACAATGGTAGGAGATCTACATATCCGTATCGCCAAGCTTGCCTTCCACGCCAAGGAAAGTCCCATCCGGACACGGGACGAAGTCTTCAATCTTGTATCTTCATAGTCTTGGAGTCCGGTCGATGATGATAGTCCGGCCGATGATAGTTCGGCTGATGATGGTAGTCCGGCTATCCAGACACCCCCTAATCCAGGACTCCCTCAGTAGCCCCTGAACCAGGCTTCAATGACGATAAGTCCAGCTCGTATATTGCTTGGCATTGCAAGGCGGGTTCCTCCTCCGAATGATAGAAGATTGTGAACACCAGGATAGTGTCCGGCTCTGCAAAATAAATTCCACATTCCACCGTAGAGAGAATAATATATACACAAGTTCAATCTGCTGACGTTTTTTGCGGCATGACATCACACCACTACCAAGCCATTACTTGAATCGTTTTTTACTCTACCGCCTCAGCGCATTTAGCGAAGCGGTTTCCTTGGCACGTCTTGTCGAAGAAGAGATCGTGTTCCCCCTTAATCCGGGATTCTCATCAATACGGACGTGGGTAACCCAACCGCGCCCGTCGCCACACCCCCTCTATCGAAGGCGGGTCCCGAACGGTCACGGAGATGGCTCTTAGTATTTTCCCTCTTTATAACGGGACCAATGCTCGTTTCTTTTCTTCAATCCTCCATCGAATCCTCTTTCCGCTCCAAGTTCCAGCACCTAGAGCTCCAGATTCGAGTGCTTCAGACCTTCAATAATGTCCGGTTCCGACCTCCAGGGCCGGTGGATGCCCTCCTCTGCCACGGAGGAGGACGTGCTAAAGCTGCGGGAGGCCAAGTACCTGACTTACAAGATTTCGCACAGGTTGCCTGCCGAAGGGCAGGTCATCCCCACCCCCGAGCCCGGCGAGTATGTTGTTTTTGTATCCCACCTCCGTCAGGGTTTAGGCTTCCCGACGGATCCTTTTGTGAGAGGGCTCATGTTTTACTATGGGTTGGAATTCCACGATTTGGCTCCGGAGTCCATCCTCCACATCTCCGCATTCATCATCGTCTGCGAAGCCTTCCTCCGCGTCACCCCTCACTTCGGCCTGTGGCTGAAGACCTTCAGTAGGAGTGCGGTGGGGCGGCCATCAGTAGGAGGGCCGATGCCCCGTGGCCCGCAGGCTCCTTCCAAGAGGAGCTCGGCTTGTGGCAGCAAGAGTGGTTCTATATCACTGTTCCGAGGGGCCGCAAACAAAAGCCACCGCCTTTATTCCGCCCGGGACCTCCACAACATATGATGTCGTGGGTCAACCAAGGGCTCAACTGGGGGCCGTCAAAGGACGTGCCCCTACTGCAGGGCCGGATTCGAGATCTCCAGGCGAGGGAGATCGATCTGGTCGTGGTGATGCAGGTTATGCTGATGAGGCGTCACTTGACCTGCAAACGCCGTCCTCTCCGACTATGGGAATTTAATCCGGAGGGACCATGGATTCTTCAACACTTCATGGGTATGACACCCCTGGAGATGTACAAGTTATTCTTCGGATCGCAAGAGGCACGTCCGGAATTGACCGAGGATGCTGGCCTAAGCTGCAATTGCCCGGATACTCAAGTAAGTAGCTCTGAGTCCGGACATATCATTTGTTTGCCTTTCGATGATTCGCCTTACGACCAATCTCCTTCTAAACAAGAGTGGATAGCGGGAGCAAAATTAATATGGCATCCGCCCCCCCTCCCAGAGACCGCGCCGGATTCCGTGCTAGTCCGGATGTTGGAGCTTGCGCCTCCAGAGGAAGGCGAAGGGGAAAGTGGAAAAGCTACTGCCTCGCCTAAGGAGGCTCTTGAAAGAGGGGGGGATCGAGAATCCCTCCCTCCAAGGGGAGAAGAGGATTGCCTCCGAGGACCCGGGGGCCAAAGCCCCTAAGCGGGGGAAGAAATCTTCACCAGAGGGTCCTGCGTCCGGAGAGGCCCCGGCCGCACAGTCTCCCCTAAAGGATCAGCCCTCCAACGAGCCGTAAGTAGAAATAAAGGATTTTTATAATAAGGGACATCCCTTTTTGTGCTTCTGAGGATAACTAAAGTTTTTACCTTGTAGTTCGGATCTCCGTCCTTCGCAAATGAGCTCGTCTTCGGGGGACCTTCGTCCGGAGATGATGGAGAGCGAGACGCCTCCGTCCGGGGCACCGTCGGATAGGGCGGACGAGCCTGAAGTGTCATCGCGGAGGGAGCCCCCGGATTTGGTGAAGCCGGATAGTTCGGCGCCAACTGGTGTTCGGCTGAAGGATCTTCTTGAGAAGGCGTCTATCTCAGAAGATCACCACGCATTGATGAGTGTGGTGACTGAAAGGATTTCATCCGCCGAAGGCGGGTTGCGTAATGCCGCCAGGAGTTTGCTGGCGGGGTTTGAGGTACGTAAAAAATGACACACCTTTTAACAGTTTTGCATATAATGCTCCCTGTATAGATAGTAGCCCCTGAGACTCGGTAGGTTGTCGAAAGCGACAGCGTGCCGATCAAAATCGCAGGTTTAAAATTTCGCCTTGCCTATGTAGGTGGCGGGTCGTCCGGGGGCCAGTCGGACTGATGAAGTTGCTGAACTAAAGCGGCAACTCACCGTTGCGGATGCGGACATCGCGCTGGTCAACAGGCGACTTGATGAGTCGCAAGGTAAGTGTTTCTGTGCGGTCACTTGGTAAGGGAGCCGAAGCCAGCTCCTTACGACATGTGCGTGAAATGCAGATAGTGTCGCTGCTGTGGAGAGCCTTCAGGCCGAACTTGCTCAAGCCAAGGAGCAGGCCAAAAGGAGTAATGCGGTGGCCTCGAGGGCGGCCGAGGAGTTAGCAGCCGAAAGGGCCGCACACTGCCGAAGCAGGGAGGAGATGGCCGAAATGGCCGTGAAGTTAAAAGATGCTACCGACCGTAATGAGGCTCTTGGGAAGGAGCGCCTAGCGGGGCAAGAAGACCTGGATAAGGCCATCGCCGAAGCCAAGGATGCCCGCTCTGCAATGCGGGCTATAAAGGAAGAGCTGCGCCAGGCCGGAGAAATTGTAGCTGGCAAGCCTTTTCTGCTGCGCCGAAGGTTTATGGACCCAAAGTATGCTCAGCTGGCCAACTGTGGGGTCCAGAGGACCCTTTTATGGACTTAGCGGCGAGTGCGGCGGAAGCCGTTGTGCATTTTCGAAGCCAGAAGGATCACAAGATGGAAAAGCTGTTTTGGTCTCAATTCCATAGTCCGGAGTGTTCACTTCCGCTGACCAACCGTTTGGCCGAGTGGGCTGAGCTAAATAGGTTGTCCGGGCTTGCTATGACGGATATAGTGACCCATGTCTGGCCAGATAGGCCCAAGCCGAAGAGTTACTTTGGGTTATTGCAGCAATTTCTTGGAGCGGTGCCGCATATCAAGGCAATGAAGCGGTCGGCCTGCATAGAGGGTGCACGGATGGCACTCGCCCGTGTGAAGACACATTGGACAGAGATGGATGCCACCGCTGTTGCGACCCCGGGTTCGGACGATAACCGGTTACCCGCCGAGCACTATTTTGGCGAAGTGCTGCGTGGTGCTCGTGTAATAGAGTCGCAATGCTCAAAAAATGTTATGTTCGAATGAACGTTTTTATGATGTAAAACATTTTTTATGATGTAAGCGCCTTTTAGACTTGTGCGTTCAAGTAATAGAATATCTCCTATGCGGCCATTCATGTATACGTGTGTATAACCTGAAAGATGGCAGTCGTCGGCTTTAGCCCCCACGCACAAGGTGCGGGGGTGTTCGCAAAAAATAGCGCGTTTTCACACTTAATCCGACGTCTCAGTCCTGTAAAGGAGGTGGTAGCGTAGCAAACGAGGCAACCGGACTATAATGCTTTATCACTTTCACTTAGCCATGGAGTTCGAGGGTGGGGCTACGACATAGCCCCTGGGGGCACCGCGCTCTCCGAATTTGGGGCGCGTATGTGCCTGACCGGGAAACGGCCCTTCGTCAAAGCGGAGGAATTCTAAACATTCCCATGGTCGATCGAGTGGTTGACCAGTCTCTCGCTGTATCATGACAGTCAGTTTTCGGCTTTCTCTACTGAGGTGCTCGCCCAGCCGAACTGGGGCACAATCGCGGTAGTTCTCCTGGAGCCGCGTTAGCCGATTATACGGACCGTAAGGCAGCAAAACACAGGAGCCGGGCAAACCCAACATTTGACCAAAGACATGATTCGGAGCTGATGCATATAAGGCCTAACTCGAGACGCCGAACACTCCCGAAGGTGTTCGGTCTTTACAATAGCGGGCAAAACAATGCCCTAAGCCCCTTGTGTCCAGGTACGGGCAAGTTTTTCTGGCGCGGCCGATGCCAAAACGCCAGTCTCCACTCTGGTTATAATGAGAAACCAGGGGAATATAGCAACAAGAGACAGTAAGAAAGGTTTACGTAGGGTCTTAGTCTGAAAAGAGTCCTTGCAACGGGTCCCTACTGCATGTCTGCGCCTGTGTCTCCGTTGTGCCGTATCCTGGACGGGTGTGCACGCTGTTCATCTGTAAAAAGAGAGGAACTTAGTTCGAAAAGAAATCATGCGAGAAAGTGCATAAAAAATTGAAATATAGATTAATAAAGCTGAGCCTATGCTAGCTCATTATGGCTTATATGTACAAACCCTTGTGAAGGGGTGTGCGGCTAGGTAGCCCCTAGCTTATGTATTCCGGACTCGTCCAGCCGTGTCCGGGGTCTCAGGCGACCTTTTAATGAAATGATGCCATGTGGACCGGGCATTTTAAGCGTAAGAGACGCATAATGTGATATTGCATTGAAGCGGACGAAAGCTTCACGTCCCAGTAGTGCTTGATAGCAACTTTTGAATGGGGCGACATGAAATGTTAGCTTTTCTCGTCGGAAGTTGTCAGGTGACCCGAACATAACTTCTAGTAATAAAGAACCTGTGCACCTGGCGTAAGGGCCTGGCGCCACTCCTTTGAAGGAAGTGCGGCTATGTCGAATTGTAGTAGGGTCTATCCCCATCCTACGGATTGTGTCTGGATACAGCAGGTTTAAGTCACTGCTGCCGTCCATCAGAACTTGTGTAAATCGTAGTCCGTCTATTATGGGATCCAATATCAGAGCAGTCCATCCTGCATTCCGGATACTTCTGGAATAATCTCGATGGTCGAAAGTGATTGGTTTTGACATCCAATCCCGGTGTTCCGCTGGGGTGGACCGTTCGGCACTTGTCTTAGTGAGTGCCGTGTTGTATTTCCGAACTATCACATGAAGTGAGTTTACTGTTTTGACTTCTTGTGGGAAAGTCTTCTGACTTCCGGTGCTCTGCTGGTGGGGTTCGTCATTGTCCGCACCGAGCCCCTTGTGTTCGGCGTTGAGTCTTCCAGACTGTTTAAAAACCCAACTATTTTGGTTGGTATGGTTTGCAGGCCTTCCGGAGGTACTATGGATTTGACATATCTGATCCAAAATTTTGTTTAAATTGGATAGCTCGTCACTGTTGTCCTTAAGAGGCAGTGTTTTATTGTTTGGCCGCGAGCTTTTGAATCCGGCATTAACCGCCGTGCTCTTTGGGCTTTTATTCTGGTGCTTATCTTTCCTGTGTCGTGATTTTCCGTTTCCATCTCTGATCTTGGATGTACTCGGGTCGCTGGTGCTGCATCTTGCTAGCCAGCTGTCTTCTCCTGCGCAAAAGCGCGTCATGAGGCTTGTTAGCGCGGCCATTGTTCTTGGCTTCTCTTGGCCGAGGTGTCTGGCGAGCCATTCGTCTCGGACGTTGTGTTTGAAAGCTGCTAAGGCTTCCGCGTCTGGACAGTCGACTATTTGGTTCTTTTTGGTAAGGAACCTGTTCCAGAATTTGCGCGCTGACTCTCCGGGCTGTTGAGTTATATGACTTAGATCGTCGGCATCCGGAGGGCGGACATAAGTCCCTTGAAAATTTGCTCTAAACGCGTCCTCAAGCTCTTCCCAACTTCCAACAGTATTTTCTGGGAGGCTTTTAAGCCAATGCCGAGCTGGCCCTTTGAGCTTGAGGGGTAGATATTTTATGGCGTGGAGATCGTCTCCTCTAGCCATGTGTATGTGTAGTATGTAATCTTCTATCCAGACTCCTGGGTCTGTTGTGCCGTTGTATGCCTCTATGTTTATGGGTTTGAACCTTGCTGGAAATTCATGATCCAGCACCTCATCGATAAAACATAGCGGGTGTGCGGCGCCCCTGTATTTGGGTGTGCCACTGTCTTCGAACACTTGTCGTGTTGTGTTACTTCCTAGGGCCCTCCTTTTTGGCCCGTATATGGACCTAGTTGGGCCGTCCGTTTTCCCAAGATCATAAGTCGGTTTGTGTGCGGCGCCGCTTGTCGCTTTTGGCCTGTCATCTGGCCGTCTATCCGGCCAGGCGGCCTCTTTATTTTTTGACTGTGAGGGCTCTATGGCTTCCTCGTCAAATTCTGGCAGTAGCTTGCGCTTCGGGTAGCTCTTTGTTTGATGGCCATTGCCATATTTGTCTGTGGTCTTGAGTATTTTGCTCCACTTCATTCTGAGTATGTCTTCCACTGTTTTGAGCTTCCGTTTTTCCTTCTTTAAACTTCTTGAAGTGGCGACGAGTCTTTTGTGAAGGTTCTTATGCTCCGGTGGTGTGTCCGGACTGTTGATTGCTCCGTGAAGGGGTTGATTATCCGGTTTGTCATGTTCGTCGTCCGCTGGTTTGCCCTGCTCTATCGCTGGGTCGTTAGGAATGCTGCTTTGATCTAGGCGGGACTTAGGGCGGCATCTACGCCGCTGTTTTGGTTGTTTATCGGCGGGATTATCCTCTGCCGCGTCCCGTTGTTCCTCGGTATCGCTTCCCTTTGGGGTGTCCACCATATGTATATCATGTGACGAGGTGGCCTTCCAGTGCCCTGTAGGCGCTGGTTCTTGATTGTCTCCGGCATCATCGTCCATACCGTTGATGTCTTCGGAGTCGTAGTTTAGCACATCGGTTAGATCGTCGACGGTGGCTAGGAAGTGGGTGGTGGGTGGGTTCTGAATTTCTTCATTGTCTGCGTCCCGACCATCCTGGCCGTAGTTCGGCCAAGGCTCCCCGGATAGCGAGAGATGCTTCAGCAAATTTAAAATATCGCCGAAGGGTGAGTGCTGAAAGATGTCCGCAACGGTGAATTCCATGATCGGCGCCCAATCGGATTCGACTGGCAGGGCGCAGGAGGTTCGGAGTCCGGCAGGGAGTCCGGCACCTCGGAGTCATGTGCTTTATGCGGGACAAGGTAAGTGTTCGGCTCCATCGCCGTAGAAGCTGCAGCTCCCGAGGCGGTGTCCAGCCATCCGTCCTCGATCTGAGCGATCGGCTCCGGACTATGGGTCGGAGCGGATTCATGTGCGGCCTCCAAGGTGCTGTCCGGCGGAGAGTTAGGTCGTGCCCATCGTGACAGCGCGGCACGCTCGGCTGTGGCTCAGATCCATCGAAGATCAAGTCCCCGCGGATATCGGCCGTGAAGTTTAGGCTTCCGAACCTGACCTGACGGCCAGGGGCGTTGCTTTCGATCTGCTCTAGATGGCCAAGTGAGTTGGCCCGCAGTGCGAAGCTGCCGAATACGATGATCTGTTCGGGGAGAAAGGTCTCACCCAGGACTATGTCGTTGTCGATTGAAGAGGCCATCAAGCCTATCGGTGACGACACAGAGGAACTCTCAATGAAAGCACCAATGTCGGTGTCAAAACCGGGGGATCTCGGTTAGGGGGTCCCGAACTGTGCGTCTAGGCGGATGGTAACAGGAGATAAGGGACACGATGTTTTACCCAGGTTCGGTCCCTCTTGATGGAGGTAAAACCCTACGTCCTTCTTGATTGATATTGATATTGTGGATGTTTACAAGAGTGGATCTACCACGAGATCAAGGAGGCTAAACCCTAGAAGCTAGCCTATGGTATGATTGTAATGGTTTATGTTGTGTCCTACGGACTAGATCCATCCGGTTTATATAGACACGGAGAGGGCTAGGGTTACATAGAGTCGGTTACAATGGTAGGAGATCTACATATCCGTATCGCCAAGCTTGCCTTCCACGCCAAGGAAAGTCCCATCCGGACACGGGACGAAGTCTTCAATCTTGTATCTTCATAGTCTTGGAGTCCGGTCGATGATGATAGTCCGGCCGATGATAGTTCGGCTGATGATGGTAGTCCGGCTATCCGGACACCCCCTAATCCAGGACTCCCTCAGGTGGCCCAAACTCTTGTTTGGAATTGGATCAATATCTCAAGGAAAAAGAGGATGAATGGACCCATGTGTTCAAGAGGCATCCAAGAAAATCTTATCTTGATGCACTCAGATCCCCTGGCATTTTCATGGAAAAATCGTCCACACATGTTCGATCAGATTGTGTTCAGGCTCATGATTCAAATTAGGCACCATCATCGGCTCATAATGGTGGCAATGAAGGCATGTCTAATGCGGAAGTTTCTAGGGCTCGGGCGGGATCACATCATATTCAAAAATGGTCACAGGGCCCTTTTTGCGTTTGATGTCTTTTGCATGGCATATCAGGCCCAATTGCACCAACAGGATTAAGTGTAGAACATGCAAGAAATGGGGTCATATCTCATGGGACTGCTACTCTTCAGCCTAGGCCAACTTCTCGTGTGAGCCCACTCCTCACCCATCCCCGGCTACTCATATTCCGAGGCATGACTCCACTGTTCCCGCGACTGAGACAGCAAGGGTTGTCAATTAGCTGACCGGTCATAATGT
>NC_041393.1:412105159-412132147 GCF_002162155.2 Triticum dicoccoides
TACCAGAGTAGGCAGCCTCCATTACGTTGGCGCCTCGCCTTCCATTGCTCAACGCCCGCTCACGCTGCTACACATCCGCCCTCACCTAGCCCAATCCATCCCTCACTATCTCCGCCTCTAGCCCCTCCTCCACCCTTGGTGTGTCGATGATGGCCACCTTCCCATTTGACCCTGCGCAATTCCTTCCACCAAACCATGTCGGTGTGGCTGCCGCTGGAGGACCGGCGAGACTTCGCACTGTGACCACAACTCCACCTCTGACACATGAAGATTGGGCGATCGTTTCCATCGTCCCCATGCCAGATCTGCATGTGGATTTCAACACTGTCCGAGAGGTACTTTCTGACTTCTTTGCGGACAGACAGTTGGGATTTTCAGAGATCATGCCATGTCCATTTGGCCAAGCTTATGTCAAGATGCACATTGTCTTTGATCATGATAAACTGGTAGCTAATAGCCCGCATCAGTTTACTTATGTGCATGTCATTGTTGAGAAGCACAACAGGGGTCTAAATTGGAGGAGATTAGATCTAAACAGAGAGGCATGGATTTTGTTGTGTGGTTACCCGTTTGATTGGAGAAATATTCAGGAAATCTCCAATGTTGTTAGTAAATTTGGTAAGTTTGTTATGTGGGATAGAGTTAGAAGCACCAGAGCTAATCAGATGGTCAAAGTCAAGGTGGAGGAGCTGAGGGATATTCCTGCTAGCATTGTATTTGGGGATGCTGATAACACTAATTCACTTACTGTCCCAGTAGTTATTCTTCAACACCAGGTTCTAGGAGCAGAACTACCTGATGAAGACCCCATCAATCCCAATGGTAATCCACATCCTACTCCTCAGCAAGAGAACTTTCATCCAAACCAGCACAATCACTTTTTAGGACCTATCCAACAACATGAAGCACCTGTCCACCACAATCATCATCAGGCTAATCCAGTTAATCTGCAACTTGCTCTTAATAATGGTATGCATATGGAGCCACATGACCTAGATGATCATGATGATCTAGATGAGGATATGCCTGGTTGGGGGCATTGGGACATGCCACAGAATCACCAGATTGATCAGGAGGTTCATCAGGGAGAGTATCTGCAGTTGGATGAGCTTATGAAACCAATGGAGGAGGGGGAAATACCTGCTACCAATGATGATGAAGATAGCAACTTAACCATTTCTTTGGGTTATCCTGACAGTGCATACTCTGTTTCCTCTGCTGTTGGTCCTTTGGCACCACTATATGGAGGTATTCCAGATTTGAATGAGATAATTGGGTCAATTACTGATGGCCCGGCCCAGGAAGCCCATGCTCCACTTGTTCGACAAGTGATTGAACCAGCATAGCCTGCTCTGGAGGAGGGCCGAGTTAATGATTTTCTTTATATCAATCACCATATTGTGGACCACAACATGGGACTTCTTCCTCAACACATTGTCCCTCACTATCTAAACATCTCAGTGGATCCTATGCAACTGGAATCTCTTACTAATGCCACATTTCATCTAGCTCCTCAAACATTGATCACCAATGCAGTTAGTCAGGCTGATTTGGTCACAGGATGTACTTCTGCACAAAATACATTTAGTGTTCAACTAAATACAACACCTAAATAGACTGAGAAGATGGTAAGGACAACTAAAGATTCTATCACAGGTGAGCAGGCTTCTGACACTACTAGGGAAAAGCCTAGCAGCAGCACGGGTTTTAGAGTTATCAGTAGCGCGGGAGGCGGCGCTACTAATAAGGCGCTACAGCTAAACCATAGCAGCAGCGCGTGCGCGCCCGCGCTACTGATATACAAGTGTAGCAGTAGTGTTCTTCTGTGGAGCTCGCTACTACTAATAGCTATAGCGCGCTTCCCCTGTGCGCGCTACTGATACTATCGCGCTGCTGCTAACTTTTCTCCACTCGCTACTGCTAATTTTAATATATATGTTTCTGCATATTTGTTTTGTATTTGAACAGGCTTTATAGAAGAATCTTTAGCACATACAAATTTCATCATGATACACATACAAATGTCATCATGATACACATACAAATGCCTGCGAGACCACAAATGTAATCATAGCATATACATACAAATAGTCTCATCATAATCATCATCCAACACAAAGTGGTATCTTGTCATCATCTCAAAAATAGAGATACATGCAAGTCTCGAATACTTGCAACTACAACGTCATCCATCTAAACGAAGGTATATGCGAGAAGAGCTATCACTATGAGTGAGAGCGGAACTATGCAGTACATGAGGCGGCGGTTACGAGTCCTCTCTCGCGCTAACGTGAACCTCAAGTAACTAGCTTCTCCTTCTTGTTTGCTTTTGAAGCCTTTATGGCTGGCGCCCGAGAACCCATTCACTTGCGCCTGACACTCAGGCCACTCGTTGTACACCCCCGGAACCTTCCCTTTGTACACAACATAGCACTTCCATCTCGCCATCAAGAAACTAGGTACCTGTTAGAGATGCATGTTCATGAAGAGGATGTACAATCATATATATGCAACAAAATATACTAGAGCAACACCAAAAAAGAAAGGGTTAGCAACTAGATGCAACAAATAGTATGCAAACTAATTAACTAGAGGTACGCAGGTCATCATACGCAAACTAACAAAGTAGTGTTACGCAAGTTCGGCAAGGACCATGGACATCACAAAGTTTCATCGCTATAAAAAGTATACAAGTTCAACCGACACATATCATCATCATCGGCATCATAAATCACTAGAAGTTCCATCCTTCCATATCATCGAGGATGGACCCTAGCTGCTTGAATGGCGTGAGGTCTAGACGTTGCATGCCTATGCGAGTTCGGACGTCAGCTCGCGATATAGGACCGTGGTGGAACATCCCCTTCTCATCGACGACTTCTTTCATGATGATCGTTGCAATGTCCCTTTGGATGCGAAAGAAGTCATCTCTAAGTTTATAATCCGCTTCTCCATGAGATTCTAGCCACTTGTGGATATGATCATCATTTCTGCTTCTCATGCGAAGCTTTTGGTGATCCGTGTTGAACTGAATCATGAGATGGACGATGTAGAATACATCCTTCTTGCTTGGTTTTGGCACATGGATGCAGGAGAAGTTAGTTTTATGCGCGAAACCCATTTTCTTGTTCCTTTGTTTCCTGATCTGCATGTGGCCACCTCTAATGCTGAAGCCTTGGAGAGCATCATCTAGAATATTCATTATGTGGATGTAGTCTTTTTTCTCGTAGTCTCTGGAAGGGTCAAAATACATGGCGTGGGAGACTTGCGGGTAAAGAACGATAAGGACGGCGCACCCGTTCCTGTGGGGAAAAGACACCTCAAATTATTCCCCATATGAGAGAGAAGGAATGATTGAAATGTACGAAAGGGTTGTCCGGAACTGACTTACTTTGGATGATAAGGCATGAGGACAATTTCCTGGTCCTTATTCTGTACCATGAAGTTTTGGAGGTACTCC
The DNA here is from genome assembly GCF_002162155.2 of Triticum dicoccoides. Lineage (NCBI taxonomy): Eukaryota > Viridiplantae > Streptophyta > Magnoliopsida > Poales > Poaceae > Triticum > Triticum dicoccoides. The sequence goes on from NC_041393.1 coordinate 412,108,620, forward strand.
CTAGCAGTTTCATGCTCAAAGTCGCCGAGACTCAAGAAAGACTCGTGCATGTAGTACGGATCCGCCACACATATTTGTGAGACTTCTTCACTCTTCATGACGGAGCTCATATGTAGCGCAAAAAGGCGGACGATTGTAAAATCGAGCCGCCTTGACAGAACATCTCAAAGATATGGTCAAACCGCAGGAAGAACACCTCCGCGGGCCGTGTATCGACGTAGCACTTCCCCTTAGGCACACGAGCCGCGTATGTCAGATATCCTGGATCCTCTGAGGCTAGTAGGCTTTTCTCAGTAGACAGCACATGGTCGTGCAGTCTCCTGAGATCCCCTATTAGTGCCTCCAGTGGTTTCGGCGGTAGCATCGGCTCGCCCGTGAGATGGAACATGGCCGCACCTTTCACGGGTACACGCTCTTCAGAATGCATCGTCTAGCTATTATGTGCTCTAGCTTGTTTGGAGGAAATTATCTTCCCCGATCTCTTCCTCTCCTTTTTCTTGGGCACACCTTCTAGACCCTTCCTTAACCCCTGCCCCAGGGTTCCCGGGCTAAGGACTGTACGACCCCCGGCTAGTTGAGCCTGTGTTGAGGTGACATCTTCAGGCGTGTCCTGTGAGGAATTCATGAAGAGAGACTTTTTGCAATCCTTCCAACGACCTTCCTGCCCGGGCATATCATCCATATCCTCATTAGCATGCTGATAGCCCGATTTGTCATATGGTTGACTCATCATATCTATGTCACAGTCATACGCGTTTGTATTGAGGAAACCCATAGGGTCGACCTCCGTCTCATCATCCATTCTCTGTTCTACAGGACTAATTACATCAGCCAGTACTATTGCACCCCCTTCATCATGTCGTCCGCTCTCACTCGGCACTACATGAGCTGGTAATTGCGTAGGCGGGGTGGTGGTCTCTGCACATGCTTGTTGATGTGTGGTTATTGGTGTGCCCTCGGCCGGCTCAAGACGAATAAGATTCTTCGGCCATAGCAGCACCCAACACTTGTAGCTTCCAATCCGCGGCGGGGTCTCGTCGTCCTCTCCCACATGCTGTACTGGAGGAGGCAACGCCTCGTGCCCCGATTTCACACTGGACAATCCAACCCTGAAGTGCCCAGCGGGGATCGGCTAGTTGTGGAACGTGGGTTTCAAGGGGTTCAATATCATCCCCTTTCCCACGTCGACCTTCTAGCCTTTTATCAAGTAGAGTATGGTGCACGGGGTTTCTTCGCCCTGCGAACACATATGTCTGTGGCGTAAAACATCCGAAAGGCAATGAAAATGGAATATTATATATATATATATATATATATATATATATATATATATATATATATATATATATATATATATATGTTGGTGCGACATGTAATTACCGTGACGGCGTCGAGATCAACCGAAGACGAAGGCCCACCTAGCGCGCCAGAGACTGAGGACGGGCGGCTATGAGCGGGAGAGACTGCGAGAGGAGGCCCGGTTGCGTGAGCAAGTGATGGTGCGGTGTTGTTGTTGTTCTTGGAGTTGCTCCCGACGAAACTAGGCATCGGGAAATCATGTACCGTCTTGTCTGGATTTTCCTTCGTCTAGTTGATGATAGCTGGAACCAAGTTAGTAGTGAAATCATTTCTGCAGGCAGTTATATCTGCATTGACTGCCTGCTGTAGCAACTCATTTTTCTCCTCGGCTGTTTTTTCCGCGTCCTCAGCTGCTTTTTTCTCGACCGCAAGCTTCACCTTCGCGTTGATGTCCGCCTGACTAAACTTCTTTTTCTGCTTCTTGTCCTCCGGGCCCTCGTTGTAAAACTCCTTCCACGTGGCGCCGTCTCCAGCGCCGTGCACATGACCATATTGCGGCCGCTGGCCCAAAGGGAGTCCCTTAAGTTCGTCCAAGGCCCGGTTGAGAGGGGTGTCCCATTTGGGCCTCATCGGAGAAGTAGGGCTTTCGGCTGCAAGCCGGTGATGCTTCTCCAGTAGTCTAATCAATTTCCTCGTGATCTGATCCGTGTAAAAAACCTTTTTCTCCTTGTCCCACTTGTAGCAGGCCCTGATGAAGTCACGCTCCAAGGGTTTGGTGAACTTCGCGAAGGGGTCTGGGAGACCCGCGGCTTCACGTTCCGCGTCCTCCTTATCCCATATGGGCCTTTTACCGAGGTAGCCACGGCTTCCGAGGCGATGCTTCCCCATGTTCCTTTGCTGAAGGCTCTTGAATTTTGCAGCCTTAGCCTTGGCTGCCTCGGTAGCGCACGTGTCCTTGAACTTTTCGAACTCCTCTTCCGTAAGTGTCGGATTTTCCTCCAGAATCTTGGACAGGGGTTCCTCAGCCTCAATAGCTCATTTCACCCTCCCTTTCCAGGAGGCCAAATCATTGCTGAACATGCCCATGGCGTGATTGTTAATATTTTTCATCTTCGGATCATCCCACGGTTGTTCTATGTTATCATCCTGGTCGGGGAACTTGAATCTCTTGTGCAACTTCGTTACGAGCAACTGCGTCAAATGTTCTTTACTCCTTAAGTCATCGTCATTGATGCTCGCGCATTGCCGTAGGATGCATCCTACTTGGTTCCCATAGCACTTGCGAGGTTCTTCCGGCTCTAATGGCTCAAACTTGCCAGGTGCCATCTTTATGATCACAAGTCGTCCAATCCCTAGTTTGTTAGGTTTTCGTATCCTCTGATTCTTATTCTTCCTCTTTTCGGTAGTGACATCGGTGTCGGTAGCTTCCCCGCCGGTATCTTCCCCGCCAGTACCTTCCCCGCCGGTCTCGGCGCCGCCATCGGTGCCGGCGCCATCGGTGTCGATGTCGGCGTCAGTACCATCATCGAGGCCGACCTACAAACCTTGCTTAGTAGTAAAATAGTCGAGGTACCCTTGTTCACCCTCATAATCCATCTCGTCTGCATCTTGGTTAGAAGGCCCAGTTTCTTCATTGTTCGACATGTTTCCTATGATTAAGTGTCCTCGTTTATTTCTAAAAGTATGAAAAAAATGAGAAATGACATAAAAAAGAAATCTATGTGCCAGCACTCGATATGCCAACTATCTAGCACAAATCATGCCAAAATTCACGGCAAATTTCGGCATGACCTTTGCTAAAAAATGGACATATCGAGCTCCTAAAATTCACCAGAATGGAAATGAATCAACATTCTGGCGTAACATAGGCCACTCGGATCATTTACCAAAATTGAACCAAAACATCACATGTCCAAATGACATGTTCAAATTCCAAACATGACATGTCCAAAACATGACATATCCACGTATCACATGTCCAGTTCAAATTTGCGTATAAATTCAGCCTACCTAAATTTTCTTTAACAAAGGATGTTGATTTGGACAATTGCTTAAATGCTGCCTTTTCTTTTAACTACAGTTGCTTAACCCTAAATTTCTATCCTATTTTAAAACCTAGCTAAATTCATAACTAAATAGATAACCTAATTAACCTACTGCCCTAACTAAAACCTAAGTAAATTAACTGAAGAATCCTAGCTAGTAGAGAGAGGGGAGGGGGGGTTTACAGAGGGTGCAGGGGCGAGGAGGGGAGGAAGCAGAGGAGGGAGGTGAGGGCCGACGGGTCGGGGGCGAGCGCGCCGGGGTCACGGGTGAGGGCCGTGTCGGGGGTGAGCGCCGGGGTCAGGGGCAAGGGCCGGGTCAGGGGCGAGCACCGGGGTCGGGGGCGAGGGCCGGGTCGGGGGCAAGCGCCGGGGCACGCCAGTGCGATGGGGGAAGTGAGAGTGGGGATTTGGGGGAAAAGAGGCGGGATGAAGCAGGGAGAGTGAGAATTTTGGGTTAAGTGGACGTAGCAGTAGCGCATTTAGACAAAACACGCTGCTACTACCTTCACTAGCTGTAGCGGTTTGGACCAAACGCGCTGCTACTACCTTAACTAGCTGTAGCGGTTTTCTAAGGAAATCGCTACTGCTAGCTTGACTGTAGCTCTTTTCAGTAAACTGCTACTACTATAACCAGTTTTCCTTTTTCTTTTCCTTTATTTTCTCCCACTTATTTTCTCCCACTTTTATTTCCCGAGAGTAGTGAACGAAGGGAAGGCGATATATATTGCATCATTTGAAGGTTAAATATGTATACAAAATAGGAACATATATATTACATCATTGGACCCATGCATAATAATGGCTAAGTGTGTTTACAAAATAGGAACATATATATATTACATCATTTAACCGATAACATACGGTTCCTCAGCGTTGACGTTTTTGTTTTTGAGTTAGCTTCTTTCCCTTCTTGTTCGTCGAAGAATAATTGAGCCCTCATTGTGACTTTGCCTTTTCCATAGAGTACGATTTTTCTTAGGTAATGTAGTATTGATTCTTCTTTTGACATATACTTCATCATCATCATCATCTTCCCTCATTGGGTTGCCGTACCAATCATAGTCTTCCTTGTTGGCAACTCCATCCATTCCAATGATATTCCTTTTGCCTCTCCTTACGACAACACGGTTGGGATTGCGTGGGTCGGTTATGAAGAAGCATTGTGTCACGTTCTTAGCGTGTACCCATGGCTCGTTTTTTGCAATAGCATTCACGGTAGCGCTCTTGGCGTCGGGTATAGTCATGGTAGTGAAAATCTGGTTTTCTCTTTCGACATTCTTAGCCCATCTGACACGGAACATCATCGTGTTGTGCAGTCCAGAGTAGTCAAGCTCTGGGATCTCCTCCACACTTCCATAAAATCGTTCAGTTGCATCGTTGTCGCTGCCGGTCATGCATTCCATCGTCACCCCTGAGTTCTGATCATCACTGTCCATATCTTTGGCCTATGTGTACAACGTGTATCCGTTGATATCATATGCCTGATAGGTTACGAGGTTGGGCGAGGGGCCATGTGCTAAGGCGTATATGAGCAATCCGTTCTTAGAGCCCTCCTCCGGGGGATTAGCAATAATATGCTCTTTGAACCAATGCAGGAGAGTGGAGTTGTGCTCTTTAGTAACTTCGGCGTCCATCCTGCATACCCCCGGTCACGATACTTCTTTGCGATAATTTCTTTGTGCAGTGCCATGAAAGTATCTACCTCGTCTAGGTGTTGTAGCACTACCAAGTTTGCTCTGTCAAAGTCGCTGCGTCGATCTGAGTATGCCACGTGCAGTTCCCTGCTACCGTTGCAGTGACCTTCTCCTTCGAGCCTCTCATCATGCTTGTTAACAGGCAAACCAACACTTACACCAGGCGGCTGGTCTGCGCCATATAGAAAATTCTCACAGAAAGAGATGCACTCTTGTGTCACATAGCCCTGGACGATGCTTCCATCCGGACGGGACATGTTATGAACGAAACCTTTGATGATCCCATTCATCCTCTCAAATGGCATCATGTTGTGCAGGAATGACGGCCCCAGGTCTATTATGTCATCCACAATATGGACACACAGATGCACCATCACGTCAAAGAATGCGGGCGGGAAGTACATCTCAAGCTCATTCAGTATCACAACGATATCTTCCTGTAGCCTTCGGAGCTGCTTCACACTGATCGACTTTCAAGAGATGACGTCGAAAAAGTTGCAGAGACCAATAAGCGTGTCACGGACGTGCTTGTCCATTATCCCTCTAAGGGCAACAGGTAGTATGTGCGTCATCATCACATGACAGTCATGGGACTTCATCTCGCTGAACCTTTTCTTGTCCATGTCTAGATATCTTCTTATCTTTCCACAGTAACCGGAACTAACTTTGACTCCGATAAGGCACTTAAAGAATTGATCGATCTCAGCCTGACTTAAGGTGAAGCAAGAAGGGGGGGCAATAATCCTCTTTCTTTATTTTCTTGCCCTTCTTCTCCCATTCCCCTGCCTCCTTCTCTGTCTCGTCTGACATTTTACGGGGCGGCATGTGCAGATCTTCCCTGATTTTGAAATCTTGCAAGTCTTTTCTTGCCTTCGGCCCATCCTTGGTCTTATCCGGCATGTTCATCTGTGTTGCGAGCAAGCTCTCAAGGACATTCTTACAGATATGCATTTGATCAAGGCAATGAGGTGTATCGAGTTTGTGCCAGTACTCCAAGTCCCTGAACACAGACCTCGTCTTCCATACCTTTAGCAGCGGCTCCGGCGCCTTTCTCATCGTCTTTCCCAGCGCGGGGCACTCCTTCCAGTTTTTCAACAGCTCATCGATTTCGGCACCGCTCCGCTTACGTGGAGGTCCTTGATGCTCAGCGTGACCATTGAATAGATCTCCACGGTTTCTCCACGGGTCGTCCTATTTGAGCCATCTTCGACGCCCCATGTACATGATTTTCCCAGACCCGCCATCTTTCCTTGACGTTAGCTGCTGAGACGTCGTATCATCCATGCACCGCGTGCATCCGCAATATCCATGGCACACCTGGCCTGCCACATATCCATAACCGAGATAGTCCTGCACTGTCGTGATCAGCGCGGCTCTCATGTTGAAATACTCGCCTTTGCTGGCGTCCCATGTCTTGGCCGGTGTTTTCCATAACGTGTCTAACTCCTCTTGAAGTAGCCCCAGATACAAATTAATATTATTTCCTGGTTGTTTCGGCCCTTGAATAAGCATGCTCATGTGAATGTACTTCGACTTCATGCACAACCAGGGGGAGGAGGTTGTACATCCATACAAACACGGGCCATGTGCTATGGTTGGTGTTCTGGTTGCCAAACGGATTCATGCCATCAATACATGCGCCGAGCACGATGTTCCCTGCATCACATTCAAAATATCGATAGAAGCTGTTCAACGCTCTCCACTGGCTTCCATCCTTGACGTGTCTCAGCTTCGGATCATCTCCATCGTCGGGCTTCTTCCTCTCCGCATGCCAGCGCATTAGCTTTGCTTCCTTGGGACCTAAAAAATACCTCTGGAGACGGGGAGTGATCGGTAAGTACCATACAACTTTCTGGGGACATTTCTTCCCCGCCTTCTTGTATCGAGAAGCATTGCACACCGGACAGCTTGTTTTTTCCGGGTGCTCCTTCCGATAAATTATGCAATCATTGATGCATGCATGGTATCTAACGTGTGGCAGATCAAGAGGGCACACGATCTTCTTGGCCTCATCAACACTACTAGGACATAGATTACCCGCGGGAAGAACATCCTTTAGGTACTTGAGATGCTCATCGAGGCTAGTGTCGGTCCATTTGTTTTTAGCCTTCGTCTTCAGGAGTTGGAGCGTGAAACTCAAGCGGGTTACCTCAGGATTGCAACCATCATACAATGGAGTGTTCGAGTATACCACCAGTTGCTCCATCTTAGCCTCCTCTCTAGAAGCAGCTCTCTCAGTACTCGTCTCCTTGCGAAGCAATGCTTGAACATGAGGGTTCCGCACGATTGAACTTAGTATCGACGAACTCTGCTGCGTGGAGTCCATGTCATTATCTCCGCCGCCATGTACGGCCCCTTATCCTCTGCCATGTCCGGCCCCTTCTCCGCTGCCATGTACGGCCTCTTCCCCGCTGCCATTATCGATCATCTCTTCATCTTGCCTCCATAGCTAGTAGTTTACTTTAGACCTTCGGGTCCATAGCTAGTAGCTAGATGGCTTCTTCTCTCTTTTTGGATCTCAATACAATGTTCTCCCCCTCTCTCATGGAGATCTATTCGATGTAATCTTATTTTTGCGGTGTGTTTGTTGAGAACAATGAATTGTGGGTTTATGATCCAGCTTATCTATGAATAATATTTGAATCTTCTTTGAATTCTTTTATGTGTGATTGAGTTATCTTTGCAAGTCTCTTCGAATTATCCGTTTGGTTTGGCCAACTAGATTGGTAGTTCTTTCAATGGGAGAAGTGCTTAGCTTTGGGTTCAATCTTGCGGTGTCCTTTCCCAATGACAGAAGGGGCAGCAAGGCACGTATTGTATTGTTGCCATCGAGGATAACAAGATGGGGTTTTTATCATATTGCATGAATTTATCCCTCTACATCATGTCATCTTGCTTAAGGTGTTACTCCATTTTTAACTTAATACTCTAGATGCATGCTGGATAGCGGTCAATGAGTGGAGTAATAGTAGTAGATGCAGAATCGTTTCGGTCTACTTGTTTTGGACGTGATGCCTATATACATGATCATACCTAGATATACTCATAATTATGCTCAATTCTGTGAATTGCTCAACAGTAATTTGTTCACCCACTGTAGAATACTTATGCTCTTGAGAGAAGCCACTCGTGAAACCTATGGCCCCCGGGTCTATTCTCATCATATCAATCTCTATTACTTTATTACTTGCTTTGTTTTTACTTTGCCTTTTACTTTTCACTTTGCATCTATATACCAAAAATACCAAAAAATATTATTTATCATATCTATCAGATCTCACTCTCGTAAGTGACCGTGAAGGGATTGACAACCCCTAATCGCGTTGGTTGCGAGGAGCTATCGTTTTGTGTAGTTCCGAGGGACTTGGCCGTAGTCTCCTACTGGATTGATACCTTGGTTCTCAAAAACTGAGGGAAATACTTACGCTACTTTGCTGCATCATCCTCTCCTCTTCGGGGAAATCCAACGCAGTGCTCAAGAGGTAGCAAGAAGAATTTCTGGCGCTGTTGCCGGGGAGGCTCACGCAAGAGCAAGTCAACCATACCAAGTACCCATCACAATCCCTATCTCTCGCATTACATTATCTGCCATTTGCCTCTCGTTTTCCTCTCCCCCACTTCACCCTTGCCGTTTTATTTGCCCTCTCTTTCCCAATCTCCTCCTATTTTTCCCGTTTTCCTTTTCCCGTTGCCTTTCTGTTTGCTTGTGTGTTGGATTACTTGTTGCCATGGCGCAAGATAATACCAAATTGTGTGACTTCTCGAATACCAATAATAATGATTTCCTTAGTACTCCGATTGCTCCTCTTAATAATGATGAGTCTTGTGAAATCAATACCGCTTTGCTGAATCTTGTTATGAAAGATCAATTCGCCGGCCTTCCTAGTGAAGATGCCGCTACTCATATAAACAATTTTGTTGATTTGTGTCATATGCAAAAGAACAAAGATATGGATAAGAATATTGTTAAATTGAAGTTAATTCCTTTTTCACATAGAGATCGTGCTAAAGTTTGGTTTTCGTCTTTACCTAAAAATAGTATTGATTCTTGGAACAAGTGCAAAGATGCTTTTATCTCTAAGTATTTTCCTCCCGCTAAGATCATCACTCTTAGGAACGATATTATGAATTTTAAACAACTTGATCATGAGCATGTTCCCCAATCTTTGGAAAGAATGAAATTGATGCTTCGCAATTGCCCTACTCATGGTTTGAATTTATGGATGATCATACAAAATTTTTATGCCGGATTGAATTTTGCTTGTAGAAATCTATTAGATTCGGCCGCGAGAGGCACGTTTATGGAAATTACGTTAGGAGATGCTACAAAATTGCTTGATAATATTATGGCTAATTATTCTCAATGGCACACCGAAAGATCTTCTAGTAAAAAAGTGCATGCTATAGAAGAAACCAATGTTTTGAGTGAAAAGATGGATGAACTTATGAAGATGTTTGCTACTAAAAATACTCCTCTTGATTCCAATGATATGCCCTTGTCTACTTTGATTGAGAATAATAATGAATCTATGGATGTGAATTTTGTTGATAGGAATAGTTTTGGAAACAACGCGTATAGAGGGAATTTTTACCCTAGGCCTTATCCTAGCAATCCTTCAAATAATTATGGAAATTCCTACAACAACTCTTATTGAAATTTTAATAAGATTCCCTCTGAATTTGAAAGTAGTGTTAAAGCGGTTATGAATTCACAAAAGAATTTTAATGCTTTGCTTGAAGAGAAATTGCTTAAAGTTGATGATTTGGCTAGGAACGTTGATAGAATTTCTCTTGAAATTGATTCTTTAAATCTTAGATCTATTCCTCCTAAGCATGATATCAATGAGTCTCTCAAAGCCATGAGAATTTCCATTGATGAGTGCAAGGAAAGAACCGCTAGGATGTGTGCTTCCAAAGATGCCTTTATTAAAGCGTGTTCTTCCAATTCCTATGAAAATCAAGATGAAGATCTAAAAGTTATTGATGTGTCCCCCATTAAATTTTTGTTTTCCAATATAAATCTTGATGAAACTGAATATGATCTTCCCTTACCTAGAAGGCGTTCTAAGAATTCAGAGTTTCTAGATCTTGATGATGAAATTGATAAAAGTGGGATTGAAAGAAATAAAAACCTAGATGTTGCTAAACCCACTATTTTGGATCTCAAGGAATTTAATTATGAAAATTGCTCTTTAATTTATTGTATTTCCTTGTTGCAATCCGTGCTAGATTCTCCTGATGCTTATATTCAAAATAAGGCCTTTACCGAACACGTTGTTGATGCCTTATGCAATCTTATGAAGAAAAACTTGAGTTGAAAGTTTCTATCCCTAGAAAACTCTATGATGAGTGGGAACCTACTATTAAAATTAAAATTAAATATTATGAGTTTCATGCTTTGTGTGATTTGGGTGCTAGTGTCTCTACTATTCCCAAAACTTTGTGTGGTTTGCTAGATTTCCGTGACTTTGATGATTGCTCTCTAAACTTGCATCTTGCGGATTCCACTATTAAAAATACTATGGGAAGAATTAATGATGTTCTTATTGTTGCAAATAGGAATTATGTGCCCGTAGATTTTATCGTTCTTGATATAGATTGCAATCCTTCATGTCCTATTATTCTTGGTAGACCTTTCCTTAGAACGATTGGTGCAATTATTGATATGAAGGAAGGAAATATTAGATTCCATTTTCCCTTAAAGAAGGGCATGGAACATTTTCCTAGAAAGAAAATAAAATTACCATATGAATCTATCATGAGAGACACTTATGGATTGCCTACCAAAGATGGCAATACCTAGATCTATCCTTGCTTTTATGCCTAGCTAGGGCCGTTAAACGATAGCGCTTGTTGGGAGGCAACCCAATTTCATTTTCTGTTTTTTGTTTTTACTTCTGTTTAGGAATAAATAATCCATCTATCCTCTGTTGGGATGTGGTTTTATGTTTTATTTATTGTTTGTGCCAGGTAGAACCTATAGGATAACCTACGATGATAGTTGATTTGATTCTGCTGAAAAACAGAAACTTTGCGCGCACGAATATAATTTTGTTAAATCATAGAAACGTGATTTTGCGTTGATTCTTTTTGCTGCTGTTCAATAAACAAATTGTCCAGGACATACTATTTTGGTAGGATTTTTAGATTTCCATACGTTTGCGTTAGTTACATATTACTACAGACTGTTCTGTTTTTGATAGATTCTGTTTTGCGCGTGTTGTTTGCTTATTTTGATGAATATATGGCTAGTAAAATAGTTTATAATCCATAGAGAAGTTGTAATACAGTAGGTTTAACACCAATATAAATAAATAATGAGTTCATTACAGTAATTTTAAGTAGTCTTTTGTTTTCTTTCTCTAACGGAGCTCACGAGATTTCTATTGAGTTTTGTGTTGTGAAGTTTTCAAGTTTTTGGTGAATTCTTTTGATGGATTATGGAACAAGGAGTGGCAAGAACCTAAGATTGGGGATGCCCATGGCATCCCCAAGATAATCCAAGGACACCAAAAAGTCAAAGCTTGGGGATGCCCTGGAAGGCATCCCCTCTTTCGTCTACTTCCATCGGTAATTTACTTGGAGCTATATTTTTATTCACCACATGATATGTGTTTTGCTTGGAGCGTCTTGTATTATTTGCGTCTTTGCTTTTTAGTTTACCACAATCATCCTTGCTGTACACACCTTTTGAGAGAGCCATACATGAATTGGAATTTCATAGAATACTCTATGTGCTTCACTTATATCTTTTGAGCTTGATAGTTTTGCTCATAGTGCTTCACTTATATCATTTGAGCGTGATAATTTTTGCTCTAGTGCTTCACTTAGATATTTTAGAGGACGGTGGTGGATTTGTTTTAAAGAAACTATTGATCTCTCATTCTTCACCTAGATTATTTTGAGAGTCGTTAATAGCATGGTAATTTGCTTAATGTTAATATACTTGGTATTCAAGATATGTGAAACTTTCTTTTAAATGCATTGAATACTAAGAAAAGTTTGATGCTTGATAATTGTTTTGAGATATGAAGATGGTGATATTAGAGTCATGCTAGTTGAGTAGTTGTGAATTAAAATAATACTTGTGTTGAAGTTTGTGATTCCCGTAGCATGCACGTATGATGAACCGTTATGTGATGAACTCGGAGCATGATTTATTTATTGATTGTCTTCCTTATGAGTGGCGGTCGGGGACGAGCAATGGTCTTTTCCTACCAATCCTAGAGCATGCGCGTAATACTTTGCTTTGATAACTTCTAGATTTTTGCAACAAGTATATGAGTTCTTTATGACTAATGTTGAGTCCATGGATTATACACACTTTTTCCCATCCTTCCACCATTGCTAGCCTCTCTAATACCGCACACTTTTCGCCGGTATCATACACCCACCATATATCTTCCTCAAAACAGCCACCATACCTACCTATCATGGCATTTCCATAGCCATTCCGCGATATATTGCCATGCAACTTTCCACTGTTCTGTTTATTATGACACACTCCATCATTGTCATATTGCTAGCATGATCATGTAGTTGACATCGTATTTGTGGCAAAGCCACCGTTCATAATTCTTTCATACATGTTGCTCATGATTAATTGCATATCCATGTACACCACCGGAGGCATTCATATAGAGTCATACTTTGTTCTAAGTATCGAGTTGTAATTGTTGAGTTATAAGAAAAATAAAAGTGTGATGATCATCATTATTAGAGCATTGTCCCAAGTGAGGAAAGGATGATGGAGACTATGATTCCCCCATAAGTCGGGATGAGACTCCGGACGAAAAATAAATAAAAAAAGAGAAAGAAAAAAAAGAGGCCATAAAAAAAGGGAAAGGCCCAAATAAAAAAAATGATGAGAGAAAAAGAGAGAAGGGACAATGTTACTATCATTTTACCACACTTGTGCTTCCAAGTAGCACCAACGATCTTCATGATAGAGAGTCTCTCATTTTGTCACTTTCATATACTAGTGGTAATTTTTCATTATAAAACTTGGCTTGTATATTCTAATGATGGGCTTCCTCAAAATGCCCTAGGTCTTCGTGAGCAAGAGATTTGGATGCACACCCACTTAGTTTCTTTTGTAGAGCTTTCATATACTTATAGCTCTAGTGCATCCGTTGCATGGCAATCCCTACTCACTCACATTGATATCTATTGATGGGCATCTCCATAGCCCGTTGATACGCCTAGTTGATGTGAGACTATCTTCCCTCTTTTTGTCTTCTCCACAACCACCATTCTATTCCACATATAGTGCTATATCCATGGCTCACGCTCATGTATTGCGTGAAGATTGAAAAAGTTTTGAAAATGTTAAAGTATGAAACAATTGCTTGGCTTGTCATCGGGGTTGTGCATGATTTAAATATTTTGTGTGGGGAAGATGGAGCATAGCCAGACTATATGATTTTGTAGTGATAACTTTCTTTGGCCATGTTATTTTGAGAAGACATAATTTCTTAGTTAGTATGCTTGAAGTATTATCATTTTTATGTCAATATGAACTTTTGTCTTGAATCTTTCGGTTCTGAATATTCATATCACAATTAAGAGGATTTACATTGAAATTATGCCAAAGTATCACTCTGCATCAAAAATTCTTTTTTATCATTTACCTACTCGAGGACGAGCAGGAATTAAGCTTGGGGATGCTGATACGTCTCCAACGTATCTATAATTTTTGATTGCTGTTTTTTTGCCTATTTCAGTGTTTCAAAGAAACGGAATATCAAACGGAGTCCAAACAGAATGAAACCTTCGGGAACGTGATTTTCTCACCGAACGTGATCCAGGAGACTTGGACCCTACCCCTAGGGCGCGCCCCTGCCTCGTGGCCCCCCTGTTTCTCCACCGACGTACTCCTTCCTCCTATATATACCTACGTACCCCCAAACAATCAGAACAGGAGCCAAAAACCTAATTCCACCACCGCAACCTTCTGTATCCATGAGATCCCATCTTGGGGCCTGTTCCGGAGCTCTGCCGGAGGGGGCATCCACCACGGAGGGCTTCTACATTAACACCATAGCCCGTCCGATGAAGTGTGAGTAGTTTACTTCAGACCTTCGGGTCCATAGCTAGTAGCTAGATGGCTTCTTCTCTCTTTTTGGATCTCAATACAATGTTCTCCCCCTCTCTCGTGGAGATTTATTCGATGTAATCTTCTTTTTGTGGTGTGTTTGTTGAGACCGATGAATTGTGGGTTTATGATCCAGCTTATCTATGAATAATATTTGAATCTTCTCTGATTCTTTTATGTGTGATTGAGTTATCTTTGCAAGTGTCTTCGAATTATCCGTTTGGTTTGGCCAACTAGATTGGTAGTTCTTGCAATGGGAGAAGTGCTTAGCTTTGGGTTCAATCTTGCGGTGTCCTTTCCCAGTGACAGAAGGGGCAGCAAGGCACGTATTGTATTGTTACCATCGAGGATAACAAGATGGGTTTTTTATCATATTGCATGAATTTATCCCTCTACATCATGTCATCTTGCTTAAGGCGTTACTCTGTTTTTAACTTAATACTCTAGATGCATGCTGGATAGCGGTCAATGAGTGGAGTAATAGTAGTAGATGCAGAATCGTTTCGGTCTACTTGTTTTGGACGTGATGCCTATATACATGATCATACCTAGATATACTCATAATTATGCTCAATTTTGTCAATTGCTCAACAGTAATTTGTTCACCCACCGTAGAATACTTATGCTCTTGAGAGAAGCCACTAGTGAAACCTATGCCCCCCCAGGTCTATTCTCATCATATCAATCTCTATTACTTTATTACTTGCTTTGTTTTTACTTTTCCTTTTACTTTTCACTTTGCATCTATATACCAAAAATACCAAAAAAAATATTATTTATCATCTCTATCAGATCTCACTCTCGTAAGTGACCGTGAAGGGATTGACAACCCCTAATCGTGTTGGTTGCGAGGAGCTATCGTTTTGTGTAGGTCTGAGGGACTTGAGCGTGGTCTCCTACTGGATTGATACCTTGGTTCTCGAAAACTGAGGGAAATACTTACGCTACTTTGCTGCATCATCCTCTCCTCTTCGGGGAAATCCAACGCAGTGCTCAAGAGGTAGCAGTAGGTAGAAGAGGGAGAGTAATGGGGGAGAAGTGTTGAGGAAGAAGAAGAGTGAGAGTGGGAGGATGTGGGAGGTAGGGGAAAGGGAAGAGAGGAGGGGGAGGGGGGACGGGTGGGGAAAAGGTGGTGGGTTGGTGCGGATTAGCAGTAGCACGGGACGTAAAACGCGCTGCTGATAAGAAAGTAGCAGCAGCGCGCTTTCGGCAGAAGCGCTCCTGCTAACCGGGACAAAAAGTGTGTCCAATTTGAAAATTAGCAGTAGCGACCTCAGAAAAATCGCGCTACTACTACAGCTTTAGCAGTAGCGCGGCTCGTGGCACCGCGCTGCTGCTAAATGGAGTTGGGGGGGGGGGCACTGTCGGTCGATATTTGTAGCAGTGCGGGTTACACCGCTACTGCTAAGCAATTGTCAATAGCGGGTTTTCCACAACCACACTACTGCTAATTAGCAGCAGCGCTCCTTTTTGAGCCACGCTGCTGCTAAGATTCTGTGTATAGGGTTTTCCCTAGTAGTGTGATATGTCTGCACCACTAGGTTTTCCTCTTCCAGCATATATCAATGAGCCTCATACCATTCAAGCAGTGGTTCAACACTCAGAGCAACAAGAGACACAGCTTATGCAGCAACCACTTCTGACAGAGGAGGAACAATACATGGGAATAGAGGGAGCCAGTGTTTGGAGAGAGCATTTTGCACCAAATCCAAATAGCAAAGAGGTGATTCTTGTTCCTGTTGATTGGGCCAATTTTCTTTCAGTGGTATTGCTCACACCTGATAAATTTGCATGGGCAAAACAATTTATTTACTCTCAAGTCTGGGAGATTATCACTCAAGGCTCTACATGTCCTCATTCTTTACCATTTGCTATCCCACAATCATGCCCTACTAAGAATGCTCTTGGTTCTCTCACTGAGCAAGTGCATGACAAGGTGGACCATGAAGCCAGTTCACCTCTCCCTGCTACATCTTCAAACTCCATCACTGCATCTTCTACATCTGCTCTTCAGAATAACAGAAAGAGGAAAGACAAGGCTCCACTGGTTGAGACTGAGGTAAGGAGAAGCTGTAGACTTTTGCAGTTAGCAAAGGGGTTTAAGAAAAGCACTTGTACCAACAGAAACTGCATCACTTGTCATCCTTTACCACCTCTTATTCCTGCAAAAGTAGTAAAAAATCTTTTGCAAGGTCAATGAGAAGGACACCACAGAGGAGCAGCTGCAGTCTAAGATCAAGAAAAGCAAGAGCACCAACCCAGCCAAGGAACACAACAAGAAGAATGAGATTGCCAGGGATAGATCTATAGCTACCTAGAGGGGCATGTATCAGGCAGTACTTTGATGTTATTAAACTCTCATGTTAGGATACTTCAGTGTGGCACTTGACTTGACTATTTTGGGTGTATGCGTTGTAAGATATGTGATGACTTGGACTAGTGGGACTATGTTTTGTGTTTGCTTCTTGGCACTGAAGTTATTTGTATGGGGCATATCTTTCTCTTGTTCTCATCCTCCCATGGACTGTCCCAAAGGATTAGCAGTTCATACTCCGCAATAGATTATGTCAATAGAATGGTCCATTTTGAACTGGAACATTGGGGGTATTAATGACCCCAAGAAATGGTCAGCTATTCACAATAAGATTGAAGAATCTCAGTGCACCATCCTCTGTTTGCAAGAGACCAAAAGAGAACACTTTGACAATACATACATTAGAAATTTCCGCCCCAGGAGATTAAACAAATTTGAATTCCTCCCTTCTATGGGAGCTGCTGGAGGTCTTATAATTTTATGGAATGAACATGTCCTCAAGGGTCAGCTATATCACAGTAATGAATTTGCCCTTACTATTCAATTCATATCCACACATACTAGGGAGAGATGGGCACTTTCAAATATTTATGGACCTTGCCAGCAATAGGATAGAGCAAACTTTTTCGACTGGTTCAGTGACTTTTAGATAACAGATTGTCCTAATTGACTGGTGACAGGAGACTTCAATTACATCAGATACCCTCAGACAGAAATAGAGATGGAGCGAACATTTCAGACATGCTTTCTTTCAATGAAGCTATTAGTAATCAAGAACTGATTGAGATCCCACTTAAGGGAAGGAAATTTACTTGGATTAATATGCAGAATGCTCCCCTTCTTCAGAAACTTGACTGGTGCTTCACCATTGAAGAATGGACACTCACCTACCCAACAACTTTTGCTCATCCCCTGGACAGAACTACTTCTGATCATATTCCCATCTTGATCAAAATTGGCACATCTATTCCTAAATCACAAATTTTTAGGTTTGAGAATCATTGGCTGCTTCATCATGATTTCAAGGATCTTGTCTCAATGATCTGGACACAAGAAGTTACAGCAAAGGATAGTGCCAAGAGAATTGCAGTCAAGTTCAAAATATTAAGGAAAGGGATCGAACTTTGGGCTAGAGACAAATCTGATCTCAATAAGATCATTGAGAACACCAACTTCATGATATTATGTTATGATAATATTGAGGAATTCAAACCCCTGAGTCTTACTGAGGCTAATGGGAGGGCTATTATCAAATCACATCTTGAGGATATCTTGGAGCACCAGAGACTTTACTGGAAATAGATAACTACCATTAGGCAAATTAAAGTGGGAGAGGTCAACACTAAATACTTTCACGCAAAAGCAACAGTCAAATTCAGACATAAAAGTATTGCTATGTTAAAAGATGAGGATGGCAATGAACACTAGGATCATAATGCAAAAGGTGCAATCCTTTTTAGAGCCTTTAAGGAAAGGTTGGGCACCACACCAGCTGCACAGAACCCACTACTCTTGCATCACCTTTTGTTACACCATGAAGACCTGGATGCTCTAAAAACCGTTTCTCTAAAGAGGAATTTGACAAGGTGATCAAGGAGATGCCCACTGATAAATCACCTGGTCCTGATGGTTTTAATGCATCTTTTATCAAGCACTGTTGGGAGATTATTGCAGAGGATTTCTACAAGCTCATTGATGATTTTCACAAGGGAACTGTCAACCTTCAAAGTATCAACTACTCATTTATCACCCTGATTCCTAAAACAGATGTTGCATGCTCACCTGCAGAATTTAGACCCATTTCTCTCCTGAATTGCACATTGAAGATTATCACAAAGCTATTGGCTAACAGGCTGCAAAAGATTATTCTCAAGATGATTCATAAAAACCAGTATGGTTTCCTCCATAAAAGATGCATTCAGTATTGCCTTGCTTGGGAATATGAATACATCCATCAATGCCACCAATCAAATAAGGAAAATGTACTTTTGAAATTGGATTTTGAAAAGGCTTTTGATATGCTCAATCATGAGACTCTCATTGATATCCTGAAAGTCAAAGGATTTGGGGTTAAATGGATTAAGTGGATTAAGATGATCTATGGCACTAATTACTCATCAGTTCTACTCAATGGTATCCCTAGAAAACAATTCCTCTGCAAAAAAAGGGTGAGGCAAGGAGACCCACTCTCCCCTTTAATCTTTGTTTTGGTAGCTGATTTACTTCAAACCACGATGAATGAAGCTATGCAGAACTCACTAAATAGCTCACCTCTTCAACATAATTCATGCCCTGATTATCCTATCATTCAGTATGCTGATGATACCATTCTAGTGGTCAATGTTGAAGCACAAAAACTCACACACATCAAAAGTCTTCTGCTTCATTTCGCTGCTTACACTGGGCTCAAGGTGAATTACTCCAAATCAACCATGATTTCCATTAACACTCATGAGGATAAGATGCAACAACTTTCTGAGCTGATGGGATGTAAAATTGGCACCTTATCTCACACTTATCTTGGACTTCCACTCAGCACCACCAAACCCAAAGTTATTGATTATGTGCCAATGTTAAGGAAGATTGAAACCAGATTGCTGAGTTGCTCCACTCTGCTTTCCACTGGTGATAAGCTTACATTGCTCAAGTCAGTCTTCACAAGCATGCCCACATTCTTTATGTGCACCCTATCTTTACCCAAACCAGTGGTTAAACAAATCAACATTTACCTCAAGCAATGTTTCTGGAGAAAATTTGGCACTCTTGAGTCTGGGACTCCACTTATTTCATGGGACAAGGTATGCAAACCAAAAGAATATGGGGGTTTAGGAGTCCTGGACATTGGCACTCATAACCAAGCACTCTTGATTAAGTTTCAACACAAATTCCTGAACAAAGAAGATATTCCATGGGTGCATATTATATGGGAGACATACTATCAATCTACTCCGCCAGGTGACAGGACAGTTGGATCATTTTGGTGGAAGGAGATATGCAAATTACTACCAGATTATAAAAGTCATGCCATTTGCAAAGCAAGGGTGGGAGACACAACTCTCTTTTGCTCTGACAATTGGATGCGCAAACCACTCTCTCTCACTTATCCCGAGCTT
The DNA here is from genome assembly GCF_002162155.2 of Triticum dicoccoides. Lineage (NCBI taxonomy): Eukaryota > Viridiplantae > Streptophyta > Magnoliopsida > Poales > Poaceae > Triticum > Triticum dicoccoides. The sequence continues at coordinate 412,128,179 of NC_041393.1, forward strand.
TTCTCATTTGCCATGGTAGCTAATATTACTTTATCCCAGGTGATGGAGTATCAGGACATCAGCCATCTTTTTCATGGACCCCTGTCTCTACATGCATATCAACAATTCAATGCTTTGACTCAAGACCTCAACTCTAGAGGGACAAACAATGATCAAGACAGATGGCAGTACACCTGGAACTGTAATCTCTATTCTTCCATGAGGATGTACCGAGCCCTTAAAGAAACAAAGATTCACCATAACATTTTCAAGCACATTTGGAGCTCCTCGTGCAGGCTCAGGCATAAGATATTCTTCTGGATGCTTTATCTGGACAATGTAAACACAAGGAATTTGCTTCATCGCAAAAACATGTATCTGCCAGACTACAATTGTGCATTATACTCACATCACACTGAAGAAACAGCCCTGCATCTTTTCTGGGACTGTCCATTTGCCATGGCATGTTGGGGACTGATCACTCCAGACAAGCAAAGAGGGGTTTCATCTCATGATGAGATCTCACTAGCCTTGTGCACCCTGCCATCAGAGATTGCTTTTGACATAATCATCATGAGCTGCTGGGGTATTTGGTCGGTCAGAAATGACAAAATCTTCAGATATGCACCACCTCATCTCAATACATGGAAGTTCTACCTCAAAGATGGTTTATGGGCATCAGAGTTGAGAGCTAAAGCAAAGAAGGCAAAAAAGATCAGGACATGGGTTACTCACAGGTTAGGACCAGAATAAATTTTTTATTTTTATTATGTTTTCTAGAGCGAGCATTGGTTAACTGTACTTGAGACTTTGTTTGCTTTGTGCTTTTATTATAATTGAAAATACCGTAGAACAATTGTTCTACGGTTTTGGCCAAAAAAACAAGAAAAAACTAAGATAGATAGGTCGTGGATGGCTCCGTGATCCTTCTTCCTTTCCAACCTTCATGGTACTTTCACGATGACTTGATCTACTAGCTAGATGCACATTCTTCGAGTTTTTTGGTATTCTGGAGGTCCCCGCGCCCAGTCGTGCCAAGGGAGCGTTTTCTCATGTGCCCGGGGATCCCCCGTGGCTGTTGGCGGTTCCATGCCGCTGTTCATGTGTGGCGTGGTCGTCGGTCTGCTCTAGGTTCACGGCCTTTTCCTGAAGTGTGTGAGGATTGCCGCTGACTGTGATGACTCGGTATGATCCTGGCATCTTCAACTTCATGCAGGCATAGCAGGGGCAACATTGTTGCTGCGAGGGAGCGGCGCTGCGTGTGAAGGCAGCGTCTGGGGAATTTTTCTTTTGCTGCGAGGTATGCATGGGCATGGGCGGGCGAGAGAAGACGACCGAGTATGTACAAATGCAAACTCACAAAAATTGTAACCGTACGTGGCAGAAGATCTTCTGTTTTCCCGTAAAGCAGAATGTAAATTCTAACGCGGCAAGACGTGGTTTCAGCGGTGCATAGTTTGAGCGTTAATCTTGTCGCACAACGGGACGAGCTATAGATCCCGGGGAAAGCTACTACGCGTGTGTCCCCGTTCCCCACATGGGGACGGACGGTGTTTTCCCCCCTCTCGGTGGTGGTAGTGGAGGCTGTGGATCACACTACTGTAGCGCAGTAAGCCGCTGCGTCGGGCCGGGGTCGGGACTGACAAGTCCCTTTCCACCCTTTTTGTGGTACTCCAACTTAATTCAATTCAATTCCCCTTTTAGCTCCGACCCCGGGCACGACCACTGACGCACACAAAAATAAACACTGGGACTGGGGGTATCGGTACCCCCGGTCGTCGGCCACTCGGCGGGCAGGTAGAATAATGCCCGATATGATGCATCCATGGGATAAGTTGCATGGCCAGTACGGCGTATTTTACGTCGACGTGCATGAATCAGGTACTACTAGTAGCTAGTTGCCGCCTTTTGTTGACTTGTGCATGTCTCGTGTCTGGAGTGCGTAGTTGCGTAGGCGTATCATATCGCACTGGCTCCTCTCCCCCTGGGCACTACTCTCTCCATGCATGTCCGACAAACAGCCACTTGCCAGTTGCCACTCTCCCTATCTAAAGATCTCTCTCCCTCTCTCCACAGATCTTTCTCTCTCTAGATCGACCTTGGCCCTTTTCTGTGTCCACGATGTAGCATGTTTGTTTCCATGTCCAGCTTTTCTGTTGCTTGCTGTTTTCTCTCTCTCTCTCTCTCTCTCTAGAACGGAGATCAGTGACTCATGAGTGAGAGTAGCTAGGCAGAGGAGAGGTGAAGAGAGAGGTCGAGGGGAATTATTGGGGGACCAAAAGGGCACTACGATCGACATTGCACCAAGGTACGTGCGCTGGGGACAGGCAGCGCAGCTACTACTATAGCCCGATCGATCCATCCATCGATCTATGCATCTTCTTCTTTTTTCCGACTTTAATTAAATTCATTTGCCTTTTGCTCCTGTCACGACAAGCGAGATAACGATCTGCGTCCAGCATCTCCCGCCTGCCTCCATGGTCGCCACACCCATAATGCATGGTCGATTATTTAATTAATCACCTAACTAATCAACTGCCTTACTAAATTCAGTCTAAACAAATTGTATGGCAAAAAATATCAAGCTAAATCGATAGTGTCCACCCCGATTATTATTCTATGAGAAAGTTTGGCCATCTGTTACCTTTATTTCCGGGCAACAATTTGAAGAGAAGTTAATGCTTTATCCTAGAAAAACGATTGAATTACTACACACCTTGCACATACCACAACAAATTGTGTAATTACCAATTAATTTATATATCACCAGTCGATCTTAATTATAGGTAACCAAATGCTAATAACATAGTACTTAAAAGGGTTAATTAAACAATAAGAGACGGGTGCGATCAGCGGTGACAGTGATACTCCAACTTACTGCCCACTTTAATCCCCTTTTCTTTCACTTAGTTTTCTCTCCACACATCAATCTAATCACCTTTGAGATCTCTGTCTCTCTCTGTTGATCTCGCTCTCCTTTATTATTATTTTCTCCTTTTTCTCGTTGTAGTCTTTTTACTGTACTAGGGCAGCTGCTGTCCTGCCTCGCCACCTTTCGTGTCTTCAGCGGTTCAGCCCTCCATTGGCCATGCCAATAGCAGCTACAGTTGTTACGGTGACACATGGCTCAGCAGCTCCGACGACGCCGCAGATCGGGCGAAGCTCCACAGGTCGCCGTCGCTGCTACCGGCGGCGGCCCCTCCGAGAAGCCTTGTGGCCGCGGCGGAGTAGTAGGCAAGCCCGTTGACGGCCGTGTCGTTGAGGGCGTCGTTGCCGCCTGTATGGCCGGCGGTGCCGTCGAAGCAGAGCTGGTCTGTGGACGCGTCGTGCTGGCCATTGAGGTGGGACGCGACGAGCCGGTCCATCATGGCCCAGTCCGTGATCCCGCCATCGCGGTGGGGTTGGTGCAGGTCCTCGGCGTGCGCCAGCTCGCGCTCGACATTTCCGTCTCCGCTCGGCGCCAGCGGCGTCGTAGTCGACGTGCGCGCCGTGGCCGCCGCCGAGGGGCTCTCCAGCGCTGGCAGCTTCATGAAACCGTGGCCGTCGAGAACCGTCTCGAGGGGCCGCAGATACCGCGACGCGGCCGTTCTCGGGCGTGGCGAGGAAAGCTCGTGCTCCTGCTTGCACGAGCGGCCCATGTAGTGCAGGATCTGGTCAAGCGCATCGTCGCTGGAGTAGAGCGGCGAGGAGGAGCGTGCCGCCTTGCCCCCATCATCTCTTCCCCCGCCGCCGCGCTTGCCACTTCCGGCTCCCGCGTCCTTGTGGTGGTGCTTCTTCTTGAACACTCTGCACACCACCCAGCCGTCCTCCTGGCCGGCGTCCGACGATGTGGCGGCACTGACAACCTGAGCATGACGCACGGCGGCATCCAAAGACAAAGGCTGGCAGGTGTTAATTATTATTACCTTTTGGGGCACATGAAGCACATGGAAAAAGTTTAATCATTAGTGCAGTGAGAGACTAGGCATCATAGAGAGAGCGAAAGCTCTA
>NC_041393.1:412132371-412133473 GCF_002162155.2 Triticum dicoccoides
GATGGTGTCAAGGTGCTAAGCTAGGACGCTCGTACTCCTATCATTGCACCACCACCACCACCACACCTCCATATAATTGTTACGGCAGCAAACAATTAATGGTGATCGGTGCATTAGCTCCCCAATTGAGCTAGGTGATTGTATCCGTACCATGGTGGCCGTGGGGGCGGCGTCCGTGGTGGAAGAAGGGTCGTCGAGGCGGTACTCGTGCATGATCCAGTCGGACTTCTGGCCATGGGGAGCGCGGCCCTTGTAGAAGACGAGCGTCTTGCGCATGCCGATGCGTTTGACGGCGTTGTAAATAGCCTTGTCGCGGCCGGTGGCCTTCCAGAATCCGGCCGCCGTCGCCCGGTTCGTCCGCGTTCCCGTCGGGTACTTCTTGTCCTTGTGGCTGAAGAAGTACCAGTCGTTCTGAGGACCCGAGCCGATCTTACATCTCTCTGAAACATCCAAATTGCACCAAGACAATTCTCTTAGTTTCATTTGTTCATCACGGGTACGTGTACACAACAACTTCACATAAGAAATTATAGTTGCATTTCTTACTGACATGGAGCTCGCTTGTTTTTTAATGGCAGAAGGTACTAGTTTGCCACTTTGCACTGTGAAACTACTATTTGCTTCATGAACCGTGCAATTAAGCCACTATATATGAATGAATGGAGGTGCAAGCTAGGCCGCCATGGCGTGAGAAGAAGAAAATAATAGTTGTTGTACCTTGAATATCCCATGGCTCGAGCTTGTTGAGATCAACGTCGCGGATCACGTCGAGGTCGATCTCCTCCGAGGCGACCTTCTTGCGGAGGTAATAGTTGAGGAGCTCTTCCTCCGTTGGGTGGAAACGGAACCCCGGCGGCACGCACGATTGACCGTTCACCGAGATGCTCATTGCTAGATCGATCGACAAAACGACGGCCTGCGTGAAGTGGTTCTTCCAGGGACCGGTAGACTGAGTTCGAGTGTTAAAGGCTGGTAAGTGGGCAGAGAGAGGGAGATAGATTGGAGCTAGCGCTTGAAGCTGAGGAGGAGAGGAGGCTAAGAGAGAATGGGTGATCCGGCGCTGTGGGAGGAAAGGTGGCCATTTATATAGAGGTTGCAAAGT
>NC_041393.1:412133874-412208821 GCF_002162155.2 Triticum dicoccoides
AGGAGAGGGGAGAAGGGAGAAACGATTGGAGGTTGATCATCATTCCATGCTGTTGGGTGCAGCCCTTTGCTTTGGTCACTCTAGTGGGGTTAGTTTTTTCCACCCACCCCTGACAGAGATGGCCAGAGAAGAAATGTTTTTCACAGAGAGAAGAGCGGCCGGTATTCTGTATTGAGAGCAAAATAGAGATTATATCATGCATGAATCATGATTCCTTCATATCTATTACTAGTACGTAGTTCATGAGTGCTTTTTTTATAAAACTTTATATCTATTCATCTTCATTTATAGCCGTACAAATAATAATAAAATACATATAGATCTATAGACCACCTAGCAACGACTACAAGCACCGAAGCGAGCCAAAGGCGCCGCCATCATCGCCCCTCCCTCGTCAGAGCCTGACAAAACTTGCTATAGTAGACAGTCAGGAAGTAGTCGTGCTAAGACCTCATAGAACCAGCACACCAGAACAACGAGTACCGTCGACTAAGAGTAATGTAGATCGGAAGAATCCGATCTGAAGGCACACGAATGTAGACGAATGTTGACCAGATCCGAGCAAACCCACCAAAGACAGATCTACCGAAGACACACCTCCACATGCCCACCGACGATGCTAGGCACACCGCAAGAACGAGGGTTAGATGGGGAGAACCTTATTTCATCTTCAGGGAGCCGCCGTCGTCTCGCCTGCATGAGCAGAACACAAACCCTAACAAATCTCGAAAAAACAACAAAAACGAGCCCTTCCACCGTGCCCCATTTCCCTAAGGCCATCGGAGACGAGGTGGACTAGCGGTGGCGCCCACAAGAGGCAGAGGATCCAGTGGCTTAGATAATCCTAGGGCAACTAGGGCTATATCCCTAGGCCTAGTACCAAGATCCCTTGTAATTCCTTTTTACAAAGTAGTGAAAATTTCGAGAATTTATCATTCAAGCTAGCTCAGCCCTGGGCGTAACTCCCTGCTAGCTTCACCACCGAGAGGATCCCTAAATCTTTTGAAGGGGAGGCGCTGACATATACGTGCCCCGTTAGGCGGCGGTTGATCAGTGCGTTTGAACTAATATATACTGCTTGTCATCAATATTTTATGCCAAATCTATTTGTCATCAACAATATACTAGCTAGTACTCTTTCCGTTCTAAAATAGATGACCCAACTTTATATTAACTTTATATTAAAATTAGTACAAACTGGAGTCACCTATTTTAAAACGGAGGGAGTATCATACTTACAGTGCTGGTTATAGCCTGTACATACAGAGCTCAATAATATGGAAGAGAATAATATTAAAAACATTCGTCCTGTAAATTATTAGTAGCCTACGAAAATCAAGATTGGTCTGCGCATGACCAATCAAAATACCTATATATTTCTTCTTCTTTTTCATAGTAAAAGATTAAAAAATGATAAGCTTCCTACTGGTCCAATACTCAAAAGATACTAAATTTGCATATAAGGACACCGATTAAAAAGATCATGGACAAGTGTGTGTATGCCCATACAATAGTTTCCCTTTTAGTAAAACACCAAATATATATAACATGCATGTAGGGCTCGAGGGAACTACTTAATTTGTCGTATGTATATGTATTCCTGTAAAGACGTTGTACTAGGAAGCTGAGACAGTGCTATTGCTACTTTAATGACAAAATTGTTTGCAATTTCCCATTGATATGTCCTCTCTTAACCAGCTGGGCCATGTCAAAGATATCTCTGGTAGTTACTAATGGATGCCAAGTCTCTTTTGCCCAATAACTTTTGTCATATCAGGAGCACTGTCACGCTCTTGAGTGTGAATAGCCACCACTCAAAACTAATCCCCTTCATGTCACAATAAAAGGTATATAATAATCATAATGTTAAATATATGTTATACCTCCACTAGTCAAATAAATGGTGTTTTGGGCAAATATTAAAGTCAAAATTTGAATGTCGACCACCGGTGTTGTGTTAAACAAGTAGATGAAAATATGAAGATGATACACATAGATTTTTCTCTAGAAATATTTTACAATAATATAAAATTGCTCTTCATAAAAGTTTTGCTAATCAATATACGTTACTATATTCTAGTATAAACTAATTGTCAAAATTACATTCTGATGATAGAGTGTCATTTTTTGTTAACGACAAGGATTATCTAGCAACATCCATATGTAAATTTTACTATAGAAGTTCATGGTAGAATTTAAAAATATTAAAGTAATACTGAGATCATAAAGCGTGCAAAGTAGATTGTTATATGTATGTGCAATGAATTACATTTGATCAAATTCAATTAATCTAGTGATGTTCCTGATGAACTGAAACAACGATTCGGTATATTCAGAAAGCTCGATTCAATCAGAAGATATCAAGATGAGTGTTATGTATACTAGTCGAAAGCTTAGTGCGTGGTCTCATGTATCAAGTTCGGTGTCAGACAGGGACATCTATGTTGGAAATATGAGCAATTTACCGAATGATTTTATTAACGAAAATAGTAGATAAAGCATGACTAATATAGCAGAGATAAAACAAGTCATGCGATCTGACAGAGAGAAGGTAAATATCATCTGCATATATGAACTGTAGCCTAACATATGTAGAGCAGATAGTAGAGCAAGTTGCATATATGAAGTAGAACCTAACATATCTAGGGCAAACACTAGAACAAGGAACTGTGGCAAGACCTCAAACAGAAAGAAGAAGAACACATACGGGACAGCAGTAGCAGTAGCACTGGACTTGGGGTCGATATCCTCGCCAGCCATGTGGAGGTTGTTGACGTCGGGGAAGAAGTCGTCGGAGTCTAGGGCGTCCGTGACGAAGAAGTCAGTAGTCTTGCGGAGTGCTCCCCAAAAACCTTATCACCCTTCTCCCGTACAGGACTCAAAGAGGTGCGGTTTCGAAGGCCTACTCTCCCGACTCGCAGTGCACGCTGCAAGCCGGGATGGGGAAGATCGTAGCAGCAGCGCAGTGCTCAGGAACTTTGTGGCGAGAGGAAGAGGATCTTCTCTTGTTCTTATGCTCATACAAGTGGGCAAAGAACCTCCCTTATAAGGAGGTCCAACTCTCACTAAACTAGCAATGTGGGACTAAACTTTAGTAGTATCCCTTGCCTTGCATGAATGGGCTAAGTGGGCCTCTAGGATTTATTAGGAATTTCTGAAATAGTTATTGGGCTGTCCAAAAATAGACTAAATTCCAGCAATCCCCCACCAGCTCCCCGAGGCACACAAAAATTGCCTTTGGTTCCAAAACACTGTTTTATATACTGGTACTGCAGTGGAGATTGTTAAGTTGAACTTCCACCTAGAACTCTATGCTACAGTAGTAAGCAACTTGAACAGTGGACTGGGCCTTGAACTGCAAGTTTGCTGCGAATCTAGCTTCACACAAAGCCTTGACCGATACTGGGCTACCTTGGGTCTTCACCGCGGGTGGAGCTTATGCATCATACTCCGAGACCTTGCATGAGTTTACTAGAGAGAACCCTACTCTCATAGATTGCAACGTTTAACAATCAGACTCATATAGGTGTGTTGTTCAAAAGATGTTCTGCAGGACAACATCTCTTCTTAAAAGAGCCACTTAGAACACATTAAGATATACATCAACCTGCCATGCAGATTAGGAGAGTATTGCATCTTCATGGAGTGGTATTGTTAATATTAAGGATACTCTCCTCTCAGTTGACCAACAGCTTCTCTTCCACATCTAATTCACGGGATCTCCGATCATAAAGAATAGGCTACCACTGTGAAGAACTCATACTGTGGGTCCCATACCCATCTCCCTCGATGCATTATCTATCGCATTACGTGATAGACCCTTAGTAAAAGGATCTGCTAGATTCTTAGATGTTTGGATATAATCCAATGCAATAACTACGGAGTTTCTCATTTTCCTGACAGACTTTAACCTTCTCTGTACGTGTCTTGATGACTTCATGTTATCCTTTGAGCTGCTCACTTTCGTGATCACAGTTTGATTGTCGCAGTTCATAAGGATACCCGGTACAGGTTTCTCAACAATGGCAAGTCATTCAAGAGACAGCGAAGCCAATCTGCTTCGACTGTAGCTGTATCTAGTGCTGTGAGTTCTTCTTCCATTGTTGACCTCGTTAAGATGGTCTGCTTGCAAGACTTCCAAGAAACAGCGCCACCTCCATGAGTGAATACATATCCGCTCGTAGCCTTTATCTCATCAGCATCTGAGATCCAGTTTGAGTCACTATACCCTTCAAGCACCTTTGGGTGTCCAGTGTAGTGAATTCCATAATTTGCAGTGCCTTTCAAATAACGCAAAACTCTCTCTAGATCTTTCCAATGCACATCTCCTGGTTTTGAGACAAACCGGCTTAGTTTGCTAATAGTAAAAGAGATGTCAGGTCTTGTAGCACTGGTTAAATACATAAGCGAGGCAATAATATGAGAATATTTCAATTGGTCTCTAGCAATTCTTCGATTCTTTCGAAGCAACACACTAGCATCATATGGTGTTGGAGAGGGCTTGCAGTCACAGTAGCCAAAGCGACTCAAGATCTTTTCCACATAGTGAGATTGAAGCAATGTAATCCCACCATCATCGTCTCTCAACAACATGATGTTCAGAATGACATCAGCAACTCCTAAATCCTACATGTTAAAGCAACAAGATAGGAAATCCTTGACCTCGTTAATAACCTTCAGATTTGTTCCGGAAATCAGTATGTCATCAACATACAAGCAAAGGATAACTCCCTCGCCCCACCATGGAGATAGTACACACATTTATCAGCTTCGTTTACAACAAAGCCTACGGCTGTTAAAGTTCTTTCAAACTTCTGATGCCACTGGTTGGGTGCTTGCTTAAGTCCATACAAAGACTTCAGCGACTTGCACACTTTTCCTTCCTAACCATTTACTACAAACTCATCTGGTTGTTCCATATAAATTTCCTCTTCCAACTCTCCATTTAGGAAAGCAGTCTTAACATCCATTTGATGAACGAGAAGACCATGTGCGGCAGCTAGTGAAAGTAGTACTCGAATAGTGGTCAGTCGCGCCACATGTGAGTAAGTATCAAAGAAGTCTTCACCTTCCTTTTGAGTATAACCCCTAGCCACGAGTGGCGCCTTGTACTTTTCGATAGTACCATTAGGCCTAAGCTTCTTCGTGAATACCCATTTGCACCCTATAGGTTTGCACCCATAAGGACGATCAATTATCTCCCAAGTTTCATTTGCTAAGATGGAATCCATCTCACTACGGAGCGCTTCCTTCCAGTAGTCAGCATCTTCAGATGCATAGGCCTCTGAAATAGAACTGGGAGTGTCATCTATGAGATACACAAGAAAATCATCACCAAAGGACATTGTAGTCCTCTGTCTCTTTCTCCTAGTAGGAACTTAATTGTTTTCCTCCACAGGATTCACAAGTGTTCCATCGAAATGGTAGGTTCAGTAATTCTAACTAGTTCCTAATTCGATGAACTAGGCATCTCCTGATTAGATGCGGTAGCCATATCCTTCATGGGAAAGATATCTTCAAAGAAAGTTGCATCATTTGACTCCATGATCATACCGACATGCATGTCAGGTACCTCAGATTTTACAACCAAGAATCTATAACCAATGCTATGAAAAGCATAACCCAGGAAAACACAATCCACAATTTTTGGTCCAAGTTTGCGCTACGTTGGGATTGGCACATTGACTTTCACCAAACAACCCCAGGTTCGTAGATAAGAGAGTTTTAATCTTTTCTTCTCCCATTCCTCGAATGGAGTTATCTGTGGGAACTCGGTTTACGACATGACATGCCGTCAACATCGCCTCCCCCCACCATGCCTTGGAGAGACCCGGTGTGTCTAACATGGTGTTAACCAAATCAGTTAGAGTACGGTTCTTTCATTCGGCCACCCCATTTGACTGAGGTGAATAGGTAGGCATCCTCTCATGGATTATACCATGTTCCGCACAAAAGGAATCATATTCGTTTGAGAAATACTCTCCACCACGATCAGACCTAAGCCTCTTGATCTTTCGATCAAGTTGGTTTTCCGCTTCAGCTTTATAGATCTTGAAATAGTTCAAAGCCTCATCCTTAGATTTCAGAAGATACACATGGCAGTATCAAGTGGAGTCGTCAATTAACGTCATAAAATACTTCTTTCCACCTTTTTTCAAAACACCATTCATTTCACATATATCTGAATGTATGAGCTCTAGTGGTGCAAGATTTCTCATTTCCGTAGTCACATGAGACTTACGAGGTTGCTTAGGTTGCACACACACTTGACACTTAGATCCCTTGACAGTGGTGAAACTAGGGATTAAGTTCAACTTTGCTACTTTGCGACATGCAACCAAAGTTAACATGGCAAAGACGTGAATGACACACATTTGATTCACTATTGTTGCAAACATGATTAACGACTTTATTGCAAACGTCTTATAAGGATAAACAAAACAGGCCTCCTGACTCATAGCCTTTACCAACAAAGGTTCCATACTTGGATATTACAAATTTATTCGACTCAAAGACAAGCTTATAGACATGTCTACACAGAAGAGATCTGCTAACAAGATTTTTATTGACGGAGGGGACATAATGCACGTTCTTCAGCCGCATGATCTTCCCTGAATTAAACTTCAGATCGACCGTGCCAACACCATGAACAGAAGCACTTGAACCAGCACGGTGGAAGTCCCTGCGGTCCGATAAGACAAAAACTTGGAAATATCACCGCATACATGCACATTAGCACCCGTGTCAATCAACCAATCAGTAGAATGACATACTGAAAGAATAGTGGAAAATATACCATACCCAACATCCTTCATGTCAGTGTCTCCAACGACAACACTCATGGTCTTGCCGCCTTTCCCAAGATGACGCTTGCCATAATGATTAGGGCAACTAGGAGCCCAATGATCAGGATCTCCACACACATGACAAACACCTTTCTTCTTGTCATTCTTCTTCTTGAAGTTCGTGTGTTGTACAACCTTGTTCTTCCCATCAAACTTTGCTTTACCATCAAACTTGCCCTTGTTCTTGAACTTATGGGGCTGTAAGTTTTTCTTCTATACCAGATTGGCACTAGAACCTCCCTTAATACCTCGAGCACGGTTATCCTTTGCTCTCGCCTTTTTTTCCACACCAAGAGTACCAATGAGATCCAGAATGGAAAACTCCTGCCTCTTATGCTTCAGTAAGGTAGCAAAGTTCCTCCATGAAGGAGGAAGCTTAGTGATGATACCTCCGGCAACAAACTTGTCCGGTAGCATACAATTGAAGTGCTCAAGTTCTCTAGCAAATGACTGTATCTCACGAGCTTTCTCAACCACGGAGCACTCTTCAGTCATCCTGTAATCATAGAATTGCTCCATGATGTACAGCTCAGTGCCAGCATCTGAGACCCCAAACTTGGCCTTGAGTGTGTCCCACATATCTTTTCCACTATCAATGGATGCATAAGCATCAACTATGTTCTCACCAAGAACACTCAACATAGCAGCCTTAAAGAGGGTATCCATTTTCTAAAAACTTTTTCTTGTTGAGCATCATATTCTCGTTCAGGTTTACCAAGAGTGGCATCATAGAAACTCATGGTTTGAAACCATAAGACTGCTCTCACGCACCACCTCTTATAGTGGATACCCTCAAACATAGGAGGTCTCATGGAAGCAGCAAAACCACTCGGGGTAAATTGCCTATAATAAGGTTTTTAGATTGTTGGAAATATGAGCAATTTACCAAATGATTTTATTAACAAAAATAGTAGATAAAGCATGACTAATATTGCAGAGATAAAACAAGTCATGCGAACTGATAATAGCACCTGCATATATGAACTGTAGCCTAACATATGTAGAGAAGATAGTAGAGCAAGTTGCATATATGAAGTAGAACCTAACATATCTAGGGCAAACACTAGAACAAGGAACCGTGGCAAGACCTCGAACAGAAAGAAGAAGAACACATACGGGACAGCAGCAGCAGTAGTACTGGACTTGGGGTCGGTGTCCTTGCCAGCGCGGAGCGCTCCCCAAAAACCTTATCACCCTTCTCCCGTACAGGACTCAAAGAGGTGCGGTTTCGGAGGCAGAGCAGGAGCGCGCGTGGAATTCCCTCTTGTTCTCATGCTCTTACAAGTGGGGAAAGAACCTCCCTTATAAGGAGACCCAACTCCCACTAAACTAGCAATGTGGGAATAAACTTTAGTAGTATCCCTTGCCTTGCACGAATGGGCTAAGTGGGCCTCTAGGATTTATTAGGAATTTCTGAAATAGTTATTGGGCTGTCCCAAAATAGACTAAATTCCAGCAATCTATTGGCAACACTTTCCGATAAAGTGTGCTCAGAGTCGTCAAAATGGCAGCCGCCACAATCATTATAGAGTGCACTTCAAAAAATTATGAAGACTCAAGAGGCAACACACAAACTCATATTTGCCAAAAACACAACCGCCAAAAAATTTCTTACATGTGGTGTCCGCTTGCCATTAGCTATATGCTTCTACCCCAATTCCCAACCTCCTTGTTGCCTTCTCGCATCCTCTCTTCCTCAAGCACGCGTTCCCTGGCTGCCGCATACCGCTGGCCGTTGTGCATCCTATGGTCATAGCATTTAACCATCGCTAGCCATCGCCGTGACCATCACTGGTTGCCAAACATCCCCTGGTCTCCTACGAGCAGCAGAAGGGTGGTGTTGGTCGCCTCCTGCGCTGACCCGTAGGTCACCAATCATATGAGAGAAGCATCCCTCAATGCAAGCAGCATCCCTTGTGTTAACGTTGTCATGGATGCCAGCCGCATACACCGCACCCACAGGGGTGGATTAATGAGATGATCGGCTCGTTAAGGCTTGGCTCGTTAAGCTCATGCCCATTGCATAACAAGACAAAACATTAGTTCGACTCTGTTCATTTAAAGCTTGCTAAGCTCGTGAGTGAAAGTTAACAGACTACGATGTGTTAGGACCTATGGGATAAGAGTTTGAGTGTAATTTTTACGAAGGATTTATGGTGCCTACTGAAGGAGGTGCGCCTGTTTGGTGTTTCCTATGGATTGGTGTGGGTCGATTATATTGAGTAGATGGGTTAGGATCCACGAAATGTTGTCACATAAAGATCACAATATGTGTAGTATTGTACTAACGAGCTTACAAGCTGCTCATAAAACTTGTTCACTCTCTTTCGCTAAATCATTAAGTTTAACAAGCTAAAATCAATTATTAGCTTGATTTATTAAGAATCAAGCTAGGAACTTAACGCGATGAGCTATCGAGTGCTCATTAAGTGTTGGAGAACGTTGCATGGAAAACAAAAAAAATCTACACACACGCTAGATCTATCCATGGAGATGCATATCTATGAAAAGGGGAGAACATCTACATACCCTTGTAGATCGCTAAGCGGAAGCGTTTATCACGCGTTTGATGTAGTCGTACTCTTCGAGATCCGATCAGGATCCAACCAATCTAATGCCGAACGGACGACACCTTCGAGTTTAGCACACGTGCGGCTCGATGAAGTCTCCTCCTTGATTAAGAAAGCGGGAGAGGAGAAGTAGATGGGATCACAACCAACACGACGACATGGTGGTGATGGTGGTGGGGGAGCACCGATAGCGCTTCGCTAAGCGTCGCGGGGACGAGGCAGTGGAACTATGGAGTAACCGGAGAGAGAGAGGCGCCAAGGGCTTGGTGTGTCCTCTTGGGGCGCCCCCTCCCCTCTATATATAGGTGGAGTGGCGTGGGAAACATCCCCTCCAAGACCTAGGGCGTGGGAAACATCCCCTCCAAACTTTCGGACCCCTCCGGAATCCTCCAGAACCTTTTGGAAGCTTCCCGGTACAATACCGGAAAATCCTACACATTTTTCTGGAACCCAAAATATGACTTCCCATATATAAATCTTTATCTCTCAACCATTCCAAGACTCCTCGTGATGTCTAGGATCTCATCCGCGACTCCAAACAACATTTGGTTACCACTAATCAAATATCCTAGCATCAACGAACATTAAGCGTGCGACCCTACGGGTTCGGGAATTATGTAGTCATGACCGAGACACCTCTCTGGTCAATAACCAATAGCGGGACTTGGATGCTCATATTGATTCCTACATATTCCACGAAGATCTTTTATTGGTTGAACCTTTATGACAACATATGTAATTCCCTTTGTCTGTCTGTATGTTACTTCACTAGTGGAAAACGGCCCATTAATCCCGATTCTAGAGGGCTTTAGTCCCGGTTTTGGAACCGGGACTAAAGGGTCGGGACTAAAGCCCAAAACCTTTAGTCCCGGTTCACTTACGAACTGAGACAGAAGGGGATCCATGTGGCCACAGCGGGGCACCGAGGCAGGAGGACCTTTAGTCCTGGTTGGTAACACCAACCGAGACCAAAAGGCTACCACACGTCAGCAGCTCGCAGGCGTTGGGGGTTTTTGTTTTTTTTGAAAGGGGGGGGGGTTAGGGGGTTTGGAGGGTTAATTTAGGGGTTTCATATTGTGTTAGCTAGCTAATAGAGAGAAGTGACCTCTCTTTCTCCGTGCTTGGTCGATGCTAGCTACTATACATATAGACAGAACTCGACACGCTAGCTAGTAAGCAAATGAAGGAACCATTAATTACACAAGATCATCATGAACATATACAGACAGAAAGTGACCTCTCTTTCTCCGAGATATTGGTTGACCAACAAGTTTTCGTATATCGATCTGATGCTACTACATATATACAATATAACATCTCTTACAATCCCTACCATCTATAATCAATTTCCACATGGTATTCTCCCTTCTCATTTATTACGTGGTCAAGAAAGAATCCTGCCAATTCCTCTTGAATTGCTCGAATGCGATCATGTGGTAGGAGTTCATCCCGCATCTTCCACATCTAATTTAAAGAAGGGGGTCAATACATATATATGAATGAAACTCAACACAAATGATGGTAATAAAATAAAATTGTGAATATTATTGTTTACGTACTTCATATTGTTTTGCAGAGTAGCCCCGCTGAGAGATCGCGTTGTAGATGAACTCGCAAATGTAGTATCCACATAAATTATTCTCGCCTTCCTTCCACAAGACCTTTACGAAGAAATAGAGTTCAATCAAACTGATAATCAAGGATGATAAATGGTATTGATGAAACTAGAATAAATGGGAGTTGCGCGAAACTAGCTAGTACTACTTACTTTCACGTGTGTAAATCGCAGCTCCCTCGGCAGCCCTAAAACTATTTTGATGAACTATTTCCAAACCATGTCAGACAAAGAAAATAATTACTTGATATCAGGAAATGAACAAAGTTGCCGATATGGTGCAATAATGATCGATTGAACTTACTTCTGGAGCATTGTAGCCATGTCCGCATAGTCCCGGGGATCTTTTTGTCTCATGTCTAAGATAGTTGCTACTACCCGGTCAAGCTTAATCTCTAGCAGAATAAAGTGTAAGCTGTGCACGCATGCTAACTCATCAATTACATTACTATAATTAACCTCGAGTAAGCGAACCCGAATATTCACAAGATAGTAACACTCAATTGAAGTTATAAGGAAAGAGTATTTTCCCTTTGTTTTGATTTCGAAGCAACGATTGTAGCAAGTTGTCATCGGTATCTTTGTCTCTGTTTTTAATCGACCATTCATTTATGGTATTTGGGTTAATGAACCCAATGTCATAGATTTGTTTTTTTTTGAATTCGACGATCTTCAATCTGCATTATATAGTGAGGATAATTATATATACATGCAATGAAAGAGCTGAGCATAGAGACTTAATTATAGAAGTAATACTTACAAACAGTAGCAAGTCATGAGTTGTTTGTCGAGGGCGTCTTGATTGTATAACTGGAATAGCTCCACAAATTGAACATGCAACACCTCAGTTCCAACGAGGCTGTGCTCCTCTTTAATTCCCAGCACCAAAGTATCCTTCCCAGACTTGCTGCAGGTATCCATGTACCATTCATGCAATCTTCACATCATCGTTGTTAGAGGAGATTGATCAGGTTTGACGAGAGGCTTCCCGTACTCGTATCTGAAGATGTCCACCTCCATTATTTTGAACTCTACATCATAGCTCAGGTAATCAGCAGGATTGGTACCGGGCAGTAGCCCCGAATGATTAGCAACGATATCGCTAGACAGCCTGAGCGGGGGAGGGGGGCACGATTGCTTCGCTTGTTTGCTGAGCTGGGGAATTGTTTTCCCACTTCTTCGTTGTGCTAATCTTGCATCACTGGAAGTACTTCCCGACCACTGCACTTCCTCATATGTCCTTTCAATAATGCGCTCATAGTTGGATTGCAGCGGAGGCAATGGTGGTCGCTTAAGGGCATCCAGAGTGCGCTTCACTTTCACCAGATCTAATGTTTCCGTCGGAGGTGGAGGTTTCTGTGCAAAAAAGTCCCTCACTTGGGCACGACATATGTCCGTGTTTTCCTTGTCGGTCCTCTCATATGGCAACTTTTCCGAAGCCTTGAGACATGGACCGTATCTGAATTGCTTCCCGCCTCTACTTGTACTACTAGCCGCCGGAGCCGTAGCATATCTCTTCCGCCGTTGCTGACGTGGCAGAGTCCGCTGACATGCCGGAGGAGGCGGAGTGCTCCGACGCACCGGAGGCGGCGGAGTGCCCTCACGCGCTGGAGGAGGCAGAGTTCCCTGATCACTCGCCGAGGAGGAGGAGGCGGAGTGCCCTTACTCGCTGGAGGAGAACAAGGAGGCATCGAATTTGGAAGCTTGATGTAGTCCTTCCTCCATAGACACGTATTCCTTAAAGCAGCTCATAGATGATTCTCCCCTTCACCTATAGGGAAGTCAAGCTCCAGCTCCTCAAATCCCTCCATTATTTCATCCAGCGTCACAACAACATAGCCATGTGGAATCGTATGGCAATGAAAAGTACCCTCTGCTTCAGGAGGTATAGCAGAGCCGACTGTCGCCTTCAAAGTCAGGTTCATGAATTTTGTCATTAGCTCGCAATTTTGAGCCTTCGTGATACTATCCATGGGGTAGCGAGGAACCGTGAAATCAGGCTGAATGAGCTTTGTGGAAGCCACGCTTCTGCTCCGCTGAGATGGTGGGGTAGCTTCTGGGGAAGCGTTGAAGCAAGGATCTTCGTGCCACTCAGATGGTTGGCCGGTAGCTCGCTGGCTCTCAAGTTCCTCTAGCGTTGCTATTCTTGCATTGAGCTTCTCCATTTTTCTCCCTTCTGCTTTCCTCTTCCTCTCTCGGCTTTTGTAACCACCACTGTCGGGAAACCCATGCACCCATGAAACGGAGCCTGGTGTGCCTCGTGTTCGTCCAGGGTGCTCAGGATTCCCGAGGGCCTCTGTCAGCTTGTCCTTCTCTCTGTCGGGAAATAACATCCCTTCTTGTGCTTCCCTGATATATTTCTGAAGGTTCTTGATGGGTACTGCAAGTTGCTCGTCCGTCCAAACGCACTTCCCTGTTTCTGGGTCCAAAGTTCCCCCAACCCCGAAGAACCAAGTCCTTGCATGGTCTGGCCAGTTCAATGTCGCTGGTTGGACCCCTTTAGCAAGCAGCTCTTGCTCAGCTTTGTCCCACAACGGCCGGGCTTTGTAGTAGCCACCTGACCCCGTGTGATGGTGATACTTCTTCTTTGCAGCATCTTTCTTGTTTGTCACTGACCTTTTCAGACCCTTCTCTGATTTCTTGTAGGCCACAAATGCGGGCTAGTGATCTCTTATCTTCTCATATCGACCGGTGAATTCTGGAGTCTTCCCTTTGTCAACAAACTTTGTGTTCAACTCTTTCTTCTTGTTCCTGAATAGATCTGTCATCTTCTTAAGAGCAAGCGCCTTGACCTTTGGCTCTATAACAGGGTTATTCAGATCCTCCTCTGGCGGGAGGCTGAAATTTGTCATCAGCGAGGTCCAAAGATCACCTTTCAGTCTGTCCTGGACATAAGAAACTTGAGGGTCATCCTTACTCTTATTCCATTGTTGGATGCTTATCGGGATGCTGTCCCTAACAATAGCTCTGCACTGAGATACAAATGTGTCCTTAGTCCGCTTGGGAGAAATCGGTTGGCCATCGTCCGTGATTTCTATGATCGTGAACTTTTCATCCTGGCGCAACCTTTTCTTTGGGCCTCATCTCCTTCCGGAAGTTTGGCTCGATCTGGAGGGCTATAAAAGAAGAAAGAAGCGTTAATATATGTACATACCAAAACAATTAATGCATCAAGTCAGAACAGGCTTAATATATATATATATATATATATATATATATATATATATATATATATATACCTCGCCGGACTTTGAAACAACTCCCTCCTCCTTTCAGTCACCGGAGCCATCATCATGATCTCCTTCTTCCTCCGCCATTTGGTCACCGGAGCCGTCATCATCTCCTTCCTCCTCCATTGTTGGATTATCGGAGTCGTCATCCTCTCCTTCCTGGCCATCTGTGTTGTTGAGAAACGACAAGGGATCAGCTCCGTCGCGGATTATAACCCCCAACAACTCTTCTTGTTCCAAGTCGTTGTCCATGGTTTCTACAAATATTACAACATGGCAATATATACAAACATGAGAGATAGATATATTAATGGTAAACATAGACCTATGGCTAATCACAACAAGGAATCATATGCATATATGAGCAATGGATTAGTTGCGGACCGCTTCTCTCATGCATGTCCAATGTCCCCCTCATGTCGAAGTTATCGGGTAGGGGTGGGAGGGGGTAGGAGATTGAAAACACTCTTTCTTCTAGGGTTTGGGTGGCCTCGAGAGTTGATCAAAAACTCATCTGTTACAAAGGGATTTCATTTTTTGAACTTATTTGAACTCCAAACTTTTTGCGTGTTCAAAATGCACCATTCAAAGCCACATCATAAATTTTCAACCCTTTCTGAATTCATTTGGTACTTTTCGTGAATTTAATGATTTTGTTAAGCTAAATAACCCTGAAATTGAAAAGCACTACAAATGAACTCTGAAAAGGTTGGAAGTTGGCATGGTATCATCATTGAAAAGCAAAGCTGGATGCACTTCGTGTACAAAATGGACAATCTCTTTCGAAGTATCAGGGTTCCATATGAAAACTCATCTGTTACAAAAGGCATTTCATTTCTTCAAATGTAACCGCAGTGATAGTCTTCACTTTTTATTCGCTTGTGTCCTTTGCTTATTGCGCCATAACCATGGATAATCTTCATCGTTTAACAGGGTGCTTGGGCAGCCTTGACTTTGAAGGGAGGAATTTCATGAAACTTTTCATAATCTTCAGACATGTCTGTCTTGCCCTCCACTCCCATGATGTCTCTTTTTCCTAAAAGAACTATGTGGCGCTTTGGCTCATCGTATGATGTATTCATTTCCTTATCTTTTCTTTTTCTCGATTTGGTAGACATGTCCTTCACATAGAAAACTTGTGCCACATCATTGGCTAGGACCAATGGTTTGTCTGTGTACCCAAGATTGTTCCGATCCACTGTTGTCATTACGTAATGTGGGTCTACCTATACCCCGCCTCCTGACAGATTGACCCATTTGCACCGAAACAAAGGGACCTTAAAATCATGTCCATAGTCAAGTTCCCATATGTCCACTATGTAACCATAATATGTGTCCTTTCCCCTCTTGGTTGCTGCATCAAAGAGGACACCATTGTTTTGGTTGGTGCTCTTTTGATCTTGGGCGATCATGTAAAATGTATTCCCATTTATCTTGTACCCTTTGTAAGTCAATACAATCGAAGATGGTCCCCTCGCCAATGAGTACAACTCATCAGAAACAGTGTTGTCACCCATGAGATGTCTTTGCAACCAACTGCCGAAAGTCCTGATGTGTTCACATGTAATCCAGTCGTCAACTACTCCGGGTGTTTGGAGAGCAGAATATTCTTGTGTTCATTGACATACGGTCACCAAGGTAGAATTCTGTAGAACTGTGTAGTGTGCTTGAGACCAAGAATGCCCGTCTCTACATATTATTGTGTCCTCTCCTAGCGTGCTTTTTCCAATCAGTCTCCCCTCATATCACGATTGAGGGAGACCAATCTTCTTAAGGTCAGGAATGAAGTCAACACAAAACCCAATGACCTCCTCTGTTTGATGGCCCGTGGAGATGCTTCCTTCTGGCCTAGCATGGTTACGAACATATTTCTTTAAGACTCCCATGAGCCTCTCAAAGGGGAACATATTGTGTAGAAATACAGGGCCCAGAATGGTAATCTTGTCGACTAGATGAACTAGGACATGCGTCATGATATTGAAGAAGGATGGTGGGAATACCAGCTCAAAACTGACAAGACATTGCGCCAAATCACTCCTTAACCTTGGTAGGATTTTTGGATCGATCACCTTCTGAGAGATTGCATTGAGGAATGCACATAGCTTCACAATGGCTAATTGAACATTTTCCGGTAGAAGCCCCCTCAATGCAACCGAAAGCAGTTGCATCATAATCACGTGGCAGTCATGAGACTTTAGGTTCTGGAACTTTTTCTCTGCCATATTTATTATTCCCTTTATATCCGACGAGAAGCCAGATGGGACCTTCATACTGAGCAGGCATTCAAAGAAGATTTCCTTCTCTTCTTTGGTAAGAGCGTAGCTGGTAGGACCTTCATACTGCTTTGGAGGTATGCCATCTTTTTCGTGCGCACGTTGTTGGTCCTCCCGTGCCTCTGGTGTATCTTTTGTCTTCTCATACACGCCAAAGAAGCCTAGCAGGTTCACGCAAAGATTCTTTGTCACGTGCATCACATCGATTGCAGAGCGGACCTCTAGGTCTTTCCAATAGGGTAGGTCCCAAAAGAGAGATTTCTTCTTCCACATGGGTGCGCATCCCTCAGCGTCATTCGCAACAGATAGTCCGTCGGGACCCTTTCAAAAGATTACTTGTAAATCATTGACCATAGCAAGTATGTGATTCCCAGTACGGACAGCGGGCTTCTTCCGGTGATCCACCTCGCCTTTGAAATGCTTGCCTTTCTTTCGACATTGATGGTTGGTCAGAAGAAATCGATGATGCCCAAGGTACACATTCTTCCTGCATTTGTCCAAATATATACTTTCGGTGTCATCTAAACAGTGCGTGCATGCATGGTATCCCTTGTTTGTCTGCCTTGAAAGGTTACTGAGAACAGGCCAATCATTGATGGTTACAAACAGCAACGCATGTAGGTCAAATTCCTGCTAGTCGTGCTCATCCCACACATGTACACCTTTTCCATTGCACAGCTGTAAAAGTTCTTCAACTATTGGCCTTAGGTATACATCAATGTCGTTTCCGGGTTGCTTAGGGCCTTGGATGAGCACTGGCATCATAATGAACTTCCGCTTCATGCACAACCAAGGAGGAAGGTTATAGATACATAGAGTCACGGGCCAGCTGCTATGATTGCTACTCTGCTCCCCAAAAGGATTAATGCCATCTGCGCTTAAAACAAACCATATGTTCCTGGCATCACCTGCAAAGTCCCCCCAATTTCTCTCGATTTTTCTCCACTGCGACCCGTCAGCGGGTGCTCTCAACTTCCCATCTTTTTCCCGGTCCTCTTTGTGCCATCGCATCAACTTGGCATCCTCTTTGTTTCTGAACATACATCTCAACTGTGGTATTATAGGAGCATACCACATCACCTTGGCAGGAACTCTCTTCTTGGGGCGCTCACCATCAACATCACCAGGGTCATCTCGTCTGATTTTATACCACAATGCACCGCATACCGGGCATGCTTTCAAATCATCGTACGCACCACGGTAGAGGATGTAGTCATTAGGGCATGCATGTATCTTTTGCACCTCCAATCCTAGAGGGCATAGAACCTTCTTTGCTCCGTACATACTGTCGGGCAATTCATTATCCTTTGGAAGCTTCTCCTTCAATATTTTCAGTAGCTTCTCAAATCCGTTGTTAGATACACCATTGTCTACCTTCCATTTCAGCAATTCCAGTGTGGTACCGAGCTTTGTGTTGCAATCTTTGCAATTGGGGTACAACCCTTTTTTGTGATCCTCTAACATGCGATCGAACTTCAACTTCTCCTTTTCACTTTCGCATTGTCTCTTTACATCAACAATTACCAGGCGAAGATCATCATCGGGCACATCATCTAGTTCCTCTTGATCTTCATCTTCCCCCATTGCAGCATTACTGTATCCAGGGGGCGGATAGTTGTCAGCATCCTCTTCTTCTTCGTTGTTTTCCATCATAACCCCTCTTTCTCTGTGCTTGGTCCGAACATTATAGTGTGGCATGAAACCCTTCTCAAGCAGGTAGACATGAAGGGTTTTCCGGTTAGAGTAAGACTTAATATTCTCACAGATATGGCATGGACAACACATAAAACTATTCTCCTTGGTTGCCTCAGCCACTTCGAGAAAATTATGCACGCCCTTAATGTACTCGGAGGTGCGTTTGTCATCGTACATCCATTGCCGGTTCATCTGTGTGCATTACATATATTAAGTGTGTCAAAAACCATTACAAAACATCATGAATAGACTAGTGACCAAATTAATAAAAGTTCATCATAATAACAAAGAATAATAAAAGTAAGAAAATTATAAAAGTACCTATCTAAATCATACAAGTAAGATTTTTTTCTTTTAGAAAGAAGATAAGAACAAAAGGCTCACCACTTTGGTGCCGACGACGAGATCGGCGCGGGCGATCGACGACAGTGAGGACGGGGACGGGACGGGATTGATACGTCTCCAACGTATCTATAATTTTTGATTGTTCCATGCTATTATATTACCCCTTTTAGATGTTTATGGGCTTTATTTTACACATTTATATCATTTTGGGACTAACCTACTAACTGGAGGCCCAACCCGTATAGCTGTTTTTTTGCCTATTTCAGTATTTTGAAGAAAAGGAATATCAAACAGAGTCCAAACGGAATGAAACCTTTAGGAGCGTGATTTTTGGAACGAACATGATCTAGAGGACTTGGAGTGCAAGTCAAGAAGCAGCCGAGGCGGCCACGAGATAGTAGGGCGTGCCCACCCCCTCTAGGCGCGCCCCCTATCTTGTGGGCCCCTCGGGTGGCCACCGACGTACTTCTTCCTCCTATATATGCCTACGTACCCCGAAAACATCCAGGGAGCCAACGAAACACAATTTCCACCACCGTAACCTTCTGTATCCGCGAGATCCCATCTTGGAGCCTTCGTCAGCGCTCCGCCGGAGTGGGAATCGACCACAGAGGGCTTCACATCAACACCATAGCCCCTCCGATGAGTTGTGAGTAGTTTACCATAGGCCTTCGGGTCCATAGTTATTAGCTAGATGGCTTCTTCTCTCCTTTTGGATCTCAATACAATGTTCTCCCCCTCTCTTGTGGCGATCTATTCGATGTAACCCGATGAATTGTGGGTTTATGATCAAGTATATCTATTAGAAATATTTGAATCTCCTCTTAATTCTTTTATGTATGATTGAGTTATCTTTGCAAGTCTCTTCGAATTATCAGTTTGGTTTGGCCTACTAGATTGATCTTTCTTGCCATGGGAGAAGTGCTTAGCTTTGGGTTCAATCTTGCGGTGTCCTTTCCCAGTAATAGCAGGGGCAGCAAGGCACGTATTGTATTGTTGCCATCGAGGATAAAAATATGGGGTTTATATCATATTGCTTGAGTTTATACCTCTACATCATGTCATCTTTCTTAATGCGTTACTCTGTTCTTTATGAACTAAATACTCTAGATGCAGGCAAGAGTCGGTCAATGTGTGGAGTAATAGTAATAGATGCAGGCAGGAGTCGGTCTACTTCTCGCGGACGTGATGCCTATATACATGATCATGCCTAGATAATCTCACAATTATTCGCTTTTCTATCAATTGCTCGACAGTAATTTGTTCACCCACCGTAATATTTATGCTATCTTAAGAGAACCCTCTAGTGAAACCTATGGCCCCCGGGTCTATCTTTTATCATATAAGCTTTCAATCTACTTTTATTTGCATCTTTACTTTTTGCATCTATATTATAAAATACCAAAAATATATTTATCTTATCATACTATCGCTATCAGATCTCACTTTCGCAAGTGGCCGTGAAGGGATTGACAACCCCTTTATTGCATTGGTTGCGAGTTCTTTCTTTGTTTGTGTAGGTGCATGGGACTTTTGAGGAGCCTCCTACTGGATTGATACCTTGGTTCTCAAAAACTGAGGGAAATACTTACGCTACTATTGCTGCATCACCCTTTCCTCTTCAAGGAAAACCAACGCAAGCTCAAGACGTAGCAAGAAGGATTTCTAGCGCCATTGCCGGGGAGGTCTTCGCTCAAGTCAAGACATACCAAGTACCCATCACAAACTCATCTCCCTCGCATTTAATTATTTGCCATTTGCCTCTCGTTTTCCTCTCCCCCACTTCACCCTTGCCGTTTTATTTTCCCTCTCTTTCCCAATCTTCTCCTCTCTTTTTCGCTTGCCTTTTTCTGTTTGCTTGTGTGTTGGATTACTTGTTGCCATGGCGCAAGATAATACCAAATTGTGTGATTTCTCCAATACCAATAATAATGATTTCCTTAGTACTCCGATTGCTGCTCTTAATGATGTTGAGTCTTGTGAAATCAATACTGCTTTGCTGAATCTTGTTAGAAAGACCAATTCGCCAGCCTTCCTAGTGAAGATGCCGCTACTCATCTAAACAACTTTGTTGATTTGTGTGATATGCAAAAGAAGAAAGATATGGATAATGATATTGTTAAATTGAAGATATTTCCGTTTTCATTTAGAGATCATGCTAAAGTTTGGTTTTCTTCTTTGCCTAAAAATAGTATTGATTCTTGGAACAAGTGCAAATATGCTTTTATCTCTAAGTATTTTCCTCCCGCTAAGATTTTCACTCTTAGGAACGATATTATGAATTTTAAACAACTTGATCATGAGCATGTTGACCAATCTTGGGAAAGAATGAAATTGATGATTCGCAATTGCCCTACTCATGGTTTGAATTTATGGATGATCATACAAAATTGTTATGCCGGTTTGAACTTTGCTTCTAGAAATCTTGATTCGGCCGTGGGAGGCACGTTTATGGAAATCACGTTAGGAGATGCTATAAAACTTCTTGATAATATTATGGCTAATTATTCTCAATGGCACACCAAAAGATCTTGTAAAAAAGTGCATGCTATAGAAGAAATCAATGTTTTGAGTGGAAAGATGGATGAACTTATGAAGTTGTTTGCTACTAAAAGTACTCCTCTTGATCCCAATGATATGCCTTTGTCTACTTTGATTGAGAATAGTAATGAATCTATGGATGTTAATTTTGTTGGTAGGAATAGTTTTGAAACAACTCTTATAGAGGAAACTTTAATTCTAGACCGTTCCCTAGTAATTCCTCTAATAATTATGGAAATTCCTACAATAATTCTTATTGTAATTTTAATAAGATGCCCTCTTATTTTGAGAATAGTGTGAAAGAATTTATGATTTCTCAAAAGAATTTTAATGCCTTGCTTGAAGAAAAATTGCTCAAAGTTGATGATTTGGCTAGGAACGTTGATAGACTTTTGCTTGATGTTGATTCTCTTAAACTTAGATCTTCTCCTCCTAAGCATGATATCAATGAGTCTCTCAAAGCAATGAGAATTTGCATTGATGAGTGCAAGGAAAGAACCGCTAGATTGCGTGCTAAGAAAGATTGCTTTGTAAAAGCGTGTTGTTCTAGTCTCCATAAAATAATGATGAAGATCTTAAAGTTATTGATGTGTCTCCTATTAGATCTTTGTTTTGCAATATGAATCTTGATAATAATGGGACTGGAGATGAGTCAACTTTAGTTAGAAGGAGTCCCAAGAATTCGGAGTTTTTAGATCTTGATGCTAAATTTGGTAAAAGTGGGATTGGAGAGGTCATGACTTTAAATAGCATTGAACCCACTATCTCGGATTTCAAGGAATTTGATTATGATAATTGTTCTTTAGAAGGTTGTATTTCCTTGTTGCAATCCGTTGTTAATTCTCCTCATGCTTATAGTCAAAATAAAGCTTTTACCAAACATATCGTTGATGCCTTGATGCAATGTTATGATGAAGAACTTAATTTGGAAGTTTCTATACCTAGAAAGCTTAATGATGAGTGGGAACCTACTATAAAGATTAGAATTAAAGATCATGAGTGTTTTGCTTTGTGTGATTTGGGTGCTAGTGTTTCCACGATTCCGAAAACTTTATGTGATATTCTAGGTTTCCATGATCTTGATGGTTGCTCTTTAAATTTTCACCTTGCCGATTCCACCGTTAAAAAGCCAATGGGAAGGATCAATGATGTTCTCATTGTTGCAAATAGAAATTTGGTGACCGTAGATTTTATCGTTCTTGATATAGATTGCAATCTTTCTTGCCCTATTATTCTTGGTAGACCTTTCCTTAGAACGATTGGTGCGATTATTGATATGAAGGAAGGGAATATTAGATTCCAATTTCCATTAAGGAAAGGCATATGGAGCACTTTCCAAGAAAGAAAATAAAATTACCGTATGAATCTATCATGCGAGCTACTTATGAATTGAGTGCCAATGATGGCACTACTTAGATATATCCTCGCTTTTATGCCTAGATAGGGCGTTAAACGATAGCGCTAGTTGGGAGGCAACCCAATTTTATTTGTGTTTTTTTGTTTTTGTTCCTGTTTAGTATTAAATGTTACATCTAACTTCTGTTTAGATGTGTTTTTATCTTTTAATTAGTGTTTGTGCCAAGTAGAACCTATAGGATAACCTATGATGATAGTTGATTTGATTCTGCTGAAAAACAGAAACTTTGCATGAACAAAATTAGTTTTGTTAAATCACAGAAACGTGATTTTGCGTTGATTCTTTTTTATACTGATCAATAAATAAATTTTCTAGGACTTCCTATTTTGGTAGGATTTTTAGACCTCCAGAAGTTTGCTTTAGCTACAGATTGCTATAGACTGTTCTGTTTTCGATAGATTCTGTTTTTCGTGTGTTGTTTGCTTATTTTGATGCATCTATGGCTAGTAAAATAGTTTATAAAACATAGAGAAGTTGGAATACAGTAGGTTTAACACCAAAATAAATAAAGAATGAGTTCATTACAGTACCTTATGTGGTGGTTTTGTTTTCTTTCACTAACAGAGCTTATAAGATTTCCTGTTGAGTTTTGTGTTGTGAAGTTTTCAAGTTTTGGGTAAAGCTTTGATGGACTATGGAATAAGGAGTGGCAAGAGTCTAAGATTGGGGATGCCCATGGCACCCTAAGATATTCAAGGATAGCCAAAAGCCTAAGCTTGGGGATGCCCCGGGAAGGCATCCCCTCTTTCGTCTTCGTTCATTGGTAACTTTACTTGGAGCTATATTTTTATTCGCCACATGATATGTGTTTTGCTTGGAGCGTCGTGTATTATATTAGTCTTTGGTTTTTAGTTTACCACATCATCCTTTCTGTACACACCTTTTGGTAGAAGCCCACTTGATTATAATTTGCTAGAATAATCTATGTGCTTCACTTATATCTTTTGAGCTTGATAGTTTTTGCTCTAGTGCTTCACTTATATATTTTAGAGCACGGCGGTGGCTTAATTTTGAAGAAATTGCTAGTCTCTCATGCTTCACTTATATTATTTTGAGAGTCTTTTAGAACAGCATGGTATTTTCTATGGTTACAAATTTGGTCCTAGAAGGATGAGCATCCAAGTGGGGTATAATAAAAACTATCATAGGAAGTGAATTGGATGCTATGATCAATTTGTTGCTTGATAATTGTCTTGAGATATAAAGGTAGTAATGTTAGGGTCATGCTAGTGGGTAATTATGAAATTGAGAAATACTTTTGTTGAAGTTGGCAAGTCCCATAGCATGCACATATGGTAAAAGTTGTGTGACAAATTTGTTACATGAGGTTCTCTTTTGATTGTCTTCCTTATGAGTGGCAGTCGGGGACGAGCGATGGTCTTTTCCTACCAATCTATCCCTCTAGGGGCATGCGTAGTAGTACTTTGCTTCGAGGGCTAAGTAGACTTTTGCAATAAGTAGATGAGTTCTTTATGACTAATGTGAGTCCATGGATAT
The DNA here is from genome assembly GCF_002162155.2 of Triticum dicoccoides. Taxonomy (NCBI): domain Eukaryota; kingdom Viridiplantae; phylum Streptophyta; class Magnoliopsida; order Poales; family Poaceae; genus Triticum; species Triticum dicoccoides. Next base: position 412,157,903 of record NC_041393.1, read on the forward strand.
ACTCACACTCACCCTTCCACTTTGCTAGCCTCTATTATACCGCACAACTTTCGCCGGTATCATGAACCCATTATTTACCTTCCTCAAAACAACCACCATACCTACCTATCATGGCATTTCCATAGCCATTCCGAGATATATTGCCATGCAACTTTCCACCGTTCCGTTTATTATGACACGTTCCATCATTGTCATATTGCTCTTTGCATGATCATGTAGTTGACGTCGTATTTGTGGCAAGGCCACCTTCATAATTTTCGTACATGTCGCTCTTGATTCATTGCATATCCCAGTACACCGCCGGAGGCATTCATATAGAGTCATATCTTGTTCTAGCTTTGAGTTGTAATTCTTGAGTTGTAAATCAATAAAAGTGTGATGATCTTCATTATTAGAGCATTGTCTCAGTGAGAAAAGGATGATGAAGACTATGATTCCCCCACAAGTCGGGATGAGACTTCAGATTTTACAAAAAGGAAAAAAAAAGAAAAAAAGGGAAAAAAGGAGAAAGGCCAAAGAAAAAAAAGAGAAAAAGAAAAAAATAAAAAAAGAAAAAATAAAAAAAATAAAATGAGAGAAAAAGAGAGAAGGGACAATGCTACTATCTATTTTTCCACACTTGTGCTTCAAAGTAGCACCATGATCTTCATGATAGAGAGTCTCCTATGTTGTCACTTTCATATACTAAGTGGGAATTTTTCATTATAGAACTTGGCTTGTATATTCCAATGATGGGCTTCCTCAAAATGCCCTAGGTCTTCGTGAGCAAGCGAGTTGGATGCACACCCACTTAGTTTCTTTTGTTGAGCTTTCATATATTTATAGCTCTAGTGCATCCGTTGCATGGCAATCCCTACTCACTCACATTGATATCTATTGATGGGCATCTCCATAGCCCGTTGATACGCCTAGTTGATGTGACACTATCTTCTCCCTATTTTTGTCCTCACAACCACCACCTTATACCACCATAGTGCTATGTCCATGGCTTGTGCTCATGTATTGCGAAAGAGTTGAAAAAGCTGAAGCGCGTTAAAAAGTATGAACCAATTGCTCGGTTCGTCATTGGGGTTGTGCATGATGGGAGTATTTTGTGTAATGAAAATGAAGCATGGCCTAACTATATGATTTTGTAGGGATAAGCTTTCTTTGGCTATGCTATTTTGACAGGACATGATTATTTGTTAGTATGCTTCGAAGCATTATTATTTTTACGTTTTATAAGCTTTTATATTGAATCATTTGGATCTGAACATTCATGCCACAATAAATAAAATTACATTGAGAATTATGCTAGGTAGCATTCCACATCAAAAATTCTGTTTTTATCATTTACCTACTCGAGGACGAGTAGGAATTAAGCTTGGGGATGCTTGATACGTCTCCAACGTATCTATAATTTTTGATTGTTCCATGCTATTATATTACCCTTTTTGGATGTTTATGGGCTTTATTTTACACATCTATATCATTTTTGGGACTAACCTACTAACCGGAGGCCCAGCCCATATTGCTGTTTTTTTGCCTATTTCAGTATTTCGAAGAAAAGGAATATCAAACAAAGTCCAAACGGAATGAAACCTTCGGCAGCGTGATTTTTGGAACGAACGTGATCCAGAGGACTTGGAGTGCAAGTCCAGAAGCAGCTGAGGCGGCCACGAGATAGGAGGGCGCGCCCACCCCCTTTGGGCGTGCCCCCTGTCTTGTGGGCCCCTCGGGTGGCCACCGACGTACTTCTTCCTCCTATATATGCCTACGTATCCCGAAAACATCTAGGGAGCCAACGAAACACAATTTCCACCACCGTAACCTTCTGTATCCGCGAGATCCCATCTTGGAGCCTTCGTCGGTGCTCCGCCAGAGGGGGAATCGAACATGGAGGGCTTCTACATCAACACCATAGCCCCTCCAATGAGTTGTGAGTAGTTTACCACAGACCTTCGGGTCCATAGTTATTAGCTAGATGGCTTCTTCTCTCTTTTTGGATATCAATACAATGTTCTCCCCCTCTCTTGTGGAGATCTATTCGATGTAACTCTTTTTTCGGTGTGTTTGTCGAGATCCGATGAATTGTGGGTTTATGATCAAGCTTATCCATGAGAAATATTTGAATCTCCTCTGAATTCTTTTATGTATGATTGAGTTATCTTTGCAAAAGCCTCTTCGAATTATCAGTTTGGTTTGGCCTACTAGATTGATCTTTCTTGCCATGGGAGAAGTGCTTAGCTTTGGGTTCAATCTTGCGGTGTCCTTTCCCAGTGATAGCAGGGGCAGCAAGGCACGTATTGTATTGTTGCCATCGAGGATAAAAAGATGGGGTTTATATCATATTGCTTGAGTTTATCCCTCTACATCATGTCATCTTTGTTAATGCATTACTCTGTTCTTTATGAACTTAATACTCTAGATGCAGGCAGGAGTCGGTCGATGTCTGGAGTAATAGTAGTAGATGCAGGCAGGAGTCGATCTACTTGTAGCGGACATGATGCCTATATACATGATCATGCCTAGATAATCTCATAATTATTCGATTTTCTATCAATTGCTCGACTCTAATTTGTTCACCCACCGTAATACTTATGCTATCTTGAGAGAAGCCTCTAGTGAAACCTATGGCCCCTGGGTCTATATTTTATCATATAAGCTTTTAATCTACTTTTATTTGCATCTTTACTTTTTGCATCTATATTATAAAATACCAAAAATATATTTATCTTATCATACTATCTCTATCAGATCTCACTTTCGCAAGTGGCCGTGAAGGGATTGACAACCCCTTTATTGCGTTGGTTGCAAGTTCTTTGTTTGTTTGTGTAGGTGCGTGGGACTTTTGAGGAGCCTCCTATTGGATTGATACCTTGGTTCTCAAAAACTGAGGGAAATACTTACACTACTATTGCTGCAGCACCCTTTCCTCTTCAAGGAAAACCAGCGCAAGCTCAAGACATAGCAGGGATGGACCACCAAACCTAGACAAATCTTGAGGAAAATGGAGCTTGGACAAGGAGCTTCGAGAGGAGAGAGCTTAAGTGTGGCTCGGGCGTTTCATCGAACACCTCATGTGCATAGGAGCTGAGCTAGAGCACCACAAAGCTCTCCCATGGCCGGCCAAAAAAACAGAGCAGTGGCTCTGCTTGCGGGCAGGGGCGGGGGTATATATAGGCCTCTCTTTAGTCCCGGTAGGTGGCTAAAACCGGTACTGAAGGTCTACATTGGTCTCGGTTCCAGCCACCAACTGGGGCTAAAAGTTGTGGGCTAGGAGCGAGGCCCATTGGCCCCAGTTCGTGTCTTGAATCGGGACCAAAGGGGTCAGACAAACCGGGACCAATGGCCTCCGAGGCCCAGCCGGTGCCCTGGCCGCATGAACCGGGACTCATGCCCCCTTTGTTCCCGGTTCGTGAGTGAACCGGGATTGATGCCCCTATCATGGACTCAACCAAAGCCCTGTTTTCTACTAATGCTAGCCCGAGATTCGATCGTCGGTATCTCTATACCTAGTTCAATCTTGTTACCGGCAAGTCTCTTTACTCGTTTCGTAATACATCATCTTGCAACTAACTCCTTAATCACTTTGCTTGCAAGCTTCTTGTGATGTATATTATGGAGAGGGCCCAGAGATACCTCTCTGATACACAGAGTGAAAAATCCAAATCTTGATTCACGCCAACTCAACAGACACCTTCAGAGATACCTGTAGAGCATCTTTATGATTATCCAGTTACGTTGTGCCGTTTGATAGCACACAAGGTATTCCTCCGGTATCCGGGAGTTGCATGATCTCATGGTCGAAGGAACATGCATTTGACATTAAGAAAGCAATAGTAATAAACTGAAGGATCATATGCTATGCTAACGGTTGGGTCTTGTCCATCACATCATTCTCCTAATGATGTGATCCCGTTATCAAATGACAACTCATGTCTATGGTTAGGAAACCTTAACCATCTTTGATTAATAGCTAGTCTAGTAGAGGCTCACTAGGGACACGATATTTGTTTATGTCTCCACACATGTATTTAAGTTTCCGGTCAATACAATTCTAGCATGAATAATAAACCTTTATCATGATTAAGGAAATATTATAATAACCATTTTATTATTGCCTCTAGGGCATATTTCCATCGGTCTCCCACTTGCACCAGAGTCAATAATCTAGTTCATATCGCCATGTGAGTAACACCCAAAGAGTTCATTAGAGTCAATAATCTAGTTCACATCATCATGTGATTAACATCCAAAGAGTTATAAGGTTTGATCATGTTTTGCTTGTGAGAGAGTTTTTTTAGTCAACGGGTCCGGAACATTCAGATCTATGTGTACTTTGCAAATATCTATGTCTACAATGCTCTGTATAGAGCAGCTGAAAGGACATGCGGTGCCCCCATGTGTGGTTTTGGTAATTGATGACATTCTCTATGGACTAATGGTTGCATCGAGTTATATTTTAAGGATTTTTCCATAGGCATTTCTTGAAGTCCATGTGTTGGTTTCAAGGAGTTTATGGGTTGACCAAGGTGCTATTAAGGAATTATCCAAAGATTGGTCATGTGAGTGTTGAGCTTATTGCAAGCATGTCTTGAAGAAGAAGATTGTGTGATCATTCATATTTACCTTCAAGACATCATCCAAATGAAGAGAGTTGGAAAGATTCAAGGTTGATCAAGACTAAGTCAAGAGTGAATCAAGTTGATCAACTCACAAAGCATAGAAGATGTACCGAGTGGGACCAAGTGTTCCCATGGTATGGTAAGCATTGTCCATTACGCTTTGTGTACTAACCCATGGTCTACGTGAGAGTTCTTTGTGGGGTTAGGTATGTTTCCATGGTCTTGCGTCAAGAGGAAGATCCCATACAACCCATGGAGGATGACATCAAGTGGTGATCGTCATCAAGTTTGCAGTGTGCAAGTTCAAGTGGAGCAACACAAAGAGTGGCTCAGCCATAATGGAGTATGGGGGAGCAATCAAGTTTGAATCTTGCCATCCATTGTGGTTTCAATGGACTTGTGAAGATGTGCCGAAGAGTCGCTCACCCATAGTGGACTATGGGGGAGCAATCATCTTGTCTTCGTCAAGCCAACGCAATCAAGAAAGGTGGTCCAAGTTGAGGGAGTGAAGATTGTCATCATCTAGCTCAAGTGGACAATGTGCAAGGCAAAGGTTTGCCCTTCATAGGTTTTCTATTTTACCGGTCTCATGGTGGTAGTTGGGAGACCGGGTTATAGGATCGATAGCCATACTATCAAGGGGGGCTCTCAAGTGAGTAGCTTGATCGTATCGTTCGTCGAGAGCTCAAACCATTGCATCCTTGCATCATGTTTCTTGGTTCTTGTTTGGTTCTCTATGTGAGTCTTAGAGCTTATGATCATCTTGATGACAAGCTTGAGTTCATCGAAAACGGAGTTTGCATGCGTCTTCTATGATGTTTTCGGTGTTGGAGGTTTTACCGGTCTTCTCCGAGGAAGGGTTCTCACCATTTTCTTTTGGGACTTTTCTCATTTGCTTATTATTGGTATTTCTTTCAAGATTGTGTTAGCCCTTGTCGCTAGCTTTCCAACAAACTTGGTTTAATCGAATTTGGAGTCCGTTTGCAAAAGTTGTGGCAGTTTTGGTGTTCTGAAAAGGCTGCAGCGGTACTACCGCGAATTGGAGCGGATGTAATTTTTTACTACCGCTCCAGAGCGATACTACCGCGGCTCCTAGAGCGGTAGTACCGCTCCGGACCAAAAAACTCGTCCCAAGTCCTGCGGAGGTAGGTACGGAAGTATATTTTTTGTACCGCAAGCAGTAGTACCATGATCCCTAGCGGTAGTAGCGTGAGGACGAGCGGTAGTACCGCTCTGTGCGGGCTGTGAGCATAACGGTTGGATTTTTCCCCACCTATAAAAGGGGGTCTTCTTCCCCATTGAACCTTATCCTTTTGAACTCATGTTCTTACCCCATTGTTGACCTTCTTCGCGCTTGCTAACTCTCAACCCCTCCATGGATTCTTGCTAGTTTTTGAGGGAAAAGAGAGAGGAGATCTAGATCCACATTTCCACCAATCACTTTCTCCTCTATGTGAGGGGAACCCCTTGGATCTTGATCTTGGAGTTCTTGGTGTTCTCCTTCTTGTTCTTCCTCTCATTTTCCTCCCTAGCATTAGTTACTTCGGTGGGATTTGAGAGAGAAGGACTTGGGCACTCCGTGTGCCCTTGCCATTGCATTTGGTGCATCGGTTTGAGTTCTCCACGGTGATACGTGGAAGTGAAGTTTGGGAAGCTTATTACTCTTGGGTGCTTGGTGCCCTTGAGCTTGTTCCTCTTGGGTGCTTGGGCGCCCTAGACGGTTGGTGGTGTTCGGAGCTCAATCATTGTGGTGTAAAGCTCCGGGGAAGCGTCGGGGTCTCCAATTAGGTTGTGGAGATCGCCCCGAGCATCTTGACGGGTTCCGGTGACCGCCCCCAAGGGTTGCCAAAGTGTACAGGTTCGGTGACCGCCCCCAAGGGTTGCCATTTGTACGGGTTCGGTGACCGCCCTCAAGGGTCCCCTAGTGGAATCACGACATCTTGCATTGTGCGAGGGCGTGAGGAGATTACGGTGGCCCTAGTGGCTTCTTGGGGAGCATTGTGCCTCCACACCGCTCCAAATGGAGATTAGCATCCGCAAGGGTGTGAACTTCGGGATACATCGTCGTCTCCGCATGCCTTGGTTATCTCTTACCCAAGCCCTTTACTTATGCACTTTACTTTGTGATAGCCATATTGTTCTTTGTCATATATCTTGCTATCACATAGTTGCTTATCTTTCTTAGCATAAGTTGTTGGTGCACATAGGCGAGCCTAGTTGTTTTAGGTTTTGTGCTTGACAAATTAACCGTTAGGTTTATTCCGCATTTGTTCAAGCCTAAACCGTAATTATTTTAAAGCGCCTATTCACCCCCCTCCTCTAGACGACATCCTCGATCTTTCAATTGGTATTAGAGCCTCGTCTCTCTTTGTTGGGCTTAACCGCCTAGAGAGTAAATGTGTCGACTAGAGGATTAGGATTCTTTGACACTCTTAGTTTCGATGGCACAAATTTTGATGTTTGGGTAATTCGCATGCTTAATCTCTTTAGGGTCATGGACCCAAATTTAGAGCGAATTGTAGATATGAGTTTTTCTCCTCCAAAGGATCCCCAAAGATTATCTTCAGAGGATGAGAAAAACTCTTATATCAATGCTCAAGCCTCTAATGTGCTTTTCGATGCTTTGAGCAATGTAGTTATATTTCAACTCATGCCGTTCCGGGATGCTCATGAGTTATGGACAAAGCTTCAAGATAAATATGGTGTGTCCAAGATTTGTGGGGATGGTTGTTCTCCCTCCACCTCCGGTCATATAGTCTTCTCAACTTCTTCTACTTCACCTACATGTGGTTTGCCACAAGGTAATGATATGGTGAGTAGTGTTGGTCATTGCAATGATGATAGTATGCTTATTGTGGATGATCCTTCATCACTATGTTATTGCAATGCTCCCTCTTTGGGCTTTAACACTTCGAGTACTCCAAATATTTCACATGCTTGTGTTGATAGTCCTTGCATATCATGTAGAAATTGCTTGACTAAATATCATGATGATATGCTTGCTATGTCTTGTTGCCATGATAAAAATGCATCTATTTCCTCGAATTGTTGTGCTAACAATGTAGAGGAAACTGAACACTCCATGGAACAAGATGTGGTGTTTAATGGTGCCTCAAGGGATCCTACATCATCATCTATTGCGTTTTGCCTTATGGCTAAGGCGTCAAAGGTATCTCCTACTTTGTACCCTAATATGTCTCTTTATGATGATGTTGATGCTAATGATGATGAGGATAATGATGAAGAGAATGATAATGTTGCCTCCTTAAAAATTAAGGGGGAAATGGTTTTTAAAGCTCTTCATAAAAATAAAATTGCTCGTTCCAACTTCATGGAAATTATGTCCATTGCTATTGAGAGCAAGAAATATACTGATGAGTTGGAATCTCGTCTTGAGGAGCATGAGGTCACCATTGATAAAATGGAAGGTCATGGGCGTGATTACGCTAATGAGATTGTGGACCTCTCTCAAGCTCTTGAACTTGAACAAACCACCAAGGAATCTCTTGAGGAGACTTTTGCTCTAGAATTGTCTAGAGTGAAGGAATCTACTGATAGAGCACTTGAGGTGGCCAATGTTTTTGAAACTAAAAATGCTAAGCTTGAAGTTGCTCATGCTAGACTCCTTGAGGATTTTGAGCACCTCGAAAATGGCTCAAGGGTCATCAAGGGTGAGCTCATCAAACTCACCGAGTCTCATGCTCAACTTGAAGCTTCTTATTTAAAAGAGCTTGCCAAGTTGCCTTCTCCTCTTGTTGTTAATGATGATGCTTGTGCTACTAATTCTATTACTTGTGAAGCATCCATTTTGAAGGAGAATGTTGAGCTACGGGCTCAACTTGAGGTGCTATCTTGCAATTATGGGAAATTGGAAGAAAGTCATGAAAAGCCCTCAAGCTCTCATGATGATCTTCTAGTATCCCATAGTGTGCTAAAGATAGCTCATGAGGCCATGATTGCTAAGGTAACATCTAGTGAGCCTCATGTGGATACTAGCACTACTTCTAGTCAAAATAGTATATTGCCATGTGCTAGTCCTTGTAATTCATCTACTCACAATGTTGGTACATCTTGTGATGAATTGCTTTCCTTGCCTTGTTGCTCTAACGATGAAGCTTATACTTCCTCTAGTACTTGTGTTGAGACTAACCATGTAGAGGAAATCAAAGAGCTCAAGGCCCAAGTCACTTCTTTGAAGAAAGACTTGAAAAAGTGTCATGAAGGGAAATCCGCACTCAGCAACATCTTGAGTGTGCAAAAATCCCCCAATGACAAAGGTGGACTTGGATTCAACTCCAATAAGAAGAAGAAGTCCAACATGAACAAAAAGAAGGGCCAAGAACAAGTCAAGAATTCGGCCAAGATTGTTTGCTTCAAGTGCAAAGTAGAAGGGCATCATGTTAGATCTTGCCCATTGAAGAAGAAGGCCATTAGTGTCAAGCAACAAGGGAAGAGGGCACAAATTCAATCTCATGCTCAACCTCAAGTTGAAGAAAGGCCACTTCCCAAGAAAACTCAAGCTAATGCTTCTCTTGTGGAAAAATCAAGTGAGAAGAAAGTGAAGAGTAGACGTTGCTACTTATGTCGTGAGAAAGGTCACGTCGCTTCTTCATGCACTAGTGGTAACTTATCCAACCAAATTATTATTGATGATATCTATTCTCTTGGGAAGGATAAGGTTGGCAATGTGTTTGCCAAGTTTGTTGGTACTCAAAGTGGTGTCAAGAAAAGAACCATTTGGGTAGCCAAGCCTATTGTGACTAACCTCTTAGGACCCAACTTGGTTGGGGACCAACAAGCTCAAACTTGATCAACATGTGTTTTTGGAGGGCATTGGAGACTTGGCTACATTATGAAGAATTAAGGGGACTTCATCATTCTTTTTGTCACAAGCCAAGTCAATTGGATTATCAAGTTTCTATCTTATATCCAATGTGCCTCCTTGCGGTAACTTGTACTTAAATTGTTTACTTTGAAAGTTACTTGCCCCCTTGCATGTTTTGGTTTTGTTCCTTGCATGTGTTTGTATATGTTGCGCTTCCAACTTGCTTATGTATGTTGGTGTGCACTTCATGTACGTGTGAGTTGTGTGTTGAGCCTTTGTGCATCTTCTTTGTATCTTAGTTGGCTCTTGTGAGAGATTAATGGAATATCCCATTATTGGGGAGTGATGTGCTTTGTGCACCTCACACTCCTATAAGTGTGTGTACATGAGGAATACCATCTAGTATTGATATTACAAGATTATCTAGTCACTATGTGGTATGTCTTCTCATGAGAATTTCAAATTCTAAATTGTCCATTAATTATCTCTTGTTGGATCCTCTTGTTGCCTCTTGTTAATTTTTCTTCATTGGTATCACATTATGGGGGAGTAATATGCTATGTATATTACTAGCCTAGAAAATGTGTACATTTGAGATATTGTCACCTAGTGTTGATATTGTAGATTATCTTGTTCCTAGGTGGCATGTTAACTCTACAAGTTGCAATTTTCTTGTGTGTGGTGTGAAGATGATGTTGGATATCCTTGCTATCTACCACCGGGAATTCTTTCCACCTACTTCTTGTCTTTTGACAATTGGTAGTCATTTATGTGTGGTAGAATTTATTGATCATCTTTACATTGGCTTTTGTTTTACTTGCCTTTTCTCTTGCCAAGGATTGTGTCAACTCCCGTTGTCTTCCATACCACTTGTGGATCTTGTTTATTTCTTGTTCTTGTCTAGTGTTTTCTAGATATAGTGAAAGCGGTGATCCCACCTTGTGCATTTTGTATTCAAATACAAACCCTATATAATGCACAACTCGTGGGGGAGCTATTCTATTTTCTTTAGAACACTCTTCTTGTGATCCTTATCAAGTGTGTTTTGGTGGAAGGCAAGCCATTTCTTTTTGGTACTTTGTGCCATCATGAAACTTTGTTGAGGGCTTGGTTTGTTTGGAACCATCCTCTCTTTGGGAGTTTGACATCTTTAGTTTAGTGTGTATCAATGGATATCTCATTCCTTGATGTATCTTTAATGATATCTTCCAAGTGATGATTTCTCCAATTAGTATCCTTTTCACTTGGCATTTCTTTGTCTTTTGGTTTTGGGTTTTGAAAGTCTTGAGCATGCATGTTTACTTCATGTATTTCATTTGGCATGCTTTCTTTCTTTGACTCAATATATAGGGGAAACTCCACCTAGTCTCAATTTGGATGAGATGTGCATGAAATTCATTTTCATATCTATATGCACATATTTGTGTGGACTTTGTCCTATGTATTGGTATTTCTAACTATTTGGTCCCTATGAGTTTGGGTACCGTTTAGTTTGTGTTGTTCTTCTAGGAACATTTGGAGATGCATTGGATGCTCGGCTCACTCAGAAGGAAGGTGTTGTCACCATGTGCATATTGGAGTCAAGCTAGGATGATCAATGAACTACTATCTACCTTCAATTGGTATCTACTACATCCTTCCAATGATATCTCGGTAACAAGTATCTATTCATGCTTTCCTCTCTTGCATTCAACCTTGTGTAGGCTGTATCTTGGCATGATATTCATTTCATATCTTGTGATACTTGTTTCCTTTCTCAAAGCATCCCAACGATGATCTCTGTTGCTAGTTGTGATGCCCTTGATGGATGTGTGTTTGGACTTCATTTATATACAATAAGACCATATCTAGCCAAGTGCTATGCTTTCAAGCAAATATCTTATTGGTATATTTATGACTTCCTTGTGGATATCCTGTTCCTTCATGGTGTAACTATTTCGGGTGTACATCCTTCTTTGTAGATATATATATATCATCATGATTTCGTATACATAGAACCTTATACACTTGAGAGAAATTACATCTCTAGTTGATATCCTTTCTTTCACGTCCACCTTGTCTTTCTTATGTTATTTCTTTGGTGGCTCCGTGAAAGCTTTTGCCTTGAGTGCGTGTCCTCTATCGTTGCATCTTGATGCACTCTTGTGTGGTGAAGATTATTTTCCTCATGCTTATCTTTACAAGGCTTTTTCCATCTTAATTGGCATCCCTTGTCTTGATGAGGCTTTCATCTTCTAGCTTCACCACGGGTTGTCACAAGCATAAGTTCTTTATATGCTTATTAGTAAGCTTGTGAACCCATTTGCTAGTTGTGTGTGGGAATGGTAGGCCTTGCACCGTGTGCCTCATTCTTTCAAGACTATGTTGATGCTTAATGCTCATCCTAATTTTAGTCCTCTCAAGTGCTTCGCCATGACTCACACACATCATTTTGGTTGAGCCTATTCTTAAGTTGCCTCTTTTACATGTTGCTCAACCATGTGCCTGTTGCAAGCGCTAGGCTTTGTTTCCTATATGCTCACTTGCACTGGATGTGAGTTTCTATTGATTTTGGGGGAGCTATGATCCTATTTTGTGCACTTTGTATTCAAATACAAAAATTCTTATGTGTGCACAAATCATGGGGAGCTTCTCTAGTTTCTTTAGAACACTCCTTTGCGTTTATCATAATATCTTTATTCTTGTGGCATGTAGGATCATTGGTCTAGTTGGTTCAATTGATATCCATTGATTGCTTGCTTCAATTGGTATCTTCTGATTGCTTGTGTCTCTCTTTGTTATGTCTTTGTGTCATATCTTTTTTTTGCAATCTTTGGGCCTCAATATAGTTTGTCTTCCTCCAAGTATTGGCAGTTGGATATGTGTATTGCATTCCACTCTCTTGTTGAGAAATACACAATTTATGGAGGAACACCTTTTATTTTGGCCTTCTCAGCTTTTCACCCATTTTGGCAATCGATGCCAATGGGGGAGGAGTTTTAGAGAGTTTTGTGGAGAAGTCTTCTGAGTTTTCTTCTTGCTTTGGTTTTGGTCCTAAGCATTTGCATCTCATTCTCCTGCATCATTGGTTGTTGCATTGCATTGTGATGCATAATTCCTTATATAAACTCTCTTGAAAGTGATTGTCATCAATTACCAAAATGGGGGAGATTGAAAGGACATGCGGTGCCCCCATGTGTGGTTTTGGTAATTGATGACATTCTCTATGGACTCATGGTTGCATCGAGTTATATCTAAAGGATTTTCCATAGGCATTTCTTGAAGTCCATGTGTTGGTTTCAAGGAGTTTATGGGTTGACCAAGGTGCTATTAAGGAATTATCTAAAGATTGGTCATGTGAGTGTTGAGCTTATTGCAAGCATGTCTTGAAGAAGAAGATTGTGTGATCATTCATATTTACCTTCAAGACATCATCCAAATGAAGAGAGTTGGAAAGATTCAAGGTTGATCAAGACTAAGTCAAGAGTGAATCAAGTTGATCAACTCACAAAGCATAGAAGATGTACCGAGTGGGACCAAGTGTTCCCATGGTATGGTAAGCATTGTCCATTACGCTTTGTGTACTAACCCATGGTCTACGTGAGAGTTCTTTGTGGGGTTAGGTATGTTTCCATGGTCTTGCGTCAAGAGGAAGATCCCATACAACCCATGGAGGATGACATCAAGTGGTGATCGTCATCAAGTTTGCAGTGTGCAAGTTCAAGTGGAGCAACACAAAGAGTGGCTCACCCATAATGGAGTATGGGGGAGAAATCAAGTTTGAATCTTGCCATCCATTGTGGTGTCAATGTATTTATGAAGATGTGCCGAAGAGTCGCTCACCCATAGTGGACTATGGGGGAGCAATCATCTAGTCTTCGTCGAGCCAACGCAATCAAGAAAGGTGGTCCAACTTCAGGGAGTCAAGATCGTCATCATCTAGCTCAAGTGGACCATGTGCAAGGCAAAGGTTTGCCCTTGATAGGTTTTCTATTTTACCGGTCTCATGGTGGTAGTTGGGAGACCGGGTTATAGGATCGATAGCCGAACTATCAAGGGGGGCTCTCAAGTGAGTAGCTTGATCGTATCGTTCATCGAGAGCTCAAACCATTGCATCCTTGCATCATGTTTCTTGGTTCTTGTTTGGTTCTCTTTGTGAGTCTTAGAGCTTATGATCATCTTGATTACAAGCTTGAGTTCATCGAAAATGGAGTTTGCATGCGTCTTCTATGATGTTTTCGGTGTTGGAGGTTTTACCGGTCTTCTCCGAGGAAGGGTTCTCACCATTTTCATTTGGATCTTTTCTCATTTGCTTATTATTGGTATTTCTTTCAAGATTGTGTTAGCCCTTGTCACTAGCTTTCCAACAAACTTGGTTTCATCGAATTCGGAGTCCGTTTGCAAAAGTTGTGGCAGTTTTGGTGTTCTGAAAAGGCTCCAGCGGTACTACCGCGAATTGGAGCAGATGTAATTTTTTACTACCGCTCCAGAGCGGTACTACCGTGGCTCCTAGAGCGGTAGTACCGCTCTGGACCAAAAAACTCGTCCCAAGTCCTGCGGAGGTAGGTACGGAAGTATATTTTTTGTACTGCAAGCAGTAGTACCGTGATCCCTAGCGGTAGTACCGTGAGGACGAGCGGTAGCACCGCTCTGTGCGGGCTGTGAGCATAACGGTTGGATTTTTCCCCACCTATAAAAAGGGGTCTTCTTCCCCATTGAACCTTATCCTTTTGAGCTCGTGTTCTTCCCCCATTGTTGACCTTCTTCGAGCTTGCTAACTCTCAATCCCTCCATGGATTCTTGCTAGTTTTTGAGGGAAAAGAGAGAGGAGATCTAGATCCACATTTCCACCAATCACTTTCTCCTCTATGTGAGGGGAACACCTTGGATCTTGATCTTGGAGTTCTTGGTGTTCTCCTTCTTGTTCTTCCTCTCATTTTCCTCCCTAGCATTAGTTGCTTCGGTGGGATTTGAGAGAGAAGGACTTGGGCACTCCGTGTGCCCTTGCCATTGCATTTGGTGCATCGGTTTGAGTTCTCCACGGTGATACGTGGAAGTGAAGTTTGGGAAGCTTACTACTCGTGGGTGCTTGGTGCTCATGAGCTTGTTCCTCTTGGGTGCTTGGGCGCCCTAGACGGTTGGTGGTGTTCGGAGCTCAATCATTATGGTGTAAAGCTCCGGGCAAGGTCGGGGTCTCCAATTAGGTTGTGGAGATCGCCCCGAGCATCTTGACGGGTTCCGGTGACCGCCCCCAAGGGTTGCCAAAGTGTACGGGTTCGGTGACCGCCCCCAAGGGTTGCCATTTGTACGGGTTCGGTGACCGCCCTCAAGGGTCCCCTAGTGGAATCACGGCATCTTGCATTGTGCGAGGGCGTGAGGAGATTACGGTGGCCCTAGTGGCTTCTTGGGGAGCATTGTGCCTCCACACCGCTCCAAACGGAGATTGGCATCCGCAAGGGTGTGAACTTCGGGATACATCGTCGTCTCCGCATGCCTCGGTTATCTCTTACCCAAGCCCTTTACTTATGCACTTTACTTTGTGATAGCCATATTGTTCTTTGTCATATATCTTGCTATCACATAGTTGCTTATCTTGCTTAGCATAAGTTGTTGGTGCACATAGGTGAGCCTAGTTATTTTAGGTTTTGTGCTTGACAAATTAACCGTTAGGTTTATTCCGCATTTGGTCAAGCCTAAACCGTAATTATTTTAAAGCGCCTATTCACCCCCCCTCTAGGCGACATCCTCGATCTTTCAGCAGCTCTAGCTAATCTCTCCCACCTTCAATACATATCCAGATTAAGACTCAGAGTCATCTGGATCAGTGTCAAAGCTTGCATCGACGTAACTCTTTACGACGAACTCTTTATGACCTCCATAAGCGAGAAACATTTCCTTTGTCCTCTTTAGGTACCTAAGGATAATTTTGACCGCTGTCCAGTGATAACTCCTGGATCACTATTGTACCCCGTTGCCAGACTCATGGCAAGGCACACAACAGGTTTGGTACACAGCATGGCATACTTTACAGAACCTACAGCTGAGGCATAGGGAATGACTTTAATTCTTCCTCTATCTTCTGCCGTGGTCAGGCTGTGAGTCTTACTCAACTTCACACCTTGAATACAGGTAATAACCCTTTCTTTGACTAATCCATTTTGAACTCCTTCAAAACTTTGTCAAGGTTTGTGCTTTGTGAAAGTACTATTAAGCGTCTTGATCTATCTCCACAGATTTTGATGCCCAATATGTAAGTAGGTTCACCTAGGTCTTTCATTGAAAAAAATCTTATTCAACTATCATTTTATGCTATCCATAAATTTTATATCATTTCTAATCAGCAATATGTCATCCACATATAATATCAGAAATGCTACAGATCTCCCACTCACTTTCTTGTAAATACAGACTTCACCATAAGTCTGTATAAAAGCATATGCTTTGATCACTTCATCAAAGCATGTATTCAACTCTGAGATGCTTGCACTAGTCCATAGATGGATCGCTGGAGCTTGCACACTTTGTTAGCACCTTTAGGATCGATAAAAACATCTGGTTTCATCATATATAACTCTTCCTCAAGAAACCGTTAAGGAATGCAAGTTTTTTTGACATCCATGTCATATTTCATAATCATAAAATGCGGCAATTGCTAACATGATTCGGATAGACTTAAGCATCATTACGAGTGAGAAAGTCTAATCGTAGTCAACCCCTTGAACTTGCCAAAAACCTTTTGCAACAAGTCGAGCTTTGTAGACATTGATATTGTTGTCAGCATTCGTCTTCCTCTTAAAAATCCATTTATTCTTTATGGCTTTCCGATCTTCGGGCAAATCCACCAAAGTCCACCCTTTGTTTTCATACATGGATCCTATCTCATATTTTATGGCCTCAAGCCATTTTTTAGAATCTGGGCTCATCATAGTTTCTTCATAGTTCGTAGGTTCGCTGTTGTCCAACAACATGACTTCCAGGACAGGATTGGCGTACCACTCAGGTGCGGAACGTGTTCTGGTCGACCTACGAGGTTCAGTAGTAACTTGATCTGAAGTTTCATGATCATCATCATTTGCTTCCTCTCTGGTTGGCGTAGGCATCACGGGAACGACTTTCTCTGATGTACTACTTTCCAATTCGAGAGAAGGTATAACTACCTCATCAAGTTCTACCTTCCTCCAATTCACTTCTTTTGAGAGAAACTCCTTCTCTAGAAAGGACCGATCCTTAGCAACAAAGATTTTGCCTTCAGATCTATGGTAGAAGGTATACCCAATAGTTTCTTTTGGGTGTACTATGAATATGCACTTCTCCGCTTTGGGTTCGAGCTTATTAGGATGAAGCATTTCGATATAAGCGTCGCATCCCTAAACTTTTTTAAGAAACGACAGCTTAGGTTTCTTGCCAAACCATAGTTCATACAATGTCATCTCAATAGACTTAGACAGTGCCCTATTTAATGTGAATGTGTGTGTCTTTAATGCATAACCCCAAAACGATAGTGGCAAATCGGTAAGAAAAATCATAGAACACACCATATCTAATAGAAGTACGGTTACGACGCTCGGACACATGATAAGTCTCCAACGTATCTATAATTTTTGATTGTTCCATGCTATTATATTACGCCTTTTGGATGTTTATGGGCTTTATTTTACACATGTATATCATTTTTGGGACTAACCTACTAACCGGAGGCCCAGCCCATATTGCTGTTTTTTTTGCCTATTTCAGTATTTCGAAGAAAAGGAATATCAAACGGAGTCCAAACGGAATGAAACCTTCGGGAGCGTGACTTTTGGAATGAACGTGATCTAGAGGACTTGGAGTGCAAGTCAAGAAGCTGCCGAGGCTCCCACGAGATAGGAGGCCCCCCCTATAGGGCGCGCCCCCTATCTCGTGGGCCCCTCGGGCGGCCACCGACGTACTTCTTCCTCCTATATATACCTACGTACCCCGAAAAAATCCAGGAGAAGGACGAAACACAATTTCCACCACTGTAACCTTCTGTATCTGCAAGATCTCATCTTGGAGCCTTCACCGGCACTCTGCCGGAGGGGGAATCGACCACGGAGGGCCTCTACATCAACATCCTTGCCCCTCCGATGAGTTGTGAGTAGTTTACCACATACCTACGGGTCCATAGTTATTAGCTTGATGGCTTCTTCTCTCTTTTTGGATCTCAATACAATGTTCTCCCCCTCTCTTGTGGAGATCTATTCGATGTAAACTCTTTTTGTGGTGTGTTTGTCGAGATCCGATGAATTGTGGGTTTATGATCAAGTTTATCTATGAATAATATTTGAATCTTCTCTGAATTCTTTTATGTATGATTGAGTTATCTTTGCAAGTCTCTTCGAATTATCAATTTGGTTTGGCCTACTAGATTGGTCTTTCTTGCCATGGGAGAAGTGCTTAGCTTTGGGATCAATCTTGCGGTGTCCTTACCCAGTGACAGAAAGGGTTGCAAGGCACGTATTGTATTGTTGCCATCAAGGATAACAAGATGGGGTTTATATCATATTGCTTGAGTTTATCCCTCTACATCATGTCATCTTGCTTAATGCGTTACTCTGTTCTTATGAACTTAATACTCTAGATGCAGGCAGGAGTCGGTCGATGTGTGGAGTAATAGTAGTAGATGCAGGCAGGAGTCGGTCTACTTGTTATGGACGTGATGCCTATATACATGATCATCCCTAGATAATCTCATAACTATGCGCTTTTCTATCAATTGCTCGACAGTAATTTGTTCACCCACCGTAATACTTATGCTATCTTGAGAGAAGCCTCTAGTGAAACCTATGGCCCCCGGGTCTATCTCTTATCATATTTGCTTTCAATCTACTTTTATTTGCGTCTTTACTTTTTGCATCTATATTATAAAATACCAAAAATATATTTATCTTATCTTACTATCTTTATTAGATCTCACTTTCGCAAGTGGCCGTGAAGGGATTGACAACCCCTTTATTGTGTTGGTTGCGAGTTCTCAGTTTGTTTGTGTAGGTGCGTGGGACTTTTGAGGAGCCTCCTACTAGATTGATACCTTGGTTCTCAAAAACTGAGGGAAATACTTACGCTACTATCCCTGCATCACCCTCTCCTCTTCGAGCAAAACCAACGCAAGCTCAAGACGTAGCAAGAAGGATTTCTGGCTCCGTTGTCGGGGAGGTCTTCGCTCAAGTCAAGACATACCAAGTACACATCACAAACCCATCTCCCTCGCATTTACATTATTTGCCATTTGCCTCTCGTTTTCCTCTTCCCCCACTTCACCCTTGCCGTTTTATTCACCCTCTCTTTCCCAATCTCCTCCTCTCTCTTTCGCTTGCCTTTTGTTTGCTTGTCGTTATGTCTAGTTCCTTATCCGCTCATATGTCTCCCGAGTTTGAAGTTCTTCACTTCAAGCAAAGGCAAGGAGAAAACTTGAAAGATGCTTGGTATAGGATGATGGAATCTTATTGCAAGTGCACCCTAGAGGTGAACTTCAGAATTCTTCTTCGCAATTTTTATGTTGGGTTAAATATGACGCATAGACAACTCTTGGATTGCATTGCCAAGGGAAATTTCATTGAAATTGATCCCAGTATTGCGCATGAAATTATAGAGGGAATAGTGGGAACACTACCTCAAAAGGGAGGATCACATCCTACCCAAAAAGAAACCCAAGTGTTTGGAAAGATTTGCAAAGTAATAATTTTTTTACAAAAGTCTCTTGAGCCTCTTAAAAGTGTTAGCGGAAATCTTCACCGCATGAATATGTTGATTACTCTTTGCAATAAGTGGTTGGATTCTTTAGATCTAAAAATTTCCGAGTATGAAGGGAAGCGGAAAGAACCTCCCGGATTCGAGCATGACTCCGCTAAAAAACTGAAAATTAAAGATGGCACTCCTTAGATCTATCTTTGCTTTTATTCCTAGCTAGGGGCGTTAAACGATAGCGCTAGTTGGGAGGCAACCCAATTTTCTTTATGTTTTTTGTTTTTGCTCCTATTTAGTAATAAATCTTGAATCTACCTTATGTTTAGATGTGTTTTTATCTTTTAACTAGTGTTTGTGCCAAGTAGAACCTATAGGATAACCTACGATGATAGTTGATTTGATTCTGCTGAAAAACAGAAACTTTGCAAGCACGAATATATTTTTGTTAAATCACAGGAACGTGATTTTGCGTTGATTCTTTTTGCTTCTGTTCAACAAACAAATTTTCCAGGACTTCCTATTTTGGGAGGATTTTTAGAGTTCCAGATTTTGCGTTAGTTACAGATTTCTACAGACTATTCTGTTTTTGACAGATTCTGTTTTCGTGTGTTGTTTGCTTATTTTGATGCATCTATGGCTAGTAAAATAGTTTATAAACCATAGAGAAGTTGGATTACAGTAGGTTTAACACCAAAATAAATAAATAATGAGTTAATTACAGTACCTTATGTGGTGGTTTTGTTTTCTTTCTCTAACGGAGCTTATAAAATTTCCTGTTGAGTTTTGTGTTGTGAAGTTTTCAAGTTTTGGGTAAAGCCTTTATGGACTATGCAATAAAGGGTGGCAAGAGCTTAATCTTGGGGATGCCCATGGAACCCCAAGATATTCAAGAATAGCCAAAAGCCTAAGCTTGGGGATTCCCCGGTTAGGCATCCCCTCTTTCGTCTTCGTTCATTGGTAACTTTACTTGGAGCTATATTTTTATTCGCCACATGATATGTGTTTCATTTGGAGCGTCGTGTATTATATTAGTCTTTGCTTTTTAGTTTACCACAATCATCCTTGATGTACACACCTTTTGGGATAAGCCTATTTGATTTGAATTTGCTAGAATACTCTATGTGCTTCACTTATATCTTTTGAGCTTGATAGTTTTTGCTCTAGTGCTTCACTTATATCTTTTAGAGCACGGTGGTGTTTTATTTTTGTAGAAATTACTAGTCTCTCGTGCTTCACTTATATTATTTTGAGATTCTTTTAGAACAGCATGGTATTTGCTATGGTTATAAAATTGGTCCTAGAATGGTAGGCACCCAAGTTGGGTATAATAAAAACTATCATAGGAAGTGAATTGGATGCTATGATCAATTTGATACTTGATAATTGTTTTGAGATATGGAGGTAGTGATATTAAAGTCATGCTAGTTGTGTGATTATGAATTTAAAGAATGCTTGTGTTGAAGTTAGCAAGTCCCGTAGCATGCACGTATGGTTAAAGTTGTGTAACAAATTTGAAACATGAAGTGTACCTGGCTTGTGCATCCTTATGAGTGGCGGTCGGGGACGAGCGATGGACTTTTCCTACCAATCTATCCCCCTAGGAGCATGCGCATAGTACTTGATTTTTGATGACTTCTAAATTTTTGCAATAAGTATATGAGTTTTTTTTACTAATGTTGAGTCCATGGATTATACGCACTTTTATCTTTCCGCCTTTGCTAGCCTCTTCGGTACCCTGCATTGCCCTTTCTCACCTTGAGAGTTGGTGCAAACTTCGCCGGTGCATCCAAACCCCGTGATACGATACGCTCTATCACACATAAACCTCCCTATATCTTCCTCAAAACAGCCACCACACCTACCTATTATGGCATTTCCATAGCCATTCCGAGATATATTGCCATGCAACTTTCCACCATTCCGTTCATCATCATCATGACATACTTTACTTTTGTCATATTGCCATTGCATGATCATGTAGTTGACATCGTATTTGTGGCAAAGCCACCATGCATTATTTTTCATACCTGTCACTCTTGATTCATTGCACCATCCCGGTACACCGTCGGAGGCATTCATATAGAGTCATATCTTGTTCTAGTTTCGAGTTGTAATTATTTTGTCGTAATCAGTAGAAGTTTGATGATCATCATTATTAGAACATTGCCCAAGGAAAAAAAAAGAAAAAAAAGAAGATAGGCCAAAAAAAAGAAAGGCCCAAAAAAAGAAAAAGAAAAAGAAAAAAAAGAAAAATAAAAGAAAATAAATAAAAAGGGCAATGTTACTATCTCTTTTTCCACACTTGTGCTTCAAAGTAGCACCTTGTTCTTCATGTAGTGAGTCTCATATATTGTGCTTCAAAGTAGCACCTTGTTCTTCATATGGTGAGTCTCATAAGTTGTCTTTTTCATACTAGTGGGAATTTTTCATTATAGAACTAGGCTTGTATATTCCTACAATGGGCTTCCTCAAATGCCCTAGGTCTTCATGAGCAAGCAAGTTGGATGCATACCCACTAGTTTTCTTTTGTTGAGCATTCATTTTTGGCTCTAGTGCATCCGTTGCATGGCAATCCCTACTCCTCATGTTGACATCAATTGATGGGCATCTCCATAGCCCGTTGATTATCCTCGTTAATGTGAGACTTTCTCCTTTTTTTGTCTTCTCCACACAATCCCCATCATCATATTCTATTCCACCCATAGTGCTATATCCATGGCTCACACTCATGTATTGCGTGAAGGTTGAAAAAGTTTGAGATTATTTAAGTATGAAACAATTGCTTGGCTTGTCATCGGAGGTATAGAAGTTGGGAACATCTTTGTGTGACGAAAATGAAGCATATCCTAACTATATGATTTTGTAGGGATGAACTTTCTTTTGCCATGTTATTTTGAGAAGACATGATTACATTGATTAGTATGCTTGAAGTGTTACTATTTGTTTTATCAATATGAACTTTTATTTTGAATCATTTGGATCTGAACATTCATGCCACAATAAAGAAAATTACATTATGAATTATGCTAGGTAGCATTCCACATCAAAAATGCAAGTCATTTACCTACTCGAGGACGAGCAGGAATTAAGCTTGGGGAAGCTTGATACGTCTCAAACGTATCTATAATTTTTGATTGTTCCATGCTATTATATTACCCCTTTTGGATGTTCATGGGCTTTATTTTACACATTTATATCATTTTTGGGACTAACCTACTGACCAGAGGCCCAGCCCATATTGCTGTTTTTTAGCCTATTTCAGTATTTCGAAGAAAAGGAATATCAAAGGGAGTCCAAACGGAATGAAACCTTCGGGAGTGTGATTTTTGGAACGAACGTGATCCAGAGGACTTGGAGTGCAAGTCAAGAAGCTGCCGAGGCTCCCACGAGAAAGGAGGGGCCCCCTATAGGGCGTGCCCCCTGTCTTGTGGGCCCCTCGGGCGGCCACCGACGTACTTCTTCCTCCTATATATACCTACGTACCCCGAAAACATCCAGGAGAAGGACGAAACACAATTTCCACCACCGTAACCTTCTGTATCCGCGAGATCTCATCTTGGAGCCTTCGTCGGCACTCTGCCAGAGGGGGAATCGACCACGGAGGGCCTCTACATCAACATCCTTGCCCCTCCAATGAGTTGTGAGTAGTTTCCCACAGACCTACGGGTCCATAGTTATTAGCTAGATGGCTTCTTCTCTCTTTTTGGATCTCAATACAATGTTCTCCCCCTCTCTTGTGGAGATCTATTCGATGTAAACTCTTTTTGTGGTGTGTTTGTCGAGATCCGATGAATTGTGGGTTTATGATCAAGTTTATCTATGAATAATATTTGAATCTTCTCTGAATTCTTTTATGTATGATTGAGTTATCTTTGCAAGTCTCTTCGAATTATCAGTTTCGTTTGGCCTACTAGATTGGTCTTTCTTGCCATGGGAGAAGTGCTTAGCTTTGGGTTCAATCTTGCGGTGTCCTTACCCAATGACAAAAAGGGTGGCAAGGCACGTATTGTATTGTTGCCATCGAGGATAACAAGATGGGGTTTATATCATATTGCTTGAGTTTATCCCTCTACATCATGTCATCTTGCTTAATGCGTTACTCTGTTCTTATGAACTTAATACTCTAGATGCAGGCACGAGTTGGTCGATGTGTGGAGTAATAGTAGTAGATGCAGGCAGGAGTCGGTCTACTTGTTATGGACGTGATGCCTATATACGTGATCATCCCTAGATAATCTCATAACTATGCGCTTTTCTATCAATTGCTCGACAGTAATTTGTTCACCCACCGTAATACTTATGCTATCTTGAGAGAAGCCTCTAGAGAAACCTATGGCCGCCGGGTCTATCTCTTATCATATTTGCTTTCAATCTACTTTTATTTGCATCTTTACTTTTTGCATCTATATTATAAAATACCAAAAATATATTTATCTTATCTTACTATCTTTATTAGATCTCACTTTCGCATGTGGCCGTGAAGGGATTGACAACCCCTTTATTGCGTTGGTTGCGAGTTCTCAGTTTGTTTGTGGAGGTGCGTGGGACTTTTGAGGAGCCTCCTACTGGATTGATACCTTGGTTCTCAAAAACTGAGGGAAATACTTACGCTCTGCATCACCCTCTCCTCTTCGAGGAAAACCAACCCAAGCTCAAGACGTAGCAACACACCATTATGCTGTGGTGTTCCAGGTGGCGTGAGTTGTGAAACTATTCCACATTGTTTTAAATGAAGGACAAGCTCGTAACTCAAATATTCGCCTCCCCGATTAGATTGTAGAAACTTTATTTTCTTGTTACGATGATTCTCCACTTCACTCTGAAATTCTTTGAACTTTTCAAATGTTTCAGACTTGTGTTTCATCAAGTAGATATACCCATACCTACTCAAATCATCTGTGAAGGTGAGAAAATAACGATACCCGCCACGTGCTTCAACACTCATCGGACCGCATACATCGGTATGTATTATTTCCAGTAAGTCATTAGCTCGCTCCATTGTTCCGAAGAACGGAGTTTTAGTCATCTTGCCCATGAGGTATGGTTTGCAAGTATCAAATGATTCATAATCAAGTGATTCCAAAAGTCCATCTGGATGGATTTTCCTCATGCGTTTTACATCGATTATGACCTAAACGGTAGTGCCACAAGTATGTTGCACTATCATTATCAACTTTCCATCTTTTGGCATCAATATTATGAATATGTGTATCACTACGATCGAGATTTAATAAACCATTCACATTGCGTGTATGACCATAGAAGGTTTTGTTTATGTAAGCAGAACAACAATTATTCTCTAACTTAAATGAATAACCGTACTGAATAAACACGATCTAATCATGTTCATGCTCAACGCAAACACCAAATACATTTACTTAGGATCAACACTAGTCCCAAAGGTAGAGGCAGTGTGCGATGGTGATCATATCAATCTTGGAAACAATTTGAACACACATCATCACCTCACCCTTAACTAGTCTCTGTTTATTCTGCAACTCCTGTTTCAAGTTACTAATCTTAGCAACTGTATCAAATACTTAGGGGCTACTACGAGCACCAGTAAGGTACACATCAAAAACATGTGTATTGAATATACCTGTGTTTACTTTGCCATCCTTCTTATCTGCCAAGTATTTGGGGTAGTTCCGCTTCAAGTGACTATTTCCTTTGCAGTAGAAGCACTCAGTTTCAGGCTTGGGTTTAGCTTTGGGCTTCTTCATGGGAGCGGAAACTTGCTTGCTATTCTTCTTGAAGTTCCCTTTCTTTCCCTTGCCCTTTTTCTTGAAACTAGTGGTCTTGTTAACCATCAACACTTGATGCTCCTTCTTGATTTCTACCTCCGCCGATTTCAGCATTGCGAAGAGCTTGGAAATTGTTTTTGTCATCCCTTGCATATTATAGTTCATCACTAAGCTCTAATAGCTTCGTGATAGTGATTGGAGAAATATGTCAATCACTTTCTCATCTGGAAGATTAACTCCCACTTGATTCAAGCGATTGTAGTACCCAGAAATTCTGGGCATATGCTCACTAGCTGAGCTATTCTCCTCCATCTTGTAGGTAAAGTACTTGTCAGAGGTCTCATACCTCTCAACACAGGCATGAGCCTAAAATACCAATTTCAGCTCTTGGAACATCTCGTATGTTCCATGGCGTTCAAAACGTCTTTGGAGCCCAATTCTAAGCCGTAAAGCATGGCACACTAAACTATTAAGTAGTCATAAGATCGATCTTGTCAAACGTTCATAACACCTGCATCAGCTCCTACAGTAGGTCTGTCAACTAGCAGTGCATCAAGGACATTGTTGGATTGTGGGTTCCGCAAACCCTTGAGAGGTTCGATCTCTGGGGTGCGTGCGGAGATCTCAACCTCCCCATTCTGCCTATGATACGTCTCCAACGTATCTATAATTTATGAAGCATTCATAATATTTTATTATCTGTTTTGAATGATTACGGGCCTTATTATACACTTTTATATTACTTTTGGGACTAACCTATTAACCGGAGGCCCAACCCATATTGTTGTTTTATTGCTTGTTTCAGTATTTCGAAGAAAAGGAATATCAAACGGAGTCCAAACGGAATGAAACCTTCGGCACCGTGATTTTTTGGAAGAATATGATCCTGGAGACTTGGAGTTCATGTTAGAAGATCCTCGAGGCAGCCACGAGATAGGAGGGCGCTCCCCCTTATAGGGGAGGCCCCCTGTCTCGTGGGCCCCTCGAGCACCTCCCGACCGACTTCTTTCGCCTATATAAGCCTACGTACCCTAAAACATCGAATATCAAGATAGATCGGGAGTTACGCCACCGCAAGCCTCTATAGCCACCAAAAACCTCTCGGGAGCCCGTTCCGGAGGGGGAATCCATCACCGGTGGCCATCTTCATCATCCCGGCGCTCTCCATGACGAGGAGGGAGTAGTTCACCCTCGGGGCTGAGGGTATGTACCAGTAGCTATGTGTTTGATCTCTCTATCTCTCGTGTTCTCTCTATGGCACGATCTTGATGTATCGCAAGCTTTGCTATTATAGTTGGACCTTATGATGTTTCTCCCCCCTCTACTCTCTTGTGATGAATTGAGTTTCCCTCTTGAAGTTATCTTATTGGATTGAGTCTTTATGATGAGAACACTTGATGTATGTCTTGCCGTGTTTATCTGTGGTGACAATGGGATATCACGTGCCACTTGATGTATGTATGGTGACCAACTTGCGGGTTCCGCCCATGAACCAATGGATAGGGGTTGGCACACGTTTTCTTGACTCTTAGGTAGAAACTTTGGGGCACTCTTTGAAGTACTTTGTGTTGGTTGGATGAATCTGAGATTGTGTGATGCATATCGTATAATCATGCACACGGATACTTGAGGTGACAATGGAGTATCTAGGTGACATTGGGGTTTTGGTTGATTTGTGTCTTAAGGTGTTATTCTAGTCCGAACTCTTGCATAGATTAATCCGAAAGAATAACTTTGAGGTGGTTTCGTACCCTACCATAATCTCTACGTTTGTTTTCCACTATTTGTGGCTTTCGAGTGACTCTTTGTTGCATGTTGAGGGCTTGTTATATGATCTATCTATGTTATTATTGTTGAGAGAACTTGCACTAGTGAAAGTATGAACCCTAGGCCTTGTTTCCTACCATTGCAATACCGTTTACGCTCACTTTTATCATTAGTTACCTTGCTGTTTTTTATTATTTCGGATTACAAAAACCTTTATCTACTATCCATATTGCACTTGTATCACCATCTCTTCGCTGAACTAGTGCACCTATACAATTTACCATTGTATTGGGTGTGTTGGGGACACAAGAGACTCTTTGTTATTTGGTTGCAGGGTTTCTTGAGAGATACTATCTTCATCCTACGCCTCCTACGGATTGATAAACCTTAGGTCATCCACTTGAGGGAAGTTTGCTAATGTCCTACAAACCTGTGCACTTGCGGGCCGAACAACGTCTACAAGAAGAAGGTTGTGTAGTAGACATCAAGCTCTTTTCTGGCGCCGTTGCCGGGGAGGCTAGGTAAAGGGCACTCACTCACACCCCGTCAACTAAGCTCTTTTTTGGCGCCGTTGCCGGGGAGGTGAGTGCTTGAAGGTATATCTTTAGATCTTGCAATCGAATCTTGTTGTTTCTTGTTTTATCACTAGTTTAGTTTATAAAAGAAAACTACAAAAAAAGGGAGTTAATTTTGTCTCATACACTTTGTCTTTTTAATATCTTTCATGAGTTTGATGGAAAGGAAAATTATGCTCAAGTGCTAGAAGAAGAGTGCATTAAAATGCTTGGTACTGAATCTTTGAGTGATGAGCATGATTGCAATGTTGTTAGTATAAACTCCTTGAATATCCATAGTACTAATGATGATTGCTCTAGTCATGATGAAAATATATGTTATGAGCATGTCAACTTTTGTGGAGTGCATGTTTGCATGAACACACCAAATAGAAATATATATATTGCAAGAGGCATAAGCATTTAGAAACTAAATGGTTGCAAGAAAGGCTAAATGTGAGTGCTGAAAATTTGAATTTCCTTTGCCGTACTTGTGAACTTTGCAATGAACGTGGTCATTTACATCTCCTATGCAAATTGTTTCATGATTGAATCGTGTCCAAAAATTGTGATGATTTGATCTCCCTTGCTCATTACAATGAACTTAGTTTGCTTTTGGGTTATGAAGAATTGAAACGTTTACTCAAGGACCTTCCTGAATTTGCCCATAAGAAATTCCTTGATATTGATCTTGATTTATTTGTATTGTGCGGTGAATTGCATTGAAAATCCTTATGTTGCCAATTACCTAAAGAAAAGAAAGCAAATAGAAGATGATGAGAATACTAATGAAAGGGAAGAGACTTCCCAATATCCTCCTATTATTTCTTATGATGAATCAGGTAACAAGGAGGAGCTTTCTATTCAACCAATCTCATCAATAAGGAGCTCAAAGAGGAAGGTTGAACCCACACATAATGGGAAGAAGAAAAAGAAAAGAAGGAGCAAGTCCCAAATGATGTTGCTCCTACTACTCATTGTGATGATGAAAATTGCTTTACTATTGGTGCTATCCATATTTTTAACGATGAGAGTGATTATGTTTATGATATGAAAGGGCCCAAGCATGGGGAAGCTATGTTTGATGAGGATGAAATATTTGAGAATATATTTGCTGAGATTAATGTTTGTCCCAAGCTTGGGGATGCTATGTTTAATGAAGATGATATTTTTAGCATCTCAAGTTTTGACATGCAAAGTTGTTATGATTATAGCATGCCTCTTACCTATGATGATTATATTGATGAAAGTGGGTTTGGAAGAGTGTCAACTTTAGGAAGTAGTGATCCCACTATTTTGGAGGATGTTGAATTTTATTGTGATGAATACGAAAGTGGATTTGGAAGAGTGTCAACTTTATTTAGTGATTCCACTATCTTGGGAGAGGTTTCAATCGATTATGATGAGAACGAAGTTGCTACTTATGATGATTATTGTGATGAAACTTATACTATAATAGTAGTGATGATTATATTTACAAATCTTGTCATGATTATGATTACCCTTTTTCTGAACATTACTCTTTTAATGTGGAAACAATTTTTAGTGTTCAAGTCTCTTATGATACTCCCACTATTCCGAATGAGAAGAATTTTGCTTATGTGGAGAGTAGTAAATTTTCTATGCTTGTAGATCATGAAAAGAATGATTTAGGTGCTGGCTATATTGTTGAATTCATTCATGATGCTACTGAACATTATTATGAGGGAGGAACATATGCTTGTAGGAATTGCAATAATATCAAGTTTCCTCCCTATGTGTTGAAAATCTTGAAGCTATGCTTGTTTTACCTTCCTATGCTTGTTGATTATTGTTCCCATAAGTTGTTTGATCACAAAATCCCTATGCATAGGAAGTAGGTTAGACTTAAATGTGCTAGTCATATGCTTCATGATGCTCCCATTATGTTTCAATTCTTATCTTTTATGTGAGCATCATTGTCATTATCATGCCTAGCTAGAAAGGCATTAAAGAAAAGCGCTTTTTGGGAAACAACCCAATATTTATCCTTACTGTTTATGTGTGTTCACATGATTATGCTACTGTAGTAATCATGATTTATAGCTTTTGTTTCAATAAAGTGCCAAGTAAGACGTTTAGGATAGCTTACGGTGATAGTTGTGTTGATCCTGCTGAGTTCATTAGAGTACCTAAGTGGTTGTTTTATTTTCTTATACTAACGGAGCTTACGAGTTTTCTGTTGAGTTTTGTGTTGTGGAGTTTTCAAGTTTTGGGTAAAGATTCGATGGACTATGGAATAAGGAGTGGCAAGAGCCTAAGATTGTGGATGCCCATGGCACCCCAAGATAGTTAAGAATAGTCAAAAGCCTACGCTTGGGGATGCCCCGGATGGCATCCCCTCTTTCATCTTCGTCTATCGGTAACTTTACTTGGAGCTATAATTTTTATTCACCACATGATATGTGTTTTGCTTGGAGAGTCATTTTATTTTGTTAGTATTTATTTGTTTTTATTTAGAATAATGTTTTGCATCTTTAGTTTCAATAAAAAATTCAAGGATAGCCTTTGCCATGATTATTTTGCTAGTATACATGTTGCTGTTTGAAAACAGAAAGTTTACCGCTGCTGAAAAAATTCCCTAGAAAAGACAGAGCATGATATAATGTTGAAACCTTTTGCATGATGAGCTATGATAAATTTACTACAATGGGAATTTTATTTCATAATTTTTGGAGTTAGGGAAGTTTGATTAATCTTGTATTCTTTACAGACTGTACTGTTTTGACAGATTGCTGTTATGTTTGCATTGTTTGCATATGTTTGCTTGTTTAATGATTCTATTTTAGGATAGGAGTATTAAATATGCAGAGGAATTTAGTATGCAATGTTGAATAATAATTTTAGTGATTTGTTATAGTAGAAAATGATAAGGTTTTGCATTGGTTTGTACTAACCTATCTCACGAGTTCTTGTTGAGTTTGGTGTGGATGAAGCTTTTGATGAAAAGAGAAACCATGATATGAAAGGAATTAAGGAGACACAAAAGCTCAAGCTTGGGGATGCCCAAGGCACCCCAAGATAATATTTCAAGAAGTCTCAAGCATCTAAGCTTGGGGATGCCCCGGTAGGCATCCCACCTTTCTTCTTCAACAACT
This sequence comes from Triticum dicoccoides, assembly GCF_002162155.2. NCBI lineage: Eukaryota > Viridiplantae > Streptophyta > Magnoliopsida > Poales > Poaceae > Triticum > Triticum dicoccoides. Next base: position 412,188,200 of record NC_041393.1, read on the forward strand.
TTCGGTTAGTATCAGTTGAGCCTAAGTTTTTGCTTCTCCACATGAGTTGTGCTATCCTTGCAATGTCATTTTATTTTGTTTTGCTTGCTGTTTGAATACAATACCAAGATCTGAAATTCTTTAATGAGAGAGAGTCTTCACATAGCTACATAATTATTTCGCTACTCATTGATCTTCACTTATATCTTGTTGGAGTAGTTTGTCATTTACTTGTGTGCTTCACATATATCCTATGAGTAAATGGTTGAATGTCATAAATCTGAAATTATTTATGTCTCATTTGCTTATCCCATGGGGAGTTATGACTTCACATCTAAGAAGTAGAGGTTGTAAATTTATTGAAGGTTAGCAAGCATTGTATTGGTCATTTGAACAATTCATGAAAGAATATTGAAGGAAGAGAGATTCCACATATAAATATACTATCCTAGACATCTTTTTTAATTGGGAGCACTCATTAAGTATGACATGCTAAAGAGTTGATGTTGGATGAGGAAGACAACGTAATGGGTTATGCTTTCCGACATCTCAGTTAAAGTATATTGTCATGGATCATTCAAACATGTTGAGCTTGCCTTTCCCCCCCTCTTGCTAGCCAAAATTCCTTGCACCAAGTAGAGATACTACTTGTGCTTCCAAATATCCTTAAACTCAGTTTTTCCATGAGAGTCCACTATACCTACCTATGGATTGAGTAAGATCCTTCAAGTAAGTTGTCATCGGTGCAAGCAATAAAAATTGCTCTCTAAATATGTATGATATTTTGTGTGAAGAAAATAGCTTTATACGATCTTGTTATGGAAGCAATAAAAGTGACGGAGTGCATAATGAAGGTCCATATGCAAGTGCAATATAAAGTGACATTCATTCACATTAAGATTTTGTGCATCCAACCCTAAAAGCGCATGACAACCTCTGCTTCCCTCTGCGAAGGGCCTATCTTTTAATTTATGTCTTTTACTTTTATGCAAGAGTCAAGGTGATCTTCACCTTTCCCTTTTTCATTTTATCCTTTGGCAAGCACTTTGTGTTGGGGTGATCCTGATATATATATCCAATTGGATGTAAGTTAGCATGAACTATTATTGTTGACATCACCCAAAGGTGAATACGTTGGGAGGCAACATTATAAGCCCCTATCTTTCTCAGTGTCCGATTGAAACTCCATAACCATTAGTATTGCGTGAGTGTTAGCAATTGTAGAAGACTATATGATAGTTGAGTATGTGGAGTTTGTTATTCCTGAAAATAAGATGAATTGCAATTGTTTGATGACTGAGAATGAAGTTTGCTAGTTTTCAAGAAAGTTTATGGTCTGTGCTTTGACATGTGAATTGCTTGTTACTTTATCGTGAGAAGTTTTATGAGATGAACTACTCTTATGACATATTATCATGCTAGAAAAGGTGACTGAAATTATCGTTGATTAAACTTGTGCACCTTCTAGCATTCACACTTCATAAATACTTTCTTTTATCATTTACCTACTCGAGGACGAGTAGGAATTAAGCATGGGGATGCTGATACGTCTCCAACGTATCTATAATTTATGAAGCATTCATGCTAATTTATTATCTGTTTTGAATGATTGCGGGCCTTATTATACACTTTTATATTACTTTTGGGACTAACCTATTAACTGGAGGCCCAGCCCATATTGCTGTTTTATTGCCTGTTTCAGTATTTCGAAGAAAAGGAATATCAAACGGAGTCCAAACGGAATGAAACCTTCGGCAGCGTGATTTTTTGGAAGAATATGATCCTGGAGACTTGGAGTTCACGTCAGAAGATCCTTGAGGCAGCCACTAGATAGGAGGGCGCGCCCCCCTGTAGGGTGCGCCCCTGTCTCGTGGGCCCCTCGAGCACCTCCCGACCGACTTCTTTCGCCTATATAAGCCTACGTACCCTAAAAACATCGAATATCAAGATAGATCGGGAGTTCCACCGCCACAAGCCTTTGTAGCCACCAAAACCTCCCGGGAGCCCATTCCGGCACCTTGCCGGAGGGGGAATCCATCACCGGTGGCCATCTTCATCATCCCGGCGCTCTCCATGACAAGGAGAGAGTAGTTCACCCTCGGGGCCGAGGGTATGTACCAGTAGCTATGTGTTTGATCTCTCTCTCTCTCTCTCGTGTTCTCTCTATGGCACGATCTTGATGTATCGCGAGCTTTGCTCTTATAGTTGGATCTTATGATGTTTCTCCCCCCTCTACTCTCTTGTGATGAATTGAGTTTCCCTCTTGAAGTTATCTTATTGGATTGAGTCTTTATGATGAGAACACTTGATGTATGTCTTGCCGTGTTTATCTGTGGTGACAATGGGATATCATGTGCCACTTGATGTATGTTTTGGTGACCAACTTGCGGGTTCGGCCCATGAACCTATGCATAGGGGTTGGCACACGTTTTCTTGACTCTCCGGTAGAAACTTTGGGGCACTCTTTGAAGTACTTTGTGTTGGTTGGATGAATCTGAGATTGTGTGATGCATATCGTATAATCATGCCCACGGATACTTGCGGTGACAATGGAGTATCTAGGTGACATTAGGGTTTTGGTTGATTTGTGTCTTAAGGTGTTATTCTAGTAGAAACTCTTGCATAGATTGATCCAAAAGAATAACTTTGAGGTGGTTTCGTACCCTACCATAATCTCTACGTCTGTTCTCCGCTATTAATGGCTTTGGAGTGACTCTTTGTTGCATGTTGAGGGCTTGTTATATGATCTATCTATGTTATTATTGTTGAGAGAACTTGCACTTGTGAAAGTATGAACCCTAGGCCTTGTTTCCTACCATTGCAATACCATTTACGCTCACTTTTATCATTAGTTACCTTGCTGTTTTTACTATTTCGGATTACAAAAACCATTATCTACTATCCATAATGCACTTTTTATCACCATCTCTTTGCTGAACTAGTGCACCTATACAATTTACCATTGCATTGGGTGTGTTGGGAACACAAGAGACTCTTTGTTATTTGGTTGCAGGGTTGCTTGAGAGAGAACATCTTCATCCTACACCTCCTACGGATTGATAAACCTTAGGTCATCCACTTGAGGGAAATTTGCTACTGTCCTACAAACCTGTGCACTTGCAGGCCCAACAACGTCTACAAGAAGAAGGTTGTGTAGTAGACATCAGCCTACTCGCCAATCTCATATCCTAGCACGTCGAACTCGAGGGAAAGGGGACAAAACAGTTTACCCAGGTTCGGGACACCTTGCGGTGTAAACCCCTACTCCTGCTTTGTGGTGGATTTGCCTCGAGGGGCTGAGGATGAACTAGTACAGTGGAGAACAACCTCATGAGGTGTGTTCTTGAGCTCAAGCAAGCTGGCGGGGTGGAATGGATGCGGTCCACTTGATCCCTCCCCCATGGTGGTGGCTAGGTCCTATTTATAGTGGCCTTGGTCCTCTTCCCAAATGAAGGCGGGAAGGGATCCCACAACAGCCCAATTTGAAGGGAGACAGCTAGTACATCTTTTCTTGACTAAAGTGGTCTTTGCCTGCAAAAGCCTCTGGTCGTGATGTCGTGGTGTCCTCGGCGATGACCTCCGTCCTGTCGTCCTAGCAGTCTTGATCTTGTTGCACGGGAATGGAAACCTTTGGCTGCTTCCTCGGGACAGCGCGCCTGCTGCTTGCCTCCTTTGCACCAAAGAGGAAACTGGTACACTGCACCCGCTGGCGCCCGCCTGGCCTCGATCGTCATGGCTCATGTCACCCGAACCTCACGAGGTGAGCCCTACATAGAAATCTCTTCTCCTCAGGAGCCATCCTGAGGCGGCCGCTCCCCTTGGAGGTCTTGGTGTCGTCCGCCTCGCGAGGCCTGGCCCCTCGTGAGGGTCTTGGTTTGTCGATGTCGAAGCTGGGCCATACCAGGCCATTGCTGGAGCCATGCCGTGGGCCACGGGCAGGCGAGTCGTGGTACCCCCATTCCCAGAATGCTGACAGTATCCCCCGAGCCCAAGGCGCGCTCGGACTTGGCTTCTAGGCGAAGCCAAAGGGCAAGTGCGGAGCGCCACATGCCCTAACCGCCTGCGGCCTAGGGCGACGCGTGGCGATTGATGGGACTTGGGCGTCTCCGCTTCCCTATGCTGCCTCGGCAACCGTTCGACTTGACAAGTCGCTTCTGCATGCAGAGAAAAACCATCATTGCATGGGATCATGGAGGCCGGCGATTGGCCTCCCTCTAGCTATAAATGAGGGAAGGGGCGGATCCCCTGTCGCTCATCCCCATCTTCGTCTTCTCGCTGCCCGTTCCTTCTTCCTCTCTGCCATGCTGTAGTTGCAGAGCCCATGGCGCCGTCGAGGAGGTTCACCGCCGCTGAGAAGGGGAAAGCCCCTAAGGGAGGGCCAGTTTTGCCACAGCCCAAGAGGGGCCACGGTCGTCCCCGCAAGCACGCTGCAACCCCGGCGGCGGCTTCCAGGGGGCGTAGGCGCACTTCTACAGGAGCTGGCATCTCTCTTGGCGGTCGGGGCAGCGCTTCTTCTTGTGGCGGGGCCGCCGGGAATGAGGCAGCCCCTGCGATGAGGGGAGGCGCGCCATGGTCACTCGGCCTCCTCGGCCGCGCTTCCTCTTGGTGGATGTACTCCCGGAGTTTGTCGTGTGGTCGAAGAAGCCCGCCGGTACCTTACTCCGGCTTCCATGCTTCTTCACCGGTGAGCTGCCGGTCACGGGGTTCGATGGGCTCTGGCTCCAGGATGACGGCTGCTGCAGCAGGGCCTCGTGGGTCAGGGTCGAGGTTATCGCGGCAGGCAGTGTGCTCTTGACCCGTGGCTGGCAGGCATTTGCCCGCGCACGAGGCCTGAGTGGGAGGTGCACCCTCCACTTAAAGTACAACGGCCTCGCGACCCTCTTCGTGAGGGTCTTCAGGGAGGACGGCCACCACACGGGGTGCTGCCCAGAAGACGGCAACGACGACAATGAGCTTGGCCTTAATGACGGCCGCGATGGTGACGATGGTGAGCTTGCCCTTGACAACGGTCGTGCTTCCTCCAGCAGCGGTGGATACGACCAACCTCCGTGCCACCGAGCATGCATCGGGGAAGGCAACGGGTCGTCTCACCACCGCGCCCTGGTGAAGCAGGAGGAGGGCTCGAACTGAGCCTGGGGCTGCCGAGCTTGGCTTCAGGAGCTGCTACGGTCGTGCGGGCCGCTTCTGTTTAACCTTTTGTTTCTCCTGCATTATGAAAGAAGTAGAGGTGCCCCGCTGGGTTGTGTAATGAACTGTGGCAGTTATGCCATTATGCTATGCTTATTATCTTGATGTTATGCCGTAATAACTGTATTCCGAGTGGGCACGGATTGGGTAACTTAGCTTGATATTCTCGCGATAGCTTCCCACCTCGCAAGTGCGCGACTCTTGATGCCTGGCGGAGCCCCCCTTCCTGATGACTCGGGAGTCATTGGTCTCGGGAGGCACTGTAGAGCTGATGTAGGGTTGTTAAAAAACCTTGACGGGGCATGTCATTCCTCCTTGCGTGAGCCCCCTGCCGCGGGTTTATCTATGGCTAAGTGCACCGTGTCGCGCTGCCCGGGGGGCACGGACATAAGAGGGCGCACATGCCCACGAGCTCAATCGTGGGCTTCTCGCGAGGATTAAGAAGGGCGAAGCACTGGGGCAATGGGGTTCCGGCGAGGCGTGCTTGCGTGCGGGTGAACCCAAGCGCGCACGCTTGCCTAGCCCCCATGCTTGGGATGTGCGAGGAGGACCGACGAGCAACTGCCACTCTTCCCTGGCCAAGGCTCAGACGAGCGAAGCGAGAGGAGAGAAAACCAACTTGGCGAATCAAAACGTGAAAACTCCAAATTCCATTAAGAAACTGCGAACCAACTACAGAAAGCAAGCAAAAGAACAGCCGCGTCCGGCACCTAGTCTAGTCTTCTCACCAGCGCGGAGCTGAGTGTTGCCACTAAGACATGGGAGGGACCCCCGTGAGGCCCGCGGGCGACACTCAAGAGACTCCGGGGCGTGTACAGCCCCACTCATTATTACGTGAGGGTGTCACGAGCGGAGACCTTCATAGGCATGAGCCTTGCTTCATGGGTAGAACTTCCGGAGGTGCTGGATGTTCCGGGCGTTCTGGATGGGGATCCCGTCCTGTGTCTCCAGGTGTGCGGCACCAGGCCTGGAGACACAAGCGATCCTAAATGGGCCCTCCCACATGGGTGAGAGCTTATGCAGCCCTTCCCTGGAGATCACCCGCCTCAGGACGAGATCGCCCACCTCGAGCGTCGTGGGGCAGATGATGCGGCAGTGGTACCGCCACAGCGCCTGCTGGTACCTTGCCGCTTGGAGCGAGGCTTGACAACGGCATTCCTCCCCTAGCACGAGATACATCCTCCGCATGGCGTCCTGGCGCGCCTCGTCAAACGCAAAGACCCACGTGGAGCGATGCTTGACCTCGTGTGGGATAACTGCTTCAGCTCCATAGACGAGGAAGAACGGGGTCTCGCCCTGTCAGCTTGGTTGCGGAGGTGCGGATGGACCACAACACAGAATGGAGCTCGTCGAGCCAGCCCCTGCCGCAGGCCTCGAGCTTCTTCTTGAAGGTCCTTGCCTTGAGGCCTCTTAGGACCTCTACGTTGGCATGCTCGGCCTAGCCATTGCTCTTGGGATGTGCCACCGAAGCGTAGCATATCTGTGTTCCAAGGTTAGCACAGTAGGTTTTGAAAAGGTTGCTGGTGAACTGTGAGCCATTGTCGGTGATGATGCGATTAGGGACCCCAAACCGGCTCACGAGGCCCTTGATGAACTTGACGGCCAAGCCGGCTGGAATGGTGTGGATGGCTTCTACCTCCGCCTAGTTGGTGAACTTGTCGATGGCGACGTAGAGGTAGTGGTAGCCCCTACCGCTCAAGGTAATGGTCCCAAGATATCTAACCCCTAGACCGTGAACGGCCAGGTGAGTGGGATGGTCTGGAGGCCCTGAGCAGGCTGATGGATCTGCTTGGCATGGAATTGGTAGGCTTCACAGGATTTCACCAGCTCGGTGGCGTCGTTGAGTGTTGTGGGCCAGTAGAACCCACTACGGAATGCCTTGCCCACGAGGGTGCGCGATGAAACGTGATGTCCGCAGTCCCCGCCATGTATGTCGGCCAGCAGCTCGAGCCCCTGCTCCCTGGAGTGCACCGCAAAGAAACATCGTTGGGCCGCTTACGGTACAACTCACCGTCCTGGATGTAGTATGCGGTGGCCTGGCGAGCCACGCGCTTGGCATCTTCTGAAGGAAATATGCCCTAGAGGCAATAATAAAGTTATTATTTATTTCCTTATTTCATGATAAATGTTTATTATTCATGCTAGAATTGTATTAACCGGAAACATGATACATGTGTGAATACATAGACAAACATATAGTCACTAGTATGCCTCTAATTGACTAGCTCATTAATCAAAGATGGTTATGTTTCCTAACCATAGACATGTGTTGTCATTTGATTAATGGGATCACATCATTAGGAGAATGATGTGATTGACATGACCCATTCCGTTAGCCTAGCACTTGATCGTTTAGTATATTGCTATTGCTTTCTTCATGACTTATACATGTTCCTGTAACTATGAGATTATGCAACTCCCATTTACCGGAGGAACACTTTGGGTACTGCCAAACGTCACAACGTAACTGGGTGATTATAAAGGAGTACTACAGGTGTCTCCGAAGGTACATGTTGAGTTGGCGTATTTCGAGATTAGGTTTTGTCACTCCGATTGTCGGAGAGGTATCTCTGGGCCCTCTCGGTAATGCACATCACTATAAGCCTTGCAAGCAATGTAGCTAATGAGTTAGTTATGGAATGATGTATTACGTAACGAGTAAAGAGACTTGCCGGTAACGAGATTGAACTAGGTATTGGATACCGACAATCAAATCTCGGGCAAGTAACATACCGATGATAAAGGGAACAACGTATGTTGTTATGCGGTTTGACCGATAAAGATCTTCGTAGAATATGTGGGAGCCAATATGGGCATCCAGGTCCCGCTATTGGTTATTGACCGGAAACAAGTTCTAGGTCATGTCTACATAGTTCTCGAACCCGTAGGGTCCGCATGCTTAACGTTTCGTTGACGATATAGTATTATATGAGTTATGTATGTTGGTAACCGAATGTTGTTTGGAGTCACGGATAAGATCATGGACATGACGAGGAACTCCGGAATGGTCCGGAGATAAAGTTTGATATATGGGATAATAGTGTTTGATCTCCGGAAGAGTTCCGGAATTCACCGGAAGAGGTTCCGGATGTTTCCCGAAATGTTTGGGAACGAAAACACGTTATTTGGGCCAAAGGGGAAAGCCCACAAGGTTTTTGGAAAGCGCAAAAGGAAGTTTTGCGGAGTCCAGGGGCCAGACGCCAGGGTCCCTGGCGTCTGGGTCCAGACGCTGGGAACCCTGGCGTCTGGCCCTGGAGTCCGAGAAGAACTCTTGCCTTTCGGGTGAAACCGACTTTGTGGAGGCTTTTACTCCAAGTTTCGACCCCAAGGCTCAACATATAAATAGAGGGGCAGGGCTAGCACCAAAGACACATCAAGAAACACCAAGCCGTGTGCCGGCAACCCCGTCCCCTCTAGTTTATCCTCCGTCATAGTTTCCGTAGTGCTTAGGCGAAGCCCTGCGGAGATTGTTCTTCACCAACACCGTCACCACGCCGTCGTGCTGCCGGAACTCATCTACTACTTCGCCCGTCTTGCTGGATCGAGAAGGCGAGGACGTCATCGAGCTGAACGTGTGCACAACTCGGAGGTGCCGTGCGTTTGGTACTTGGATCGGTCGGATCGTGAAGACGTACGACTACATCAACTGCGTTGATAAACGCTTCCGCTTAGCAATCTTCAAGGGTATGAAGATACACTCCTCTTCTCGTTGCTATGCATCACCATGATCTTGTGTGTGCGTAGGATTTTTTTTTTGAAATTACTACGTTCCCCAATAGTGGCATCCGAGCCTAGGTTTTATGCGTTGATGTTATATGCACGAGTAGAACACAAGTGAGTTGTGGGCGATATAAGTCATACTGCTTACCAGCATGTCATACTTTGGTTCGGCGGTATTGTGAGATGAAGCGGCCCGGACCGACATTACGCGTACGCTTACGCGATACTGGTTTCACCGTTACGAGCACTCGTGCTTAAAGGTGGCTGGTGTGTGTCTGTCTCTCTCACTTTAGCTGAATCGTGTGTGGCTACGCCCGGTTCTTGCGAAGGTTAAAACAGCACCAACTTGACGAACTATCGTTGTGGTTTTTATGCGTAGGTAAGAACGGTTCTTGCTAAAGCCCGTAGCAGCCACGTAAAATTTGCAACAACAAAGTAGAGGACGTCTAACTTGTTTTTGCAGGGCATGTTGTGATGTGATATGGTCAAGACGTGATGCTATATTTTATTGTATGAGATGATCATGTTTTGTAACCGAAGTTATCGGCAACTGGCAGGAGCCATATGGTTGTCGCTTTATTGTATGAAATGCAAACGCCTTGTAGTTGCTTTACTTTATCTCTAAGTGGTAGCGATAGTCGTAGAAGAAATAGATGGCGTAACGACAACGATGCTACGATGGAGATCAAGGTGTCGCGCCGGTGACGATGGTGATCACGACGGTGCTTCGAAGATGGAGATCACAAGCACAAGATGATGATGGCCATATCATATCACTTATATTGATTGCATGTGATGTTTATCCTTTATGCATCTTATCTTGCTTTGATTAACGGTAGCATTTTAAGATGATCTCTCACTAATAATCAAGAAGTGTTCTCCCTGAGTATGCACCATTGCGAAAGTTCTTCGTGCTGAGACACCACGTGATGATCGGGTGTGATAGGCTCTACGTTCAAATACAACGGGTGCAAAACAGTTGCACACGCGGAATACTCAGGCCATACTTGACGAGCCTAGCATATACAGATATGGCCTCGGAACACGGAGACCGAAAGGTCGAACATGAATCATATAGTAGATATGATCAACATAGTGATGTTCACCATTGAAACTACTCCATCTCACGTGATGATCGGACATGGTTTAGTTGATTTGGATCACGTGATCACTTAGATGACTAGAGAGATGTCTATCTAAGTGGGAGTTCTTAAGTAATATGATTAATTGAACTTAAATTTATCATGAACTTAGTCCTGGTAGTATTTTGCAAATTATGTTGTAGATCAATAGCTTGCGTTGTTGCTTTCATATGTTTATTTTGATATGTTCCTAGAAAAAATTGTGTTGAAAGATGTTAGTAGCAATGATGCGGATTGGATCCGTGATCTGAGGTTTATCCTCATTGCTGCACAGAAGAATTATGTCCTTAATGTACCGCTAGGTGACAGACCTATTGCAGGAGCAAATGCAGACGTTATGAACGTTTGGCTAGCTCAATATGATGACTACTTGATAGTTTTGTGCACCATGCTTAACGGCTTAGAATCGGGACTCCAAAGACGTTTTGAATGTCATGGACCATATGAGATGTTCCAGGAGTTGAAGTTAATATTTCAAGCAAATACCCGAGTTGAGAGATATGAAGTCTCCAACAAGTTCTATGGCTAAAAGACGGAGGAGAATCGCTCAACTAGTGAGCATGTGCTCAGATTGTCTGGGTACTACAATCGCTTGAATCAAGTGGGAGTTAATCTTCCAGATAAGATAGTGATTGACAAAATTCTCTAGTTACCATCACCAAGTTAGTAGAACTTTGTGATGAACTATAGTATGCAAGGGATGACGAAAACGATTCCCGAGCTCTTCGTGACGTTGAAATCGATGAAGGTAGAAATCAAGAAAGAGCATCAAGTGTTGATGATTGACAAGACCACTAGTTTCAAGAAAAGGGCAAAGGGATAGAAAGGGAACTTCAAGTAGAATGACAAGCAAGTTTTCACTCCCACGAAGAAGCCCAAAGCTGAACCAAAGCCTGAAACTGAGTGCTTACACTACAAAGGAAATGGTCACTGGAAACAGAAATACCCTGAATATTTGGTGGATAAGAAGGATGGCAAACTAAACAAGGGTATATTTGATATACAGATTATTGATGTGTGCCTAACTAGTGTTTATAGTAACCCCAGAGTATTTGATACTTGTTCGGTTGCTAAGATTAGTAACTCGAAACAGGAGTTACAGAATAAACAGAAACTAGTTGAGGGTGAAGTGACGATGTGTGTTGGAAGTGGTTCCAAGATTGATATGATCATCATCGCACACTCCTTTCGGGATTAGTGTTGAACCTAAATAAATGTTATTTGGCGTTTGCGTTGAGCATGAATATGATTTGATCATGTTTATTGCAATATGGTTATTCATTTAAAATCAGAGAATAATTGTTGTTCTGTTTAAATGAATAAAACTTTTGATGGTCATACACCCAATGAAAATAGTTTGTTGGATCTCGATCGTAGTGATACACATATTCATAATATTGATGCCAAAAGATGCAGAGTTGATAATGATAGTGCAACTTATTTGTGGCACTGCCGTTTGGGTCATATCGGTGTAAAGTGCATGAAGAAACTCCATAAAGATGGATTTTCGGAATCACTTGGTTATGAATCATTTGATGCTTGCGAACCGTGCCTTTTGGGCAAGATGACTAAAACTCCGTTCTCCGGAACAATGGAACAAGCTACTGACTTATTGGAAATAATACATACCGATGTATGCGATCCAATGAGTGTTGATGCTCGTGGCAAGTATCGTTATTTTCTGACCTTCACAAAGATGATTTGAGCAGATATGGGTTTATCTACTTGATGAAACATAAGTCTGAAATAGTTGAAAAGTTCAAAGAATTTCAGAGTGAAGTGGAAAAATCATCGTAACAAGAAAAATAAAGTTTCTATGATCTGATCATGGAGACGAATATTTGAGTTATGAGTTTGTTTTTCATTTGAAACAATGTGAAATAGTTTCGCAACTCACGCCATCTGGAACACCACAATGTAATGGTGTGTCCGAACGTCGTAACCGCACTTTATTGGATATGGTGCGATCTATGATGTCTCTTATTGGTTTACCACTATCATTTTGGGGTTATGCATTAGAGGCAGCTGCATTCACGTTAAAAAGGGCACCATCAAAATCCGTTGAGACGACGCCTTATGAACTGTGGTTTAGCAAGAAACCAAAGTTGTCATTTCTTAAAGTTTGGGGCTGCGATGCTTATGTGAAAAAGTTTCAGCATGATAAGCTCAAATCCAAATCAGAGAAGTGCGTCTTCATAGAATACCCAAAGGTAACTATTGGGTACACCTTCTATCACAGATCCGAAAGCAATTTTCGTTGATAAGATGGATCCTTTCTAGAGAAGAAGTTTCTCTCGAAAGAAGTGAGTGGGAGGAAAGTAGAACTTGATGAGGTAATTGTACCTTCTCCCTTATTGGAAAGTAGTTCATCACAGAAATCAGTTCTAGTGATTCCTACACCAATTAGTGAGGAAGTTAATGATGATGATCATGAAACTTCAGATCAAGTTGCTACCAAACCTCGTAGGTCTTCCAGAGTAAGATCCGCACCAGAGTGGTACGGTAATCATGTTCTAGAAGTCATGTTACTAGACCATGATGAACCTACAAAATATGAGGAAGCGATGATGAGCCCAGATTCCACGAAATGGCTTGAGGCCATAAAATCTGAGATATGATCCATGTATGAGAACAAAGTATGGACTTTGATTGACTTGCTCGATGATTAGCAAGCCATGTTAAATAAATGGATCTTCAAGAGGAAGACGGACACTAATAGTAGTGTTACTATCTACTAAGCTCGACTCGTTGCAAAAGGTTTTCGACAAGTTCAAGGTGTTGAATACGATGAGATTTTCTCACTCGTATCGATGCTTAAGTCTGTCTGAATTATGTTAGCAATTGCCACATTTTATGAAATCTGGCAAATGGATGTCAAAACTGCATTCCTTAATGGATTTTTAAACAAGAGTTGTATATGATGCAACCAGAAGGTTTTGCTAATCCTAAAGGTGCTAACAAAATGTGCAAGCTCCAGCGATCCATCAATGGACTGGTGCAAGCATCTCGGAGTTGGAATATACACTTTGATGAGTTGATCAAAGCATATGGTTTTATATAGACTTTTGGAAAGGCCTGTATTTACAAGAAAGTGAGTGGGAGCACTACAGCATTTCTGATAAGTATATGTGAATGACATATTGTTGATCGGAAATAATGTAGAATTATTCTTCAAAGCATAAAGGAGTGTTTGAAAGGAGTTCTTTAAAAGAAAGACCTCTGTAAAGCTGCTTACACATTGAGCATCAAGATCTATATAGATAGATCAAAACGCTTGATAAGATTTTTCAATGAATACATACCTTGATAAATTTTTGAAATAGTTCAAAATGGAACAGTCAAAGAAGGAGTTCTTGCCTGTGTTACAAGGTGTGAAGTTGAGTAAGACTCAAGACCCGACCATTGCAGAAAATAGAAAGAGAATGAAAAGTCATTCCCTATGCCTCAGTCATAGGTTCTATAAAGTATGCTATGCCGTGAACCAGACCTATTGTATACCTTGCTCTGTGTTTGGCAAAGGAATACAATTTTGATCTAATAAGTAGATCACTACAAATGGGTCAAGAATATCCTTAGCGAGGACTAAGGAGATGTTTCTAGATTATGGAGGTGATAAAAGAGCTCGTCGTAAAAGTTACAACGATGCAAGCTTTTACACCAATCCAGATGACTCTAAGTCTCAATCTGGATACATATTAAAAGTGGGAGAAATTAGCTAGAGTAGCTCCGTGCGGAGCATTGTGGACATAGAATATTTGCAAAATACATACGGCTCTGAATATGACAGACCCGTTGACTAAGCTTCTCTCGCAAGCAAAAACATGATCATACCTTAGTACTCTTTGGGTGTTAATCACATAGCGATGTGAACTAGATTATTGACTCTAGTAAACCCTTTGGGTGTTGACCACATGATGATGTGAACTATGGGTATTAATCACATGCAGATGTGAATATTGGTGTTAAAACACATAGCGATGTGAACTAGATTATTGACTCTAGTGCAAGTGGGAGACTGAAGGAAATATGCCCTAGAGGCAATAATAAAGTTATTATTTATTTCCTTATTTCATGATAAATGTTTATTATTCATGCTAGAATTGTATTAACCGGAAACATGATACATGTGTGAATACATAGACAAACATATAGTCACTAGTATGCCTCTACTTGACTAGCTCATTAATCAAAGATGGTTATGTTTCCTGACCATAGACATGTGCTGTCATTTGATTAATGGGATCACATCATTAGGAGAATGATGTGATTGACATGACCCATTCCGTTAGCCTAGCACTCGATCGTTTAGTATATTGCTATTGCTTTCTTCATGACTTATACATGTTCCTATAACTATGAGATTATGCAACTCCCGTTTACTGGAGGAACACTTTGGGTACTGCCAAACGTCACAACGTAACTGGGTGATTATAAAGGAGTACTACAGGTGTCTCCGAAGGTACATGTTGAGTTGGCGTATTTCGAGATTAGGTTTTGTCACTCCGATTGTCGGAGAGGTATCTCTGGGCCCTCTCGGTAATGCACATCACTATAAGCCTTGCAAGCAATGTAGCTAATGAGTTAGTTACGGAATGATGTATTACGTAATGAGTAAAGAGACTTGCCGGTAACGAGATTGAACTAGGTATTGGATACCGACGATCAAATCTCGGGCAAGTAACATACCGATGACAAAGGGAACAACGTATGTTGTTATGCGGTTTGACCGATAAAGATCTTCGTAGAATATGTGGGAGCCAATATGGGCATCCAGGTCCCGCTATTGGTTATTGACCGGAAACAAGTTCTAGGTCATGTCTACATAGTTCTCGAACCCGTAGGGTCCGCACGCTTAACGTTTCGTTGACGATATAGTATTATATGAGTTATGTATGTTGGTAACCGAATGTTGTTCGGAGTCACGGATAAGATCATGGACATGACGAGGAACTCCGGAATGGTTCGGAGATAAAGTTTGATATATGGGATAATAGTGTTTGATCTCCGGAAGAGTTCCGGAATTCACCGGAAGGGGTTCCGGTGTTTCCCGCAATGTTTGGGAACGAGAACACGTTATTTGGGCCAAAGGGGAAAGCCCACAAGGTTTTTGGAAAGCGCAAAAGGAAGTTTTGCGGAGTCCAGGGGCCAGACGCCAGGGTCCCTGGCGTCTGGGTCCAGACGCCGGGAACCCTGGCGTCTGGCCCTGGAGTCCAAGAAGGACTCTTGCCTTTCGGGTGAAACCGACTTTGTGGAGGCTTTTACTCCAAGTTTCGACCCCAAGGCTCAACATATAAATAGAGGGGCAGGGCTAGCACCAAAGACACATCAAGAAACACCAAGCCGTGTGCCGGCAACCCCGTCCCCTCTAGTTTATCCTCCGTCATAGTTTCCGTAGTGCTTAGGCGATGCCCTGCGGAGATTGTTCTTCACCAACACCGTCACCACGCCGTCGTGCTGCCGGAACTCATCTACTACTTCGCCCGTCTTGCTGGATCGAGAAGGCGAGGACGTCATTGAGCTGAACGTGTGCAGAACTCGGAGGTGCCGTGCGTTCGGTACTTGGATCGGTCGGATCGTGAAGACGTACGACTACATCAACCGCGTTGATAAACGCTTCCGCTTAGCGATCTTCAAGGGTATGAAGATACACTCCTCCTCTCGTTACTATGCATCACCATGATCTTGTGTGTGCGTAGGATTTTTTTTTTGAAATTACTACGTTCCCCAACATCTTCCTCCTTCTCTGGAAGGGTCCCCTGAAGCAAGTACATCTTGAACTCCTCGGTCTAGCACCCCTCCTGAGGCTCGAGCGCGAGGAGCAGACGGGCCTCCGAGGTCGGGCCGCAAGCAGGGGCACCTGCCGCAGGTGCTCGAGGAAGGTCCTCCTGAGGCGGTGCTGGTTCCGCAGCAGGGGGAGCTGCCGACGACTTAAAGAGCCGTTCCTCAATAACGCCTGGATCCTGAGGCGGCCGCGGCGACGCCGTCTTGGCGATGTTGTCCGCCTCCTTGTTTGTGCCTCGTGGCATGTGCTGAAATTCCAAGCCCAAGAATTGTTTTTCCATTCTGCATACCTTTTCCAGGTATGCTTCCATGTGCTCGTCCTTCGGGGTGTACTCTTTGTTGGACAAGCTGACGAGGAGCTAGGAGTCGCCCCTGATGGTGAGGTGCTTCACCCCCAACGCCGTTGTAGCTCTGAGGCCGGCAATTAGGCCCTCGTACTCTGCGATGTTGTTGGAGAGCTTCTCGCCCTGTTGGAAGCAGAGTTGTACAGCGTAGTGGAGCTTGTCCTTGGTGGGTGAAATGAGCACTGCTATAGCCCCCGCGCCCTGACGCGCGAACGTGCCGTCGAAGTACATGATCCACCAGCCCGGCGCCTCGTCTCTGTGTAGGATGGTACAGTCCTCGCATACTTCACGGTCTGGGACGTCGGTCCACTCTGCCATGAAATCTACAAGGGCCGCGCCCTTGATGACCCTGGTGTTGTTGAACTCCAGCTGGAACGCCTGCAGCTTGATGTTCCACTCTGCGACCCTTCCGACAGCATTAAGGCTCCAAAGCACCCTCTCCAGTGGGTAGGCTGAGACGACCTTGATGGGGTCGCCTTGGAAGTAGTGGTGTAGTTTCCGGGAGGCGACGAGGAGCGTGAGCAAGAGCTTTTGCGGCATGGGGTAGCGCACCCGCGCCTCCTGCAGCACCGTGCTGACGAAGTAGACCGAGTGCTCGACGAGGGAGGAGGCGTTGGCGAGGCCTTGTATCTTTTGAGTATGTTGGCCTTCCGGGGTCTTGTTGTTTGTCGCATCAGCCGCGGCCTCATGAGCGCCATTCTCAGGAGCCCCGCTGGCTGGGAGGTCGGCTGGGGCCTCAGGAGCAACATTGACTGGTGGTGCAACTGAGGCCTCCGGAGCACCATCCTGGGGTCGCAACGTCTCACTTGGTGACGAGGTGCCCCTCCATGGGCCCTTGGTCGGGCTCTCTTCCCTTAGAGCCGCCAGAGCCACGCTGGAGGAGTGAGGCGTGGAGACCAGGTAGAGCACCAAGGGCTCGAGGGGGCACGGTGCCACCATCACCGGTGGGCTGGTGAGGTATCTCTTGAGGTCTTGGAAAGCTGCGTTAGCTTCAGGGGCCCACTCGTACAACCCCTTCCTTTTCATAAGCTTGAAGAATGGGAGGGCGCGCTCCCCAACTTGGAAATGAAGCGCCCCAACGAGGTCACACAGCCCTCCAGCTTCTGCATCTCCTTGAGGGTTTGTGGCGGGCTCATGTGTTCTATGGCCTTGACTTTCTCCGGGTTGGCTTCGATCCCCCTGTGTGACACTAGGAAACCCAGCAGCTTGCCAGAGGGGACGCCAAACACACACTTCTCTAGGTTGAGCCGCAGGTCCACCTTGCGCAGGCTGGCAAATGTTTCCTCTAGGTCCCCGATCAGGGTCCTTGCCTCCCAAGAATTCACTACTATGTCGTCGACGTAAGCCTCAGCGTTCCTCCCGAGCTGTTGGCCCAGAGTGACATGCATTAGCCGCTGAAAGGTGGCTCTAGCATTACGCAGCCCGAATGGCATGCAGGTGTAGCAGTACACCCCGCATGGGGTCAGGAACACCGTCTTCTCCACATCTTGCACAACCATCCTGACATGGTGGTAGCCTGAGAAGGCATCCAAAAAGCACAGCAGATCGCACTCGGCGGTGGAGTCGACGATCTGATCGATGTGCGGGAGCGGGAAGGGGTCTTGTGGTAAAGCCTTGTTGAGGTTGGTGAAGTCGACGCACATGCCCTCCTTTCCGCCCTTCTTAGGGACAATAACTGGGTTCGCCAGCCACTCTGGGTACCGCACCTTCGAATGACACCGGCATCCTGCAGCTTGCAGGTCTCTTGGACGATGAACGCCTGCTTCTCTATGGACTGCCGCTATGCCTTCTGCTTCACCGGGCGCACATTAGGGCACACCCTCAGGTGATGCTAAACTATTCCTCTCAGAATCCCAACCAGGTCCTTGGGCTCCCATGCGAACACTTCCTTGTTGGCGCGCAAGAAGTTGACCAATGCCCTTTCTTGGTCCAGAGGGAGGATGGCTCCTATTGTCAAGGTGCCGCCTGATGCTCCGTCTTTGTCAACCGGTACTTGCTTCGTCTCGGCTCGATCTTTGGAAAACAACTGTTTCTTCTTAGTTGGTGCAGCCCCCGGGGCCTCTAGGGCTTCTTTTTCACTCGACTGTGCGGCCGCCGTGGACCTGTAGGCGAGCTTAAGGGCCAGCAACGCGTCCTTGGTGTCACCTGCCACAGTGAGGACGCCGCTGCTTCCCGACATCTTCATGAGGTTGTAAGCTGGGTGTGTCGCTGCCATGAACTTGGCCAGGGTTGGGTACCCGAGGATGGCATTGTACGGGAGGCCGATTCGAGCGATGTCGAAGTTGATGAGCTCGGTGCGGTAGTTGTCGCGGGTGCCGAAGGTGACGGGGAGGCGGATCTACCCCAGTGGGCTGGTGGAGCCGTGGACGACCCCTGAGAAAGGCTTGGTGGGGCGGAACCGGCCATGGGGCATGTGAAGCAAGCCAAGTGCCTCCATAGAGAGCACATTGAGGTGGGCTCCACCGTTGATGAGGGTCTTGGTGACGGCCATGTTGCAAATGGTGGGGGTATAAAGAATCGGGAGCGTGCCTGCGCCTGGTGTAGTAGCGGGATGATCCCCCGAGTCGAAGGTGAGGTCGCCCTTGGGTGCCGCCCATCCCGGGGGAGCAACCTGATACGTCTCCAACGTATCTATAATTTTTTATTGTTCCATGCTATTATATTACCTGTTTTGGATGCTTATGGGCTTTACTTTACACTTTTATATCATTTTTGGGACTAACCTACTAACCGGAGGCCCAGCCCGAATTGCTGTTTTTTTGCCTATTTCAGTGTTTCGAAGAAAAGCAATACCAAACGGAGTCCAAACGGAATGAAACCTTCGGGAGTGATCTTTTTCGAACAAACGTGATCCAGGGGACTTGGAGTGGACGTCAATCAATAGAGGAGGCGGCCACGAGGGTGCTCGGCGCGCCCCCTACAGGTGGGCACTCCCCCCACCCTCGTGGCCCCCTCGAGCATCCACCGACGTACTTCTTCCTCCTATATATACCCACGTACCCTCAAACCATCGAGGAGCACCACGAAAAACTATTTCCACTGCTGTAACCTTCTGTATCCGCGAGATCCCATCTTGGAGCCTTCGCCAGCGCTCCGCCGGGGGGGAATCGACCACGGAGGGCCTCTACATCATCTCCAAGGCCCTTCCGATGAGGTTTGAGTAGTTTACCACAGACCTTCGGGTCCATATTTATTAGCTAGATGGCTTCTTCTCTCTCTTTGAATCTCAATACAAAGTTCTCCTCGATCTTCTTGGAGATCTATTCGATGTAACTCTTTTTGCGGTGTGTTTGTCGAGAACTGATGAATTGTGGGTTTATGATTAAGTTTATCTATGAGAAATATTTGAATCTCCTCTGAATTCTTTTATGTGTGATTAAGTTATCTTTGCAAGTCTCTTCGAATTATCAGTTTGGTTTGGCCTACTAGATTGATCTTTCTTGCAATGGGAGAAGTGCTTAGCTTTGGGTTCAATCTTGCGGTGTCCTTTCCCAGTGACAGTAGGGGCAGCAAGGCACGTATTGTATTGTTTCCATCGAGGATAAAAAGATGGGGTTTATATCATATTGCATGAGTTTATCCCTCTACATCATGTCATCTTTCTTAATGCATTACTTTGTTTTTTTTTGAACTTAATACTCTAGATGCATGCTGGATAGCGGTCGATGTGTGGAGTAATAGTAGTAGATGCCGGCAGGACTCGGTCTACTTGTCGCGGACGTGATGCCTATATACATGATCATGCCTAGATAATCTCATAATTATTCGCTTTTCTATCCATTGCTCGACAGTAATTTGTTCACCCACCGTAATACTTATGCTATCTTGAGAGAAGCCACTTGTAACATCCCAAATTTTTAATTTGGAATGCTATACATTAGATCACCATTGCATATCATATTTTATTGCATTTTGGCTTGATCCTAGAAATTCTAAGCAACTCAAGGACCCACAGAGAGAGTTGAGGATTTCGTTACTTTCATATTTGAGTTTTCTCAAATTTTGAAAAGAGGATCAATTGGTTTTGATTATTTTTCCTTCCTAATATTTCAAAAAAATAAAAATATATGAGAGGGGATAAAATGACTTCTCCAAAATAAATGAAATATTAGAGGAAAAAATGTTAAATCAGTTTATTTATTTTATTTGGTTTTATTGCAATTTTATTTGAATTAGAAAAATTGCATGTTTTCAAAATTGCATTTTAGGGCCAAGAAAATGTTCATCTTGTTCTAAATATTTTATTTAGATGGTGAAATTTTTTTGGCATTTTTATATATTTTTTTTATTTTCTAAGATTTATTTAAGTTTCGGCGGAATTTTTTTTAAATCCGTTTGGACCGAGCGGGCCGAAGGCCCAGCCGGCCCAGCCGCCTCGCTCGCGCCCCGCCGTGGCCGAGCCGGACTCCGGGAGCCGCCTGCCGCCGCCCTGGCCCCCTCCCCAAGCCGAGCCGCCCCCTCCCCCCTTT